>NC_071530.1:140779167-141082198 GCF_026979565.1 Vidua chalybeata
AAAATAAATATCTATAATAAGGAACCCAAATTCAACTAATGTAATCAACATCATTTGATTGTGTCCATCTATAAAGCTAACACTTAGCTACCATTGAGCTGTCATGAGGAAGAATTAATATTTCAACTTTATTGCAGCTCTTCTAAAGGATGAGTCCAAAGGAAGACAGCTGTGTTAGAAAAGTGTTAAATCAATATTTAATGTTATACCACATCATTTTCTTCTAGCTTATATTCCTAATATGAATGGGCCAATGATTTTTGCTTTCTCACCAATTATGATTTTTTCCTTCTGTGACTTTCAGAGGTTATGAACATTTTAAGAAATGAAACAGAAGCCATAAGGACTGTACAAAAATATCACTGTTGTAACAATTCAGTAATTTCATGGTCAACCACTATTCATAGATCTGCCATTTGAAGAAAGAGCATTCTGAGAAATCTTTATTTAACAAGAAATGTAGACAGAGACCTTCTCCACCCTATTTTCCAGGGTCAGCAGCTGTACATCAAGTTTTCCTAAACAAAACGTGAGCAGCTTTGAAGAAAAATTAACACAATATGCTTTTACTGGGACAAAAACCCATTTTTTTTTTCTGAACAGACAGCTGTTCCAGGAGAAGAGGTGAATCACATTTTGTATGACAGGACTTGACAAACTTACACTTCTATCAAACATTATAAAGCTGCTAGCATGTCCTCAGTCCACTTTTAGTTCCCACCAGTGATTTCTGGGAAAAAACCCCCAATGATCCAACATCTGAATTACACATCAAGTCAGGAAAATAAATTATGTATATGAACTTCACACCAGCTTCACCACAATACATTTCCCTCCACATACAAGCCTCTATTTGTGAAACAATACATCTGTGGTCAAGACTTTTGGTACTATGTACGGACTCATATTTCATACTAGCTAAACAACAATGCAGTGAAAATATACAGCAATTGTAGGCTAAGTGCAGTTTTATTGTCTCACTAATTTCTACTTTGTTCAATCTCTTTTAGCTTTTTTAAAAAACAGGCTTGATCACAGTGATATGACATCACACATGTTACTTCATAGCACACTGGATGAAATTCCACTTTTAAAGGTAGAATCTATCCCATATTAGGGATATGCAATACAGCTGTCAGCCTTCATGTTAGCAAAGGCTCTTTCTAAGATTGGGGTAGTCATCGATAACTTAAAGAGCGCTTGTAGAGTTCCCTCTAAAAAGTAAGCCAAAGACTGACAATTATAAAGAAAGTTGTTTTTATATGAAATCGTTTTGAAATCACCGATTGATCAGAAAAAGTCTATTTTGATCAAACCAAATTGAATGTTTCTTGGTAGAAAAGAGCTCCATTTATATGTAACCCTGCAGTATTTGACCTACAATATCAATATTAGAATTAATATTTTCATCACATTTTGGACATACCCTTTTACTTTTTAGAGCTTTAAGAAGAAAAAATCAGATTCAAAATTTTAAAAAAGGCCAAAAAGGTCAGTCAGGAAAGTTTTGTTGTATTTTTTCCTCATAACTTGTTTTCTTTGACCATTTCCTCTTTGACAAAGTTATGTTTGACTCAACAGGAACTGAAAGCTTGTCTCAATCAATCCAAACATGCTCTATTTAGTAATTTAATATATTTACATGATTTCATCATATACAACATATAGTTCTACTTGGCCCAAGTAGAGTCCAGCATGAAATCCCCTGGTAATTCTTTAAATGGCTTCAGAAGTGACCTTAGGAGTCCACTGAGTCATGCAGTGTCACAGAAAGACCAGCACCCATATGCACCAACTTTCTGTAAGCCACCTTAGCATCTAAAACAAATTAAATCTCTTTGTATTTTAGAAATTAAACCAGTGTTTTTATAAAGTGCACCCTGGTTGAGTTTAAACCAATAAACACTAGTTCATCATATACAATAAACAAATCAAAGCAATTAAATACCCAAGTCAAACCACTAAGGCTCAGAGGCAATTTTATATATAAACAACTAGTGAATACAACAGTAATCAGGGTGTGCTTTATGTAAACTAACATGGAATATTTCCCAAAAATAAACTCTATAAGATGTCTGTACAACACCAAGAGGATCATAAAAGGTAATTTAAAATCTATACAACACTAACAGAATTTCAAATTGTCCTTGAAAACATAAGAGAGGTGAAGATCAGCCTTTCTCTTCTCTACCACTCTTATCTCAAAAATGTTAATGCCTTGGCTAGCTATTTTTCTCTTTAAAAAAGCCTCCATGTTTTTGCTATTCACACAAAGAAAAGCTAATTAAGTCTATAATGTCTGCCAGTTGTGGTTTTCCTCCCTCTTCAACTTCATCCAATTTCATTCCTAATTATTCATTAGAGAATGAAGAAGCTGAATATTATTACACAAAACTTTTTTAGAACAAAAACACCCCAAAACTCGTTCACTTTCTTTAAGAATGCCAAAAACAAGAGCATGGACACTTTCAGGCATATTTTCTTTTCACAACTTAAACAAGCTTGTGCTACTGCTCATTTGTCATCTTAATGTGGTGGCTGCTCTAGACTTCTGCTCTCTGCTTGTCATGAAAATATTCTCCAATGTAATAATTTTCAAAAAACCCTACCCACAGAGTCCACATTTCTTATGCCCAACCAATTTTAAAGGTAGAATTTTAGATTATGAGATTTCAGTAGTATGTTGAACTCCACATAATAATAATAATAATAATAATAATAATAATAATAATAATAATAATAATAGCCACGTGTTCTTTTCAGGATGCAGAACTGCTAGCTTTTTTGTCAGCATTGTTTTGTATGTCCAGTGAAAGAGGGAGTGAAAATTGTGAGAAACAATTTTCAGGCATTACCAGCTTTGGTCTCAGCCTGTAGCCCCAACAAAGCAGGAGAGCAGCCAGCCATTCAGCGTACTTAAGCCATCATGGGCTGCCCTAGAGTACTTGAACTCTCATGGAGCAGGCAGAGCTGCACCTGGTTGACAGCCATATATTGGACTGTATGAAATTGATGGCACGTGGTAAATGAAAGGCTTCTGTGGGGCACACGTGTTAAATGTTAGCCCTGAGAGGCTAGTTAAGAGTGTTAAAGCCCTAAAGAGCCCCTTAAAATAATAGGCTTTTATATTCATTGACTCTTGCTTGTACCACAGATTGCATCTTGACCTGTCCTGTCCTGTGGATATAAACATTAGAAGCAAGGAACTAAGAAGAAAAAAAAATTCATTTAAGCCAGCTACACTTAAATACATATATTGTTCTATCTTTTCTTTTCCCTTAGGATAAAATGGGTTAATTGTGAATTTAACAATGTTTATCATCATTACAAACAAAAATGTTTGCAAAACTAAGGGTTATAAGATACATTCAATAATAGTGTATTCTTTTTGCCTCTGAAAATTCAGTTATATTTAATTTTATTATAATAGATGTTAAATATTTAGCTAATGGAGTTGATCTGATTGAAGAATAGAAGTTTTTTTCACTGTTATCTTTGTATATCTTTAAAGTGAAAACTGCTGTCAGTTTACAGAGAAACAGAAAAAATACAAAAGCTTCTTAGACTGCTCTGGGTTGATGGACTTGAATGCTAAAGTTTGAAGGCATATGAAATCTTCCCCAAGATCCCAGGTATAGCAAGATCTTTTCACTCCTAGTTGCCTACTTCTGCTACTTCCTTTTACCAAGAGAATCTTTTCCAGCCTCTGCACAGTATTGCACAGTGAGCTCCAAGAGATGAATTGTTAAACATAACACAACATAGACATTAGATTAGATCTATAAATGACAAAATTTTCACAAGTTAGAAGCCCAATGGAGACTATGAAAATTGAAATATGGTGTCTGGAGAAAGAATATGGGTCAAAAGCAGATGTCTGACAAAGGGGACAGAGACTCTGAGTTTTGGGCTGAGATTCATCTGAGGATAGAGGGAAAATATAAATTTTATCCCTTTTCCTTTTAATAACACACTGCCTAGCAAATTATATGGAGGGAGATCAAAATGAAGATGTCTATGTGAGGTTTATGGCTGAAGGTCATCAATAATTCAGTGCAGTAGAGATATGGCACGAGTCTGTCTGAGTTAAGGAGGTGTGCAGTCAGTGGGAATGCAGCACTGCTTTTACCAGCTACCTTTCCAAACTTGCTGGGTGACTTCATCAGAGACTAGCCACAAACTTTCCCAACATAGCCACAGCAGAGACCGTCACAGTAATTTGAGTAACATCTAATATCACTAATATCCAGGTGTCCAGTCTGAATATTTGTGATGGAATTGTTGCTTAATCAACATCTTTTATATAATGTTCTGAGTGAAAAAGATGAAATATAGATTGTGGCATAATTTGCACATCAGAGGCTAAATTTTGACCCCACTATTGTCAGTAGCAAATCATGGTTTCATTTATTTAATTTCTTTCTCAGTTTTTTGACATCTGCATTTCCTGTTCAACCTGGCTGCTCCCCAGAAAAATTACCTATTGTCAGGAGATATAAGGTATAACTTGTATCAACATTGTCATATGCTGATGATTAACTTTTAGATAGATTAGATAGATCCCGTTTCCAGATCATGCCATGGTTAATGAACAGAGTAAGGCAGCTCTAGAGGTAAACTCAGTGCTGTCCCAGAAAGCAATCTTACGCTGGGTTGAGTTTGCTCTGGTTTAAACAGTTCAGAAGTAATCCATGCTGTGGACAAAGCCAATCCATTACTGAGCCATTTGGATCCATAGATCCATTACAGTGTACTTCAATATTGTGTACTAGTTCTGCATATTTTACTTTCTTTGTGGGAAAAAGTTGTAGTTCTGTAACCTTTTCGGACACAGGCTACCTAATAGAGGGTAAGTGGAGAGTTAAAGAGTTAAATACTCAGATATTAGTCTGGACAGCTCAGGCCCTGGAAAAGTTCAACTCTCAATTTCTACTCCAAGGAAAATGACAATAGGTATTTTATGGGATCTACACATTTCTCCCAACAACACCCATACTAAAGAGATTTACCATTTTTTTGTAGTAACAGAATGTTCAGATATAACAAGTCTTGGGTAATCAGAGAAGGAGACCCAGAGATCCTTAACTATTCCTCAGAATTCTGCTCATTGTAGAGAACATTTGCCCATGTAATACAGCAGTCAGCAAATTTGATATGGGCAACATTTTTTGCATAGCTGGAATCTAGAAGCAAGCTGTAACACTGCAGCGATTGACCACAAGAAGTGGGTAACCTCTCTTCAAGGAATTGAAATAGAACATTTTCTTCCCCTGCAAATTAAGTGTGGATTCCTCAGCACTGCACAAGAGTTGAATAAAGTTTTTCCTTATAATAAAACATGTATCTGGATTTCACAATATCTCATCACTTCAGCCACAGCTGGTGACCATGCCAGGAGCACTTCTCATGTATCATTTGCAATGTTTTCTTTCCAATTACTCCAGGGAGAGGAGGGAAGAGAAGCACGTGGGATGGAGCTACAGTTCCTAGTGAAGATTTTACAGTTAGCCTCTTTTTCACAATAGCACTGCTGTTGGAGTGCTGGTGAGAATTACACACTGAAGAACACTTTTGCCCTGTTATTAGTGGTTCTGCCAGTGTTTGGAGGGCTTGATGGTCTGTTATAACAGCACTTCTTGCAACACCAAACATTAATGTAAGTATAGTCCAACTGTGCCATATCAAAGGTCCTCCTAGACTGTTATCTTGTTTCCTACAGTGGCCAAAACAAAAGGGGCAGTACAAGTTTAAAAATCATAATTCTTTTTGAAGACTCTTTCAGCTCCCAGAAATTAGTGGCTTTTGGGCACCCTAAGCCAAATATTTCTATCAGCCTATTGATGTTAATGGCCTCAAGGACAGCTTTTAAACTAATTTCTCCTTTTGGCTCCAACATTATCCTATCCCTGCTTCCAGATTTTATTTATACACTGAGTAAGAAACAAAGAAAAAAATAACGACAGCCTTGTATATCTTTCTTTATGTAACTATCAGATGAGTTTCATGATATAAGAGTTTACCAACAAGATTGTTGAAATTACTACTCTGGTTCAGGGACTGCTACATGACTTCTAAGAGCCTTTTGCTGGCTGCATAGCACTTGTTGGGATGAACTACTCAGCAGAAAAATGAAAAACAGTATTTCATATCTGTTTGAAACATTAGTCATTATCTTGTCTCTGGATAAGCAAAACACCCATCAGCCAACTTTTAGTGCAATGTTTTGCCTTTTACAAGTATAGCCTCAAAAATGCTGATTTGTGCAACATTTTGACAAAGGAATGGTCACAACCACAAAGATTATTTTTGTGACGAGAAATTGCCATCCAGTATCCTTATCACACAACAAGGTTTTTACTTACTAGTGTTTTTTGCTTTTCAAAACAAAGTCTAGGGGTAAGCTACAGTGACCATGTAATGGCAGAGCTAAGAATCCCAGAAGAAGGGAGCAAAGCAAGAAAAAAAAGAAAGGACCATGACTCTGAAGAGAGAATTTTAACTCATTTGTGGCCCTGCTTAGCAGAATCTTATGGGAGATGGTCCAGGAAACCTGTTTGATTTTCTGGGGTTACCTTCTCTGAGACCAACAAAAGTCTCTCTGGTTCTACAGGAAGTCTGGCAAAGATGGCAGGATGCCAGCATGGATGAGAATGGAGCCCATGACAAAACTTGGACACTAAAAAGGAAGATTACAGAAGGCAGAAAGAGAATCATGTTGCTAAAGAGGAATACAGGACACTGTCTGACCATGCAGGGATGGGAAAAGGAATTCCAGAGCCCACCTGGAATTCAGTCTGGCAAAGGACATGTAAGGCAACAAGGGCTTCTACAGTTACCTTAGCAGCAAAAGAAAGAGGAGAGAGGAGAGGAGAGGAGAGGAGAGGAGAGGAGAGGAGAGGAGAGGAGAGGAGAGGAGAGGAGAGGAGAGGAGAGGAGAGGAGAGGAGAGGAGAGGAGAGGAGAGGAGAGGAGAGGAGAGGAGAGGAGAGGAGAGGAGAGGAGAGGAGAGGAGAGGAGAGGAGAGGAGAGGAGAGGAGAGGAGAGGAGAGGAGAGGAGAGGAGAGGAGAGGAGAGGAGAGGAGAGGAGAGGAGAGGAGAGGAGAGGAGAGGAGAGGAGAGGAGAGGAGAGGAGAGGAGAGGAGAGGAGAGGAGAGGAGAGGAGAGGAGAGGAGAGGAGAGGAGAGGAGAGGAGAGGAGAGGAGAGGAGAGGAGAGGAGAGGAGAGGAGAGGAGAGGTGGGCATGCTGCTAACAGTGCTGAGGAAGCTGGCTAATGTCATTGCAAGGCCACTGTCCTTTACCTTTGCAAGGTCATGGCAGCTGAGGAGATTCCTGAGGACTGGAAGAGGGTAAATATTGTTTCTACCATCACGACAGATGAAGATGATGGCCTGTGCAGATCCAGAAGCTGGGCTTGATGATCCTTGTGGGTTGCTTCCAGCTCAAAGTATTCTATGATTCTGTGGGGATTCTAAGTCTCAAATAGCACTCAGACCCCATGTTCAAACAATGCAAATACTAAGGTGTGCTGTTCTTATCTACCTTTGATCATATCAAATACACAGATGACTTGACACAATAAGAAAGCTACAAACTGTTTTCTCTTTTTCTTTTATTCACCTATAACTATAAAATCAGAGATATTGTTGTTGCCCATTTTCTTCATACACACCATCCATAAACGAGTCATTTACATTCAGTTGTCACCATAGTCACTGGTGCAGAATTTCTTAAGAATCTTGGATTTTAAATATCAGCACCAAGTCTGTTTAGTATATTATATGACACCCTTCATTATTGGTAATAATAAGCAACATGTTTGTCTAAGATTTGCTATCTCTTCTTCACACAAGCAAAGCCAAGATGTCTGCTGGTTGTTTGTTTGGCTTTCCTTTCATTTCATTACAGGAGATCAAGATAGCCATTAAGCATTTATGTGATTTTAATGCAAGAAACCCCTCTACTCAGATTTCTGTGACTTACTTTGAACATAATTACATACAAAAAGTAAAACTCAACCCTAAATAGACCCAGAGAATCTGAAGTCAGCTGATTAGAGCACAGCTGCTAAACTTACCCTTCTGCTTCTCTGTGCACTAGGGCGAGTGGTTTCACACTGATGTCGTCTGTAGTGGGATGTTGCAGAGAGGAGTCAATATCCAAAATCCCTCCCCAGGAGGATAAGATGTTCAAATAGAGTGTCCACTTTCCATCTGCATTTTTCCTCATTTTTAACCATTTTTTTTTCCTTTTTTTGTTTTTCCCTTCAAGTTAGTAAGTTCATTTATGTAAGTTCTATAACACACATTTCTAGCTTTCTCTTTCTTTCACTGGTGCTACTCCAGGTTACATCCACATTTCCTACATACAGTGTCATTTACATCTATTAGATGTAATCTATTTGCTGCCTATGTCACCCCCTTAACGAGTTTTGTCAGACTCCAGGCCTGCACTCTCCACTTCTCAAGATGACTCCTTTTGTACCAAACCTGTACTTCTCTACACCTTGTGTCAGGGTCCTAAATACCTCATTCTGCTTAAAAAAACTTTTTATTACTGCTAATATAGGTATATAGCTACCTATAAAAAACTATAGTTCTACCACACAAATACAAATTAAAGTTTTGAAAAGTTAGCTGCAGACAAATGGCAGCATAAGCAAATTGTTGTCACAGTTGAATTAAGTCAAAGAAAGCTATAGGCAGGTCAGGTACCCTTTAAACCTTTCCCCTAAAGATTTATACTCCAGATATATTTAACAGATGAGTCAAGCATGAAAGAAAGAGAGAGGAGACAAAGAGATGCTTACATATTCTCAGAAAAAAGTATTTCAAATGACAAAGTCAACAATAAGAGCAGTTTTCCTAGGAACACTGCTATTTTTATAGGAAATTTCATTTTCTTCTACTGTTTTTAACATTATGTTGACACTGAGCTGACTTTTAATTTATTAACTGAAAAATCTTTCTTGCTAAGAACTCCAAATCTGGTTATTTATTGTGAAGACCAGAACCACGTTAAGAAAAGTTAGAAATGTTTTTTGGGTTTTGAAATGTTTATTTCAGGAAAAAAAAAATCCTCCCAGCCAGCACTCAGGACAAGCAGAATCCCAAGTCAATCTATGGCACCTGGCACAACCTGCCACCTGCTTTAATGATAGCAAATGATTCAGCATAGTCATGTGCAGTAAGCTTGGAGTTGCAAGACTCCTCAGAAAAGTGGCAGAGAAGACACCTTGCATGTTACATCCATGGGCAAATCACTGCTCTTCCACCAGACACAACTGCAGGAGAGCCTCTCTCTAGGAGCAGGACTTCTCTGACACTCTGACAGTATCAAAATCTCTTGAAAAAACAGAGATGAAAACCTGTAATATAAAACCATGCTGTAGAACCACACAGTGACTCAAAAATAATTTGGGAGCTGCAATGGAACATTACATTGCAAACCCATCTGTTTACTGGCAACTGTTGCAAAAAATATTTTCCTCCCTTTTGCATCTCCCCCCAGCCCTGAAATATTATTTTTTTTTAACACTCAGAGAAGCAAAGAGTTTTCACACTGAGCTGGCTTTGTTTATTTACTGTCCTGGACACAACTTAAGTTTCTCACAGCCAGCCAGTGGGAACTAAAAAGCAATATTGCAGGGTAAATAATGAGATTGGGAGGACAACCATGCACTTTAGGAAACAGCTATGTTCATGGGTAGGTTTCTTTTAATTCCAAGGGAAAGGCAAACACATGAGAGCAATAGAAGGAGAAAATAAGAATGCTAAAAAACTGAAGACAACAGACTACTTCCATTCTGATATGGAGGGTAAAATCTTTACAAGCGAATGCTTTCGCTCCTGTATCTCCTAAATTGTTTGACACTGTCAACCATCTTCATGATCAGTCTGAAAATCATTGCCACAGGATCAAGGCAACAAGTTTGGAAAGGCCAAAGCAGAAGGGGACATTTATGTGGATTATGAGGTTAACCAGAATCATGGTATCAAAGAGTTTATTAATCTATTAAAAAAAGAGGGGGTTTGGAAAAGCCATCCATATTGCTTCAGTGCAGAAGATAATCTCCCTGGAGGACTATCTGGCATAACATTATATGAGTCATCATGATCAATGAACTATTGTAGATATTATTCTTATAACACTTCATATTTTCTGTCACGTACTACTCATGAAAAAGACCTCCTCAGTCTGGATACACCCATGCAGATAAAGCAAACGTTTTCAAAATACTTCTCTAGAAATCAGGTCAGCTTACACAAAAGTTCTTTATATTATTAGTCTGCCGTCCTTAAAAACAGGTGAACTACACCTGGAATATCTGTTGGGAATGGTCTCTGTTTTTTGCTAATTCCTGCCCACCAGAACCAGGTAAGTGCTGACTAGTGCAGGCCAAATCTGATCAAGCCAAACCTGTCCTAGTGCCAGGGATCCTTCTAACAGTTGCTCACTGGGCTGGCTCCAGTGGCAGTGCTTCCACTTTGGCATTTAATTCCTTAGTAGAAGAGATTGGTGTATGACAATGACAATACTGCAGTAGAAGGGACCCAGCATACCATGCACACAATGGTGCTGTGGCACAGCACACGAGATGATGTGCTCAAGCTCTGCAGCCATCCCCAAACCTCTTCCTTTAACACCCCTTCAAAACTGCCGGGGTATAGTTTGTCCCCATAGGGGTGCATAAGCTCAAAGGAGGCATTACCCTCTCATTACAACCCCCAGTGGGTGACAACTTTACTCAACACTTCACAACTTAAACCTAATTCCAATGAGAGCATTTAAAATGAAAAATGCAGTCACTAATTGTTAGAATGTCTTGTAACCAAGCTGCATTATTTCATCCCTAGAAGATGAGAATATCAGAGTATGATTTAACATGATTAATATGTACCCTTCATTAAAGAAAAGCTATTTTCTTCCCTTCGCCTTCACCTATATTTGATATGCTGCTTGCAGAAGCTATAAGTTCACCTTCATTAATTCATTGAAAACAGTCCCTACCCAGTTCATGTTTTTTCCTTCCAAAGCAATGTATTAATTTCAGTTGCATATACCTCATGCAGTAAAACAAAAATCCAACTACAGATTGTTAAATGCATAACTAAGCTGTTTACCTTGTAACAGCTTAATTAAAATACTTCACATCTGTAGTCAACCAGGCAATGTGGCCACTGGCACCAATGTGCTGCTTACCACTACATTCTGGGGGACACAAGGGATTTAAAAATATGTACACTAGTGCTTAATGTTTTCTGTTTACTGTAGCAAGTTTTTCCTTGAAGAGATCAATTTGCTAGGACATGACAATTTCATCATCCCATTTCTATTTCATGCATGTTGTTTTCATTTATTAA
This sequence comes from Vidua chalybeata, assembly GCF_026979565.1. Taxonomy (NCBI): domain Eukaryota; kingdom Metazoa; phylum Chordata; class Aves; order Passeriformes; family Viduidae; genus Vidua; species Vidua chalybeata. Next base: position 140,790,528 of record NC_071530.1, read on the forward strand.
AAAATGTCCATAGAGATTTCCTAAATTGGCTTCTACCCTGACTAAATACCTATAATCAGAATAGTAGTGCCACGGGCATAGTGAAATTTTAAGCTCAATTGCTGTGGAAAAATATGGAGTTATAATAATACACAAATTATTCTAAAGTGAAATATTTAGCTGAAAACTAAATGCCTGCTTTGCTTTCTGGACATCTAAAAGGACCATTTTTCTTAAGTAAGGTAATTTCATAAAAGAAAATATCTTTTCATAATGAGAAGTTAAAATATTCCCTTTTGACAATTACAAAATATATCTTAATGTTTTCTCCCTTTTACATTTTATTTCTTCTCAAAGCTATTTACAAACTGCCCCTGCATTTATGAATGTTTTTATTTCAAAAATAGCATTTTCTGGTAATTCTCACATTAACTAAAACTAGGGAGAAGGTGCAGATATTCAAAGAGGTCTCTGTTACTTATACTGTGGTCAGCCTGCCAAAATAACATGTCATCTTTTGAGTCAAATATGAAAGCACAAAATTAGGATGTGGGTCACAAGGAGAAACATCTGACTGCAAAATTGAGATTAGAATTGACTTTTGTCTACATTGCCAAGTGTACTGCACAGCTCATGTTATACGATGCTGTGTTGATCTAAGTTTATGCTCAGACAATTGATTTGTGGTTGAGCTTTGTGGGCTAAAAGGCAGCTTTCAGTGTGCATCAGCCAGTCAGTGAGGGATCACAGCCAACAATAACAGGCAGTGTGACCTATGCTAAAGGAAAACAGGAAACTATCTGCTGCAAGGAGGAAAGTCTGTGACCTTTCCTACTGTTTCAATGAGATGGCCTGTAACTTTGCTACTAAAAGGCATCTCACAATTTGGCCTGTAGTACCTTAAATTTGTCCTTTCTAGAACCGAATTAAGCTTCTATTTGAGTGTTTATTTCCCTCTAGCCAGACATATTTTCTCACAAAATACAGGTGATCAAGTTCTTTGAATTCTAACTGCCTTTCAACGCAAACTGAGCTGGCCCAACAGGTTCAAGTATTTTTTGGAGAGAGAAGTGACTAAGAAGCACACAAATGGACCTCATGAAAGCATTCATTTCCTTTCCCAGGACAACTAGGGTTTAAAAGCACTATATTCAAATCCTGTGATAAGATGAGAAGGATGATATTGCCATTGTATAGGAAGAGATGACATGATGATGAGAACTGTCTAGTCATACAAATAACCAGACCAACATTTTCAGATGTGTTTTTCAATCAGGAGTGAGACCTCCAATTTACAAGCATGCAGGATGGGCTCAGGGTACAAGACATCTTGAAATGGTCACAAATTATTTCAATCACTATTAAGGATTTAAAGTCCTGTCAGCCATCACCTTCAATAGACAAAACGTCTTGGCATGAAGGAATCACTGCATGTTATTAATATACAGTGATTATATATTTTGTATACAATCTTTTGCATACTCTGTGTGCAAAAGATTAGTTGAATATATCAAAGCCCTGCACATTCAGTGAACAAAGACAATCTTGCATAAGACCATTCTTGTCTATTCCATCTCAGGATGACTTTAATGAATGAAGAACATATAAGAACATAAGTAGTATCCCTAGACCATGTGAAAACTAATTTCAGGTATATCTTCTTTCCAGGAAAATATTATTAATCAATGTTCTTCAAAATTTATGTATTTGGCACACTTCAATTCCTGCTCTGAGAAAGTCTTTCTCAAAGGAACAGAGAGATTTTCTGATGTTGTAACAAGGTACAGAGCTGGCACCTCTTGTAAAACAGTTTATTTTACATTGTGTCTACCAACTTAAACTCTTTCCTTAGAATAAGATGCTTCACCTCCTGAAAGCAATTGTCTCCTCCAGTAAGTATGATGAGATCCTGAATGAACATCTCAGATTGCTCATCTAACTGAAGGAGCTTATACAGATGAGCAGACTCATCTCTTCTACCGTAAAACAAAGGCTGTATGCACTTACCATTTCTGTCTTTGTTTCCTCCTTGTGGAAATTTTAGTAAATCCCCTTAATTTGCTTGAGTGTCTATTCATCATTATAAAGAGATGAAGAAGATATTTCAATCAAGATGTTAGAACTCCTGAAAGTAATTGTCGAGAGTTCATTCTTATCAATTTGCCCTGGCAAATTTCATTCACCACTCAAAAAACCCCAGCATCTACAGCTATATCTAGGGTCCTCCTTTAACAGATGTGTGACCTCTAAATATTGCAGCCACAGTTTCAATGGATGGTGAATAATGAGTCCTTTAGGGGGACAGAGGCAATCTGTATTCCCAGGTCCAGGAGATCATATTGAATTAAGCACCTTTGGTAAGAAGACCAGCATACATATTGAAGCTATCTCACCAACAGAGAGTATATTTGAACTCTAGTAGAGGATCATATGAATGAGGAGGAAGAAACCCACATGCCATGAATGGGTGCCTGGATCCAGCTATGTCACTAAAAATGGCTCTTCAATTCTGTGAGTAAAGCTTGGGCTAGTCACACTTTGTAACAGTGGAAGTACACACACATCAGAAAAAATAAGACAATTCATCAGAAAAACTAAGACATAGAAGCAGTTTGGCTACACTTCAAGTATTCAGACTACTAATGAAAACAGAGGATCATTGTGGAATTGCTAAAACAACTTTTGACTGTGAGGTTGCCTTAATAAACTCAATTTCTTCTACATTTTACAATAAGCTAACTGCAGAGGTCTCATGGGCCTCAGTTCCTGAAGAAAAACAGAGATCTTTGTAAATACACATGCAAAGAAATCTCAATAAAATCACACCCATTGTATTGCTGCCCTTGATCTAGACAAATGCATGGTTCATGACACAACAGAAAAGCCACTTTTAACTGGGCCTCTTTGAGAGTTTGCAAATTCTAGCAATATGCCAGCAGTTACTACATTGTCTTCTTTCTGTTCCATTCCTGTGCTTCTCCTAAGCTCTGTTTACTTTGGATATGTATGGGCTGTTAGTAGCAATTCAAGGTTACTGCCAAATCCCTGAGAACTATTGATTGGATAGAGATGTTAAAATGTTCTGGCTACCTGCTATAAGTTTCTCACTCTATTTCACTTCCGTGAAATCTGTAAAATACTTACTCCTCTTTAGTCCTCTTGTTTCCAGTAAAACACTCTGAAAATTTTACTGACAATCGAAGGATGTATGCTTCCAAACTGGGCAATCTTTGTGGTGTTTTAAGGCCAATCCTCTCAAGGTCCTCTCAAGGATGCTTCTGACTGCTCAGTCTTTGTCCTTAATTTGAAGACTTTCCCTGTCAAGCAAAACAACAAGATACTTTCAAAAAAGAAATTACAAATAATGAGAAGCAGAGAACAAAGCGCCAAAGTGATGAAGTCACATAAAGCTTCTTGCAAGGAAAGCTTTTAGTTCTTATAGGAACACAGGTGTCACCTGATGGTAGAAGAGGAGGATATAGAACTAACCACAACCAAGTCTGTGATCTTTGAATTCGACACATAATGGTTATTGACTGGCATCAAAATGGAAAAATAAGGTATCCCCTCAGGAGAGGCTTCTTATTTTTCTTCATTCCTTATGAGAGTCCAATATGACTATCTTGTTTCTTTATAGTATTATCTATTTTCTGCTTGGTTTTTTAATTCCCTTACAATTTCATTAATCTTTATTTACTCTCTAATGGGATACTGAACTTATGATTTGAAAAGTTATCATGAAATGAGTAGGAAAGTCCTGCAAAGTCATAAAGTACTACAATGAAGATTTATATTGTTTATTCTACCTAGAGTATGAAATAATAAAAAATCTCCAACAATTAATTCTGTCATACTCTGTAGCTGAAAATACTGTGGGGGCTTCGCATGTTCCTCTAAAATGGAGGATGACTGTCCATCTCTCCTCCAAGCCACCACAGACTTTCACAACAACAGTAGATGCTTTCCTTGGGGCTAGGAAAGAAAAGGGTTGGATGTTTCTGATAAAGTAAAAGCACATGTACACCCTAGGATATATTTCAAAGCACAGTTCCATAACTTGCTATTAGGCAAAAAAAAAAAAATCAACTCCATGTTTCTATGCTGAGATAAATATCTTCCTTCAGTGAAACTTTGCAAGGTGAAACCAGCCTGGATCTGAAAGTCCATATGTGGTTTCAGGAGCACCACTGAGCAGCAGTACTCCAGATTGCTCTTAACTTTTTTCAGTGAAAGAAATATCTAAAGATTTCCTGAGAGACATATTCCTATGCATTACTTTCTTTAGGGTTATGTTTTTTCAGTACCATGTTTCCAGAAATATCCTCTGCTAAAAATCACAGGCACTGACTTCTTGGTCTTCTCTTCAGAGAGAAGGAAAGCAAATCACAGTTCATTTTACAGAAGTCTTATACATATTGCAAAGCTGTTGCACATCCTGCTTCCACCTCCTCTATTCCAAAACAAACTCACTCAGATCTGCCTATTTTTCTTCTCAGAACTTTATGGAAGCTCTGCTTTAGTCTTGCTTCTCCCTGTAACTTTCATGCCCAGTGTTGCAAGAGTTCTCCAGCCAGGGCTTGCTGTCACCAGCAGAGCAGAATCACCTTATGTGTTTTGGTGAAAAACCAACATTGTACAGACATATAATAATGGTTGGCTTATCTGCATTCATGCAGTGGAGGAAAAAGGAAAACTCTTAGAGGTATTCAGGAGAGAGCAAAGTGGATTTGAGCTGACATGAGTTCAACCTGTCTGCACTTCAAGCTGGCTAGGTGAGAGCCATGGCCATCTAAGAAACATTCTCCTCCACAGAAAAACTTCTCAAATCTAAAGGAGTGTGTCCAATTTTGGGATCCCCTGCACAAGCCAGATAATGACACACTACAGCAAGGTCATTGCAGAGTCATCAGTGGAGACAGAATGCATGAGATGTGGCTGACAAAACCAGGTGTATTCAGTCATAAGAAAATAAGTCCGGTCTTCCCCTTTGCAAACAGGCCTTCATCCAGGCACCATTGTCCTGGGCCATTTTTGTTATTCCTCCACCTAGCCCACAACCTCTGTTTCAGAAGGTAATTGAGAGATCAGCAACCCATTGGTTTAATGCAATGAGATCGGCTGATTTAATGCAGTGTCTTGGCACCACTGCACAATAAATGCAGGACTCAGAGCACTGAAGGATACTCACAGAGCCCTGAAGCAAAGAAAGACAGGTTTTATTTTGAAAATATCAAAAGTAAATGGTTTTGGACTTTTTGGATTATCTTTTATGTCAGAGGAAATCATAGTAAACCAGTCTTTTTCATAGAATCCATAAAAAGCTATTAAATTCTTATGAAGATAATGAAATAAACATTCCTATCCCTATCTACACTCTTGTCTCTGTGTGCAAGGAGAGAGCAGGCTGAGGCACAGATCAAGGGAGATGGTTTAGATTGTTCACTGCTCCTTATGCCATAATCACCTGCAATTACTTCAAATTGTTAAGTAATTCCAGTTAGAGTAGCAGCTGCTGTACATCCCTAGAAGCTACTGCAATGATAAACTCAGGCTCTTTCTCTTTTTATCAAGTGCAGTGGGCTCAAATCATTAGTTTGGTTTCTTGATATATTAGACTGTAGCAACGCCTTTGTTGAACTCATACACCTCTGAGAAGGTCCAGCTTTCATCACAATGGTCCAGAACTAGCCCTTTGCTACCAAACTATAGACTATTCACTGATAAAAATAATTTTTATATATATATATATATATATATATATATATATAATGTCATTTTACTGATCTACATTCCAGATAGATTGAACAGGAACATGCCACCACTATATCAAAGTATAATGTAGAAAACCATTCAAATAATATAGAAGTTTACATTGATGTTTGTCAAAAGTATACTCAAAGCCTTCTTCAATAGCCCTTTATTTTTTTAAAGAGAGTAGTTAATTCCAGATTTTATTACTGTGATTTAGAATATGCACTGTGAACACTGCCATAAACAGCTAAATAGACAGACTAGTGCTTACAGATCAGTCAAAATTTATAAAATACAAGAGTTGAAATCAGTGTTTTAAATATGTATAATGATGTACAGCTTCTTTGAAATGGAGAGAAGAAACAGTTCTGAATACTATTACAGGCAAATACAAGCATTCTTTGACAAGTAATGAAGTTCATTATTATATTAAGGTGTACATTGCTCACTGATCTTTCTTTCTGCAGGCTCCTTTAGGTGCCTTCTCTTGTCCTACTTTTTTGCCCCTTCCTTTCTGCAAAAATAACAGCAAAGAAATCATGGAAAGCAAAAAGAGGACATCTCAAGATAAGTAACAGTCTGTCCTCCTCCTCTCCTGTCCTCAGCCTGTCCAGGCAGGCCTGTTGTTCAGCTTCTTTATTATGGTAATTTTTTTTTCCATGGTTCAACAAAATCTCAAAATGCTGACTCTGATCTCTTAGGAGCTCTCTGAGGGAGGTTCTCCAAAAACAGCTATGTAAAAAAGGTCATTTTTCCTGCTGTTTCACTGATATGACAGACAGAAAACATGAGAATATTGACTAAAAATTAAAGCTGGGGCTTTATTGTCCCTGGCAGATTTATTTTCTCTCAGGGAGATGAAAGGACTACATATTTTTCCAAATCATTGCCAAGGTCTTTATAGCTGTGGCTGTGCCTTCCAAAATGGCTTGGGTTTCTTACAAATCACTAAAGAATGATTGAAGAGGCAAGGTTCATAATTTAGTTTTTTATTGCTCATTCTTAGAGAGGGCAACATGGCGTGTCTCTTCCAGCACCTTCTCCTACCACAGGTTTAGCAGGCAAGAAGTGCTTCCTGCTCAGCACAGAAATATCTCTGATTTAGAGAAATGAGCAGTGTTAATACCCAGCAGCCCTCTTTGAGGTGCTATGTTCATCGAGTTGAGGTATCAGCTCAAGTTGGCTCTTGAACAGGTGGCCAGTAATTGCCATCTCTTGTGGCATGATGACTAATTGTGGCAAAGGATAAATCCTGTGTAAATCCAAGTGCAAAGAGAATGGAATCTGCAGTTGTCAGCATCCTCCCCTGCATCTCCCCTCAAGGCCATGTTCACTCCTTCCTTACCTATCAACCTGACAATACTGTATCATCAAGCTCTTCTGCTAACTTAGATTACATTTACAGGTACCCTCCTCTATCATTGCTCCTTCAGTGTAGAAAGGAGGCCTGAGTGTGAAAAAAATAGAAAGAAAAACATAGTCCAAAGTGATTTTTATTGCAGCTAAAACTAGCCAAAGTATTAAACAAAGGCTCCAAGTGAATGACATTTCATGATGGGCATTTTTCTGTTCTCAGGAGGAAAATGTTGTTCTCATGACAGATTATTCTTTATAGATGCTCTGGGAGGGACAGAGTATTTTCATACATGCTTTTCTACTTTGCACACAGAATATACTAAGTGGTTTTTTATATTATTTACAGATTTATAGACTCTGTTTCTCTTTAGAAAAATAATTTCATTAACTCAGTTTTCAAGAGCTAAACCAGTCACTTTGGAAAAAACAGAAGAGAAAAAAATTAACCTGTGTACTCCTGAAGAGAAAATATTATTGCTATGAATAAAGGATCAACAGGATGACAATATGTGTTTTCATTGACAAAAATACTATTGCTTATGCCAGAATTCACTCATTATTAGGCAATTTCAGCTGAATGAGATATTAGATTAGAAAAACTTTGTCTTGCATTCAACATTCATTTGGCTCAGGGGGAGTTGCTTGAAGACCATATTGCCATTTCCATGGAGGAAGCTTGAACTTCTCTGTTGTATCATAACACTGCTAGCAGCTTCCACCCCAGTGACTGAAACAAGTAGTGAGAATTGCTGAGATAGTTCTGAAGAAATCAAAAAAGCTGCAACAGTTTATCAGCACAATTTATCCGGAGGGTTTACTTGTGACATGCTCCAGAGAGTGCATGAGTCATGCAGGGAATGCCATTTGGCTGACATTTGCCATCTGCCAGCAGTGGGTTACAGCCCCCAAATGCCAAAACTGAAGCACAAATTAGAGACATGGGGATTCCTACTCCTAAGATAAAATTGGACTCAGAGCATAATTCCTCATGAACTGAATTTTTAAAAATGCTTAGTATAATCTTTGAAAGGGTGAGGGGATAATATTTGATTTTGAGTGTAGCCAGACATCTGCACCCCTCCCTGTCTTCAGTGGGGATGTGGACCCTCAGCACCTGCTAGGATGAGAACCCTTTAGCCATTATACAAAGGGAGTGAAGAATATGAAGATGATGTGCAGTGACATCTCTAATCTTTGCAGGGTAAAATAGCTCATGATCACAGCTGGTTAAAATACAGAATGACCAAATGATTAACCAGCAGAAATGTGGGCTGTGTTGTTACTGCATCAAAGCATGCAAGGCCAAACAAGCTCTCAGCTGGAATACAGATGCCAAAAGAGAGCTGACAGCCAGAAGCCATGTGTTTTTGGAACCTATCCCTGGAGAATGGGAAGGAGGAGAGATTTTCCCATGCTGATTTGTCTCTCATTGCCTCTCTGGACTTGATCCACTACTGATGTAGTCCAAATTTGCAATTGGAACCTAGTGTAGAAATCCAAGGTTTTTATGGCTTACAAAAGATAACAAAAGGATAACACAAAGGAAAAAAAAAAAAAAAAAAAAACCCTCTCCACCTTTTATATTGTGCAGAGAGAGCCAAGAGGTGATTAAAGAAGGATTTTTCAAAGTGACCAATGTTTTTTGGAAGGTTTGGGATTTTGGGAGCCCAGCTTTTAACATATGAGAGAATAGTAATTTTTCAGTTAGCTGAAAATCAGGACTGATAATTATTTTTCCATAAAAGTAGCCTAAAATGATTCATTACTTGAAAATCTGTCACATTAACTATCCCAGCATCACACAAACAGTTTGAATTAGAGGTAAGAGTGTCTTGTACCCCACGATCATGAAGGTCTCTTCTCTGTATTTTGCCTAGAGTGTAGATTTACAAAGAATTACTAGGAACATAAAACTAAACAAATCCAAAAATGTTTCTTTTTTATGACACCTACCCAAAAGTAAGACAACAATCTGAGGAATTCTTCAAAGATTTCACCTCCAACAGAGGTTACAAGTGCATGCAATAATGGAAGGCCCCTCTCATGAGGGAGGCCAGCACAGCTCTTCTGAGAAACACAAAATCACAGAATGGATGAGCTTCAAAGGAAACTGTGGGGTGCACTGTTCAGAGCCACTAGTTCAGCCTGAGCATACCTAAGGATGGAGATTCCACAGCCTCTCTGGGCACCTGTTCCAATGGTTTGTTGCCCTTGTTGTGAAGACTGAAGAATGTTTTTCTTATATGCAGCCACAATACTCTTCACTCCAACTTGAGTTCCCTTGTTTCGTATCCTTTCACTGTTTGCCTCTGAGAAGTAAACATCATCTTTCCTATACTCTCCCATTAGGGAGTTGCAGACAGCACTAAGATCCACCTGAGCTGTGTCTCATCCAGCCTAAGCTAATCCAGTTCTTTCAGCCTTCCTTTACACATCTTGTATTCTGGCTTTCATGACCCTCTTGGGGGTTGTCCATGGGATCCAATCCTGCCCATCACTGTAATTCTTGTCCCAGAGAGCCCTAAACTGGATGACTACTAGAGATGCAGTCTCACATGTGCCAAGCAAGGGAATATTAACCTGACTTGCTGGCTGCATTCTTTCTTGTACAGTCCAGTATACGGTTGTTCGTCCCTGCAGCAGGGGCACACTGCTGCTTCAATCTCACAGAATCACAGAACAGCTCAGATTGAAAGAGACCACACTGGGTCATCTGATCCAACCTCCCTGCTCAGGCACAGCCATTGCATAGCACATTGCACAGGATTGTGCCCAGACAGTACTTGAATATTCCCAAGATTCCACAGCCTCTCTGGTCAATCTGTTCTAGTGCATGGTCACCTGCACAGTAAAGTTCTTCCTTGTGTAAAGGTGGAACTTTTTGTGCATCAGTTTCTGCTGGTTGTCTCTTGTCCTATTGCTTGCAACCAATGGGAAGAGCCTGGCCCATCCTCTTGACACTGACAGATCTCTGAGGTCACCTCTCAGTTGTCTCTTGGTGAGGCTGAACAACTCCCTTGGTCTTTCCTTATAAAAAGAATGCTGCAGTATCTTAATAATTTTTGTTGCCCTCCACTGGACCTGCTCCAAGAACTCCATGTCTCTCTTGTACTGAGGAGCCCAGAACTGGACACAGCACTTCAGATGTGCCTCACTAGAGCAGAGTAGAGAGGCAGGATCAGCTCCCTTGATCTGCTGGCAATGCTTTTCCTAATGCACCCCAGGATACCATTGGCCTTCTTAGCCTTCTTGAGCACATTGCTGGCTCATGGACAGCTTGTTGTCCTCAGGTCCTCCAGGTCCTTCTCCACAGAGCTGCTTTCTGGCTGGTTTGTCCCCACCAACTTTGCTGCACATTCTTCCCCAGGTGCAAGACCACAAGACTCTGCATTTGCCTTTTCTCTCGATACTCTGGAGTATCGACCACTCATCCCATCTTTGACTCCTCAGGCATCTTTCTGAGGAGGTATCTGCCCCTTTCTCTAAGTCACTGATGAATAAGTTAAACAATACCGGGCCCAGTATTGAACCTCCAAGGACATCACTAGTGATAGGCCTCCATCTCAAACCCGTGCACTGATTACAGCCCTCTGGGATCTGCCATTCAGTTCTCAGTCCACCCCACTGTCCACTTATCCAGTTCAAGTTGCTGGCCACCAGAATCCCCAGACCTTTTCTTGCAAAGCTCCTGTCCTAGGCTGTTTTATCACATGGCTTTATTCCCTATCATTTGCAGGTCTTCCTTCATGTCTTTGATTAACTTCATGAGTTTTCCATCAGCCCATTCCTCCAGCCTCTGAAGAGCAGATCTGTCCTCCTGCATGTCAGCTGCCTTCCTCTGACTGGTGTCATCTGAAATATTCTGAGGGGCTTTGACAGGATCTGGTGTCTAAGCTACAAGGAGTTGCAATTCCTTAATATTTCAGCAACATAACTCTGTTGAAAGCATTGTGATTATTCCTTATTTGTTATTTGAATTGTTGGAACTTGTGAAGCTAACATTGCACAGTCTAGGAATTTATTTCAATGCTTTGAAGAGATTCTGGAAATTCTTAGGTGCTCACTGCTTTGTGTCTTCATAAGGTTATCCTCCAGTTACACACAAGGCCAGACAGAATTAGTAGAATGGTTCCATTCTACTAATGGCAGTTGCATTGACAGTTTCAGTAATGATCCAGTTAAAAATAATGAAACATAGGCTTTTAGGTTATTACATATTATCCACACACTCCTTGATATCTCTTTTGTGCTCAAGAATCTTCCACACTATTTTTATGCTGCTTCTGCAGGTTAATCCTTCTGTATGAGATTCATTGCAATGGAGAATGAATCACACTGGTATGGCACCATTTCCTGATAATCTTTGGGACATAACACATTGTCCATAATAGCAAAAATCTCTTTACTGAAGAGAAACAAGGCTTTTCTTCCACAGAGAGTTGATTTCAGGCATGGAAAAGCCAGATTGATAAGTATAACCCAAACTATGCTTCATTATCTTCCCTAGCTTTTTTCATTTGATACAGTAGGTGCTGAGATGAATATAAGTTCTGAATATGTGAAATCTTATATGTCTTTCAGAGAAATAGAAAAGATAAGGCAGAAAAAATCCTCTTGGGAATGTGCAATTGGTCTTCTGATTTCAGAGTTCATCTGGCATGGTAACTGATTCCAGCTCTAACTGAGCAACTAAGAAACAGATTTATAGACACCGTAACAGGCCTTCAAAGAATGATAATTGACTGAAAGACCTTTCCTTGATCTACTGAAATGCTTAAAGGGTTGATCTAACTAAGAGCAATAAATTAGGATGATCCTTTTCTGAGCAGACGTTAACAGGTTTTTCACATGCTAAAAGCAATTTTTACTTTGTAGGAACTCCTGCTGGAAGCCAGATAACCTGCAAATGGTCAAAAACTGGTGTTTTCTTTTGTAAAGGACCTTGGGAGACTCCTAACACAACAGCTATGTAAAATCTCTTATCCAGATGTATTATAGAGGTATTATTCCATCTGCTTTTGCCACCACAATATTTAGTTCCAGTGATAAACCTTGAAGGTGTAGTCAAATTTACATACATGTGAATTCCAAAAATATTCTACCAAAGCCATCAATTCTCTGAATTGATGCCTGTTTTAATGCCTGTTTTACTGCCCTTGTACTAAGATGCCTGAGGTCCATTCACCCTCAGTAAGTTCACAAACACCAAACTGTGTGGGAGTGTTGATCTGCTGGAGGGTAGGAAGGCTCTGCAGAGGGATCTGGACAGGGTGGATCAACGGGTTGAGGACAATTGTATGAGGTTCAACAAGGTGAAGTGTCAGATCCTGAACCTGGGTCACAATAATCCCATGCAATACTACAGGCTGGGGGAACAGTGGCTGGAAAGCTGCCCTTGGAAGAGAGCCTTGGAAGAGCCAGTGTGTGCCCAGGTGAACAAGAAGGCCAGTGGCATCCTGGTCTCTATCAGAGCGTGGCCAGCAGGACTGGGGCAGGAATTGTCCCCCTGTACTCAGCACTGATGAGGCTGCACCTCAAGTCTTGTGTCCAGTTCTGGTCCCATCACTACAAGGACATTGAGGGGATGGAGCACATCTAGAAGAGGGCAACAGAGCTGGGGAAGGGTCTGGAGCACAACTCAGGTGAGGAGCTGAAGGGGCTGGAGGTGTTTAGCCTGGAGAAAAGGAGGCTCAGGGGAGACCTTGTCACTCTCTACAACTCCCTGACAGGAGGCTGTAACCAGGTAGGGGTTGGTCTCTTCTGCCAGGTAACAAATGACAGGGCAAGAGGAAATGGCCCTAGGTTGCACCAGGGGAGGTTTTGATTGGACATTAGGAATAATTTCTTTGCTTAAAGGATTATTAAGCATTGAAAGAGACTTCCCAGAAAAGTGATGGAGTGACCCTCCCTGGAGGAGAGGACGTGTAGATGGGGCACTCGGGGACACGGTTTAGTGGTGGAGTTGGCAGTGCTGGATTGACAGCTGGGTCTTAGAGGTGTTTTCCAGCCTTAAAGATTCTATGATTCTAGGTCTTGAATGGAGACAGACATAGCTAGATCATGTGGTAAGGTTATAATTTTGATATTTAACCCCACTATATCCCAAGTTTAAGACATCTTTTGGCCCTGTTCTGAACATTTGCCCCAAATATTTGTTTGGGCAAAGCAAAAAAGGAATTATGAATAGAAATATTTCTCCTCTGCAGTGGAGGAGCTGCAGAGGAGCTCACTGCTCCTCTTCATCTTCACTGCTGTTTCAGGAGCTAATGTTTCTTATGCACACACAATCCCACCACCATCCAACTTGCTTAAATCTAATTTCTCTCTTTCTTCACAACTCTGCGGCACTACTCAGCTTGCCAGTATTTGTCAACCATCTAATACTGTCACTTTACTGCCTTAAGGACCACAACTATATTTAAGTTTCAGATGAAAAATGTGTTAACACTTTCAATTTCATAAAAATGAAATGGTGAAAAAGAGAAGAATGATCATCATATCAAAGGCAGTTCTTCAACCTGAATACCTACACATCTAGCTATTGTAAGCATTTGCAGCAGAGGTAGGACACAGTACCATTCTTTTGTAACAAATTTTCTGAAATCTGTCATTTTCATGACATGATTTTCTGAAATCATACACAGTTTTGCCAATTGAGGAATGGGACAAAATATTCAGCTTTAATTTAGATTAAGCCATTTCTTCTTATTGAATATGGAGAGATGAGTAGTACCTCTGATAGTGAGAAGACTTGGATTAATAATTCACCTGCTCTTTCAAATCAAGTTTTATATAGCATTTAATATAAAATGGTAAGGTAGATACTCGAAGCATAAAGGCTAGGAAAATGTGTGAAAATACAGCCTAAAGCCTCTGACACCAAGAACTTGAAGAAATGACATTGCAAGACAAAATGTATTCACTGATGTGATGGAATTTTTCCTGAAATGACAATTGTACAGCTGCAAGGCTTTCAAAGAGGTTAAATCTTTATGAGATTTTAACAGTAATACTCATTATCTCAATCAATAATCAATAAAAATCAAATATTTTAACAGCAAAATAGCTTTAGAGGTGTGCATTAGGAATTCATTGAGATCAATTTATTATAATCTTATAAGAAAATTTCTCTCTAAGAAAAGAATGAAGGATAATGGTTTATCATGAAACACAAATTGCTGAGTTTTAAAAGAGAATAAGCAAACAACACTGTCTGATGCCTCAGATGAGGCTGTGAGGGTGCTAGAGAGGATTCTTCTTCAGAATTATTAACATGCAATGCAAGTGGTGAATGTACAGACCAGAAAGAGTAAACAAACCAAGTGAAATCCAAGGGCTTATAAAGCAAGCCACCCTACTGTGGAGAATCTTCCCCACAAAGCCATTAGTTGGACCTCTGCTGGCTTTAATCTATATAAATGACAGAGACAGATGGAAAACACTATGCAAGATGAATTCACTGATTATATCAAGTGGGTGAGCAGAAAAAGGAACTGTGTTTCCTCTGAAATCGGGCTGCTATGAAGTAAATAAAATTCAGCATTAACAAACATAATTAAGGACATGTGATATGCATCAGCAAAGACCCCAGAAGATGAAATGAAACAAAACAAGAAAAAGCCAAAGAACTTGGAGGGGATCTCAGGAAGATAGAGGATTTGTCTCAAAAGAAAATTGTGATGTATGCAGAGTACTTTTCCTTTGAAACTTTGTGTATCCTGCCAGTAAGGAACCTGTCTGGAAAGCTGGAATGATATATTTCTCTCCATGTCACCCCCTTTATTTGTCAACAAAGCACCACAAAAAAGCATAAAATCATCCAAGTGCTGTCTCTTATTATTTAATATATTCAGGACATCAATTGACCCTGTATTGCCAAGTCCTGTAGCTATTTCACAGAAACCAACAATAGATCTCAGCCAAAATGAACAAGAAAAGAAAAACTATTGCCATTTTATACAACCGTACCAAGCTACCAGCTTAAAGCATCACAAAAGTGCAGTAGCATTTTTACAGCTCTCCCTGTGAAAGGCCAGATGTGTAATGCTTTCATTAATAAGAGATTATGAAACAATTCTGTATCCATTTGGAAGATTCTGTGTTATTCCCTAAGGGCAGACAGATTTTGAGTGCACATATTCTGAAGTAAAACTACTTGACGACTTAACCTGCCTCATTGACTGTGTAAAAGAAGAAAGATTACCCACTTCTTGAGGACATGGTCTTTGTTGCTAAAACCTAGGAGAATAGAGGCATAAATAGGCTAATTTGAGAGCCCATAACAGCTCCCATCACCAGACAAGGTGTGAGTTAGGGAGGAGAAATGGTCACCCCTCCCTCAGTTCCATGGACATGCCCCTTGAGTGACCTTGGGTAGGCTGAACCTAAAAGACATGTTTGGAAGGTTAGGCAGACTTACAGGCTAGAGTGAAGAGTCAAGATTTCTGCAGGTGTGACCACAGTCTCATGATGATAACCTGGATTCATGAGACTGTGGGTAATCTCATGAAATAGACAGACACAACATGTGTAAATCTTCCTCTCCTCTTTTACCCACCATTACCTCTCTCTTGTAGCAAGACTGAGTGATAAAGGTACTTTTCCTTTCATCTTAAATCTGTACCTTTGTTTTTATGCCCACTGAGATAAACCCAGAATTAAGCCTGTAGTGCTAGGTCCTGCTCATGCTGATAGAAATTGTTGTCATTCTGTGCTGTGTGTTCCCATTTACCCACCACCCTCTTCCAAATGCCAACATGGGAGTTTGTGTCACCACTTATTGACACAGACCTTTTGTAAAACCTTCCTCCAACCTCTTCTTCCTGTCCCAAAAAACCCTCCAAATCAGATTCATGATATGACCATTCAAACACTTGCACTAGCTCAGGGCAGAGGATAGCCAGGGCTGGAGCTCACACTGCTGGGAGAGGGCAGGCAATGGTGTCAGTCACTTAACCAGTATTGCTGAAGAAATGTCACTTAACAGATGCCCAAATCCTCCTTGGGGAACAGCCAGGCCATTCTCTTAGATTGCTTATTAGATGAAATCTGAAAGGGCTGAAAAAGATCATGGCCAACATTTTAGTTCCTTTACTGAGAAGGACATTTGGGTCACTTACACTTCTTGCAAAACCTTTTAATGCTTTTAGAACCTCAGTAACTGATGCTGTAGATGCTCATTATTGCTGGCTGAAAAAATGGCATGGAAAGAGACTGTGGTTTGCCAGTGCTTTTGCACTCTCTGGCACTAGGTGTAGGAGGAAAATGAATCCCCGGGGTAGGTTAGGAAAGAAGGAGCCTTTGTCCTTAAAATGGTCTCATTATTAACCCTTACAAACTTAAACTGCAATACATAATTCAGGGGATGTAAAGTCTGATGTAAAAGCCTGGAGGTAAAGTCTCAGGAGGAGGATTAGGGGGAAGGCAATTTCACAGTGTCCTTCTGTGTCCTTTTGTGCCTGACTACTGTGCAGGACTGAAGAACCATGGAAAGATTAAGCTGAGGACAGGCAGGGTTGTAGGACTAGCAGAGCTCGTGCCACCTTGTGCAGAGCAGCACAGATGAGCAATCTGGGGAGGGGGTGATGGAAGCTAGAGGAAATTAAAGGAAAACAAATGCAGAACAGATGTCAGAAAGCACATTTTCCTTTGGAGAATAATAAAGGCATGTGGTGGCTTTCCAGACAAGGTTACTAGGGCAGGAATAACAAGGCCATTTCATAAACAATTAGCTGCTCTTCAGGGTGCAAGTGAAATGCTAGCAATGACCAAGTAGGGCAGCTGACACAGGAACAAAGAATATACTCTTTCCCTTCCTTTGCACAAGGGACATTTCTCTTGTAACACTCTTGTTTTCAGAGGTGCAGTTTTCTTGCAAGAACTCCCTGATAAACCTCAAACCCTCTCTCTCCTGCAAGGCCATCAGGAAGAAGCTGTTTAGTGTCTGCTGTGATAGAGGTAGCAGAGGGGGTGGTGTGTGTGTGTGTGTGTGTGTGTGTGTGTGTGTTACCCAGAGTACGTGTGTGTGATGTGAACTCTTCTCGGTTAGGAGCAGAAGACCACCAACACATTTGACCACGGGCAGTCAATAACCACTTTCCAGTTGGTAATAACTTCAAGTTCTTTGTGATCCTGAACTATGATTGAAAGGGTATTAAATGGCTACTTAATGGAGACAGTCTCTCAGGCTGAAATGAGGCTTTATGTACATTACTGACAAACTTCGGTATTATTAAAATTCCTTCAGAAAAATGCTTTAGTTCAAATACCTTAAAGTCTGTCCAGCACCTTGTTGTGACATTTACCAGCTTGCCCAAAACTTTTTACTGCCTGTTTTGGTAATTTACTTGTAATACTGGCTAAACAACCTTTTCACTGATGATGTGAAAGTATTTCAGACAGGAAGGAGGAGTGTGAAATTACAAAGAATACAGAAGGAAGACACTGAAGTGCTTCCTTTTCATCTTAAGAATGTCATCAGTAAATTCCTAAACACTTGCTGTCACTATTGCAGATAAGAATGACTGTGAGTTCTAGACTCTTCTGCAAAAATCAGGGCTAAAATACAGGTTTTCATGGTGCTAAGCTTACAAGCATCCAGCAAGCTTCAATAAAATCTAAATATCTCTATTTCCAGTGTGGATCATCTAATGTGCCTTATATCAACCTCTGTTGGTTATCAATCAGAATACTTTTTATCCTCCAGAGGCAAGTGTCACAGAATTACAGAAGAAGCTGAGTTGGAAGGGACCCAAAAGGATCATCGGGTCCAACTCTTGGCTCTCTACAGGACTTTTAAAACCTACCTGCTTGATAACCCACTCCCTTTTTAGTGCAAGCAAATAAGGGTTGTGAGGACAAAGCAGGAAAAGGTCAAGAAAGAAAGAAGGCAAAATACATTCTTCTTACTTTGTAATTTGTTGTTGGATTGGTTTGTTTCCGAGTCAGGTTGGAAAAAAACCCCAGCATTTTCATCAAAATTTTAAAAAATCCACACCTTTCTTTTTTTTATTATTATTATTTTTTTTAATTTCATCTATTCAATTAATATGAAATAATTTCCTAGCAATATTTCAAAAAAAATCTAGTGAAAAGAACTAATTTATTTTATGTGAAACAGGGAAGAAAACCCAGAGTTTGGATATCCCTCAGAGCCTGCAGGCTACAGAAAACTAGGAGAGGGGTTGGGCTGGAACTCTTCAGCTTGGCTAATAATTTTACTTAGGATTTATTTTGAGGCCAGTGCCAGATGGATAGGGGTTTGATGCTTGAAATATTTATCTAGCAGAACTCAGCTACACTTTGGAAATGAGATGGCAACTTTGGGAAGGTCTAAACAGAAGCAGAACTGAACACTGAACACTTTTCTTTTTACATGTTTTCAGCCTAACACTCATTAGCCTCCTTTTAGCAATTGTTATTTATTTGTGAGCCCTTGTCTTCCAAGGTCTGAGCCTTAGAAGAGGCTCCTTCTTTTTGAGCACTTGCAGGGAGCTTTCCTGCTCTGCTCAGATGAAGGCTCCCTACCCTCCCTCCATTCAAACCAGGGGCGCTATTGGAGACATTACAAACAGCACTGCTTGCAACTAAAAGCAGATTATTCTACAAGCATTTTACCTAGGAGATCACTACAGAGAGTTGCCCTTGGAGCAGTAGAAAACAGAAACAGCAGGAGGGTGGTCTAGAAATTGACATTTTCAGCCACAGATTTACTGGGAAAGAGAAAGGAGGTATGGGTCTCACCTTCTGGGCATGTGTATGTCAGGCTGGAGGAGATGTTTCTGGAGGGATGCTGAGAAAGAGGTGAGAGCTTAAAAGGGATTGAGATAAGACAAGAATATGATAAAAAGGCCAAAAACGTGGATTGCATGAGCTGAAATGACGAATTACACAGAAAGAGCCATGTGTAGGCTAATTAAGTGATGACACTGATGGAATTACCTTACTTATATCTTACCTGTAAGTAAAAAAATGTATTACATGTTATGAAAGAGGAAAATCAGCTTAAAGCACATGGGGCTGTGAAACAACTGCAAAGCATATTACTTACAGGAAGGATTCATGGATTTACAGCAAGTAACTCATCGGGCAGCAAGTCTATTTAGATTTAAGTAAATAAAATGGGTACAAATAGAAAATGCAATGAAACTCACACAAATGAATTCATGAGCACTAGTATTTGCAACTAATTTTATTCAGAACAACAGGAAATTATTTAAAGTGAAGAGGATTTACAAAGGAAGCAAAGGGACAAGACTAAGTTAAAGAAGGGTCCATATTATACTGGTCTTTTTGTGAAAGCCCACCCTTCAAAAAACACCTTTTGGGACATTTCCATTGAAAATCCGCACAGCTTTTGCTTCCTCTATCCATTTGACAGCCAACATGGATTACTGGTCTACACAGTAAGAATGTAAATCTTACACTTTTACACAATTGCAACTTGAGCTTTTCAGAAGCTCATCCATTGCGAAAGCAGTTTTTCTTCCAAATTATTTCAATTCTGAGTTCTCACTGTCTCTCCAAAATTCTCAGTCTCTTAAGGCCCTTTCAGCTGCTCCGCATCTGGTGCAGAGCTTAGTATAGGAGACTTCATCAGTCAGTTCAAAGTCTTTCTGGACTCAGTTCTTGGATCAGACAATAAAAAATCACAAATTGTGTCCTTGTAAAGTTCTCTTGGGTAGGAACCAAAATTCTAGAAGTTGCACAACATTCTGTGTGCTTTCATGTACCTTTTGAGTGTTATATTTTGGCAAGAAGCTTCTGGTTTAATTGATGTAAGTAAACTCTGACTGTTTTGGGAAAGTGTAGTCAACTAATGAGTCTTAATAATTATAAACGTGATAGCTACCTATAAGCGACACGGAAACACAACAAAAATCTGTCTCAAGAAAAGACCACTATAGCTCAAATTGAAGATTAGAAACTTTGTTATGTGAAATGAATTAGAATTACAAATTGTTTTGGCAGCAATACAGGCAATAGCATGTACATTAAAAACATTATTATTTTGCTCATATTTATAAGTATTTGCAATTTGAAGCTCTTGGATTTTTTCCATTTTTTCTTTTTATTTTTCCTAGAACATTTCACTCTACCTATCTGAATAGTGAATTCAGATGATTTCTCACCAATGTCTTACCTGCCAGGCCTGTATAGAGCACACACATTCTTCATAATGACGGTTTTTAAATTACAGATCTCCATGTCATATTCTAACAATAAGTGTTTTCTTCTGGATAACCATTAGAACATTAAAAAATGGTTAGGACATGTATATAAGACCAGGTTACAACATGTTCATACTAACAAGAAATATTGTGTGAAAAAAATCATGTTATTGCCAAAAAAAGCTAATTTTTGTGGGGGCATTGGATTTGGGAATTTCATCTGAACAATTTCATAAAGTTAGAAACTTTGATTTACTTAGAAATGTAATTTGAGTCTGTCTATTTGGGCCTAATGCTTTGCCACATTATCTAGGATAAGCAGGTTTTATGTTATATTTAATTTCTGTCAATAAAAATACCTGGATGGATATCAGGTATTTCATTTGATATCTTCAGCATGTCTGAGTGCACTTGAAAGAGCTCTGAGAAACCCTCAATTTATAGTTTTGTTTCTAAAGACTTCCATAAACCTCAACACATTAAAAAAAATCCTGATCTTCTTTATTCCCAGTTCAGAAAAGGATTAAATCACAGAAACACAAAACCCACTTCTGAGATAAAAAACCCTAGAACTTACCATTACTTTGTCATTAGAACAATGAGACACAGAAATTATTAAAAAAAAATCAGAGAGAAAATAACAAAATCCTATGAATTACATTCTCATTTATTCATCATCAATCTCTCATAAATATCAAAAGAAGAATTAAAGCAAAAAGCCTATTATTGGAAGAGATAAAATAGTGAAAGGTTTTCACATTCAAGAGAAGTATAATTTCTTTAATTGCTTTATACGTTCATTTTTTTAAATGAAAATTAGAAATTCTGAAATAAAACCATTCCTGAAAATGTGCTACCAAACAGTAAAGTGAGCTTTGCTGAAAGCCCTGAGACTGCAAGCATCATCATGCCTCTGGCCAGCTCGTTACCTTCCAAGAGCAGCAGCCATGAGCAGGCCCAGGGTAGCTGCTACACTCCATGGATTCAGAGCTCACCAAGATCCACCAGTGTGAATCTCAAGAACATTCTGTCCTCAGAGAGGTGATTGAAAATGATGCTCTAAAAATGCCCGATTCCATGTGAAATTAGTGAATAGATTGTGTTCAACTGATTGAATGAACAGACTTTCCAAGAAACCATTTGGAAAGCCAGATTATCATTATTATGCAAGCCAAAATTAAGAACTAAGTATAGGAAAGTAGAGGTTTATATTCCTAAAATTATATGTATAACATTTCAGGTAAAACATTCCTCAGGTTGTTAAAGGTTTAATAGAGATATATTAATAATATGTCATGATATCCTGGTCTTTTCTGAAATGACTACTCCAGTCTCCTGATAAAAGCTATTTTGAATTGGATATTTTTCTATGCAAATTTCTGCAACAGCATGATTTAATGAGTGTATTCAGATCATGTCTAACTCTTAAAGCTCCTACTGAGTAAAAGTAATATTAGTAGTTAGAGTTTTGCATAATGGCAGTTGGATAAAATCCCAATCAAGAGCCCAGAAGGTAGAATTGATTTTATTTGAATACACATACTGAAGGTAATAACAAGAAAATCAGCAGCTTCTGAAAGAGTATTTTCTTTGCAGAATTTCATTATGAACCATCATTTTCAACTTATTTTATTTGAGCTCAGAAACCTATGCTTTTGCAAGTATAAATTCTTTCAAGTTTTTGTATGTTGGGTAATGCTTACCAAATTATTTAACCATTTTTCTTTTTCTTCACAAGGATTTGAGATTTAAAAAAAAAAGTAAAATGAAAAACATCTGCTATTTTTCAGGAAAATCTCATTGTAATTTCACATATGATTTCCATATAATCTCATTCATCTCCAAGGACATTTTTAACTCTGTGCAATATCTGTCCTGGCCACATCAATGTTTGAGTTGTGTTTTCCTTAATCCCTCTTATCCCCCTTCATTTACATTCTCATTGAATAGAAAAATGCTCCATAAACTTTGAGACCACAGAAATCTTCAGATTTAAAGGTCTCCTTGAAATATTGTTTCTGATGTGGAAATAACCATCAACTTCAGCTGTAGCCAGATACCTTGGACACTATTTACTTCAGCTCTCTGGTTTAAACATATAATCAAAAATATACTCTTTGAAGAAATAATAAATTGTTATGACATGAGGTAAATCAAAAATAATCACTAATCAGTATGTTTTAGCAAAATCATGCTGAATGAAGTTACATTTATTTTGGGTGTTAGACTTGATAAAAATACTGATTCAAAGTAGCTTTTTTGTTTTGAGGCTACAAATTTATAATTGATTTCTGCCACAAATGAAGAAATGACATTGAAATCAGCTTTCTTGAAATATTTTACCAGTCATTCTTCTGGTAGCTAAAAAAAGTTTAAGCTTTTGCAAAAAAGACCTAATTTCAAATGAAAATTAAAGTTTATAGGGCTTATAGAGGTGTCTCTTTTTCTTATATTGTTCATCCACTCCTGCTGTAACTCTGAACCCATTTTTTATATAAAGATAGAAAGGAAAATAAGTTTTTATGCACTACTATGGTCATGCACCTCACATTAATCTGTGTCTAATGGTCTAGCATCAGCTTTTCCAGGTATTCTCTAATATAAGAAATGTTAAATTTTTATTTTTCTTATTTTAGTGCTTCAGCATAACCTGAAAAAAAATGTTTTTCTTAGAGTAATTTCCTCCAAGTGGATATCCAGTATTTCTCTCCCTTCACTGGCCATATATGCATATGCAGATCCACAACATCAAAACAGTTGCATAATAGACCTCAAGACACAACGTACCATCTCCAGTCAAAGTAAAATCTTGTAGCATTGACAGATTACCACCCAGACTGAGCAATCATAGCTTGCATTGGGTAAGAGCTTGAATTCTTTCTCTGCCATTGACAACTTGAAATATTAACAAAATGGACAAGAGCAGACAACGCACAGCAATCACAAAAACATCATTATCACTTATTCAAACTTTGGATAATTTTTACTCCATGCCACACAAAATGCTCACTATGGAGAGTAATGATTTTTATTCAAAACCCAAATATAGATATTTGGAAGAAATTTCTCTTTTTTATGAAGCCAGGATCAAATAGGGATGTTTTCATGAGTATGCAAGTCTCCATAAAAAGTTGTCCTTGCAACACTTTAAATCTAAAGTGTTTTCCATGCTCACAGTATACAGCAGCATATTCTGTTTGATAATAAAATGAAAGAAAGCTTAGAAACCAAGGCCACAAATTTACATTAAATCTTATTTTAGTGTCTGTGTCTGGCATCACCTTTTTAAGAACCTATAACAATAAATTTGTTTGCATATACAATTTCTGTGACATAGTGTTCTTATATTTTACCTCAGAGGAGTTTTCATCACCTTTTCCACTGTCCCTATTTTCTAAATGAAACAAAAGAAAGCTTGGCCCTCTGAGTGCCTGAACCCAGCCAATGTCATCCTGGTTTAGGATCCAGTCCAGAACCTGTGAAGTATAGCAAATCTGACCATGAGATGCTAAGCTATTTAATTTCAGAAAGATCAATGTATCTGGAAGTGATTAGAGAGGATATGTCACTCAAATTACAATTGGAGTAGCAACTGCTTTCATATATGAACTCACTTCATTGTCACTGAAATGGAACCATTCTTTCTTAAACTCAAACTGTATGACAGTAAGACCCCAAACACATCAAAGCTTTCTATGACCTAAACACAAAATCCACAACTTTACAGAAAAATTACAATAAAAATATTAATAAAATGTTTTTCATATTACCAGATGTAGTAAATTTTACAAATGTCTTCCCTTTTTTGATTATATAAAACATATCCTTTTGCATCTGGAGTAAACAATTTAACCATTTTGCATTCTTTGTGTGGCCTGGTTAAAAGACCTAAGCAGAAAAGTTTTCAGAAACTCAGTGTGTAAAATTAAATGTAAGTTAACTTTTAAGTTCTTGAAAAATTTAAAATTAAATTTTCATAATATACCGAAGGCATATAAGGTACCATAACCACTCTGCTTTAATTTCTCAGGTTTGGGGATATACAGATAATCTCAAAGGTCAAAAATCTAATAACACTGTGATGCCAATATTACCTTTTCTGGTACGGAAATCCTTAAGAAATATCCATTACTTTTATCTTTTGAGGGATGAATCAGTAGAGAACAGCTGAACTTTTCATCCTAACACATGGACTAGAGGACCTCAAATCAAACCAGCCAGTTAAAGATTTGAAACAAGACACTGTGGGTGCTAAAAATTTGCATGGACCCAAATAATTAAACTGAGTCATAGAACAAAGGTATATTGAACAATATTAAATATTATGTTAGGTTCAGAAAGTCCCTGAGCCTGAAATTGTCAAAGCTTGGGAAAGTACCATGAGAAGATAACAGCATGCATCTCTCCAGTTCTTATATTGTCCCTTAGATACCTGGTTTTGGTATAGTCAGAAATGAGGCACTTGGGCACATGGTATAAGTTATACAGGTACTTCTCCCCAAAAGAAAATGATTTAAACCTACACCTGACCTAGCACTACAGGTACACCAGCAGTCCCTTTCCTCTGCAGCCTAGACCTGCAAGAACACTGGGGCCTCCAAGAAAACTTGGACCACGTAGAATTCAGTTTGTGAGCCAGGAAGGCACCTTTTTTGAGCTGCCCCTCTACCTTAAGACAGGATAAAGGAGATATGAACACATCTTTGTAAGATAAGTGCAATAATCTTATCTTGCAGTGTTTGTGCTAATTCTGTTTATCACCTCCTTCATTGCCTGGAAATGAGTGTATGTCTGAACCAGCTTTTTCTGAATTTTATTTAATGGACTGATATTCCAAAGGCAGGAATCCATTCACATATTGTTCCCATCACAGTCAGGAGAGGCACCTCTGCAGGGTGATCCATCCCTTCTCACTTCTCACCAGTGATTTGTTGCTTACTCTGGATGCATTAATACTTGAATTTCTCTGTCCTTCTCAGTCTTCTCTCCAGGACTCTAATATTAACTCAGTAGATCTGAGTGGATTAAAATATCCTTGTAACATGATCTGGTAAATGTTCTTTTTTTTTTTTTTTTTTTCTTGAGGATATTAGGGCTGTGTGAAAAATATAAACTCTGCCTGCCTTTTGGTTCCTGACCATTTGCCTTTGACCTTCAGGTTTGATGGCTTTTTCAAATTCTCTCATATGGTCTTACTGTGTCCTACTGGACTGAGGCAAGATGGCCTTTCCTCCTCTGGTGGCTGTTAGGCTGAGAGCATAATCAGAGCTCTTACAGAAAGCAGCAATCATTAGCCACGACTATGGCACTCAATAACCAGCAATAAAACTCTCAGTCTTGCACTAGCAGCAACCTCCTCACTGCTCAAGTATCTCCTGTCCTGACTCCTCTAAACCTGCTCAGTGCCACTTGTTAAAAGTGTCTAGGCTATGGTCTCTAGGACTGCTTTGCACTGTGACTCAAAGTGTTGAAAGCATGCTCCCAAACTAGGCCAAAACAAGGACACAAGACACAACTTGAAGATAGGGATGAATCTGATTTTTTTTATCATTTTGGTCAGAGAGGTCAATGAATGATATGAGTTTTTTCTTTGAAGTGCTTCTACTCCTTTTTTTTTTTTTTATGAATCTTTATGTAAAAAATAAAACAAAACCACAAAAACACACAAAAGAAAAAAAAAACACAAAACAAAACAAAGAAACATAAACAGCCCAGGAGGAATGAGAAATGCTCAGAAATTAATTTTCTCCTTTCTCATGTACACTAAGCTGCAGCTTTATACACCTTCTAAATTCCATGAATTTTATACAAAGGCCATAAGATTATTTCTCCTTCATCCTTGTTTCAGGCCGGCAGAGAAATTGCAGAGCCATTTCTTCATCATTTCCTACCAACCGGCAAAGCTATACACCTTCAGCTCCCTGCCTGTTGTAAATCACATTCTTGGAAGCCTGTTCCTCTTGGTTCACTGCACGTGACACAGGAATATACACTTGAGACATCAGACCTCAATGCTTAAACACTGCAGTGCTTTAAGCACCCTTTGAATCTTACTGGAATATCTTAACAGGTTTGATTATTTTGGCCAAAGTAACATGAATATCCATAGAAAATTTGTCCAACAAATGCAACTAGGCAAAGAAGAGCTGCATGCAAGAATGGTAAAGCCTTTGGTCACTTTATTGCAGCTCATTTATGCTGCTCTGGTGAGGCCCTAGCAGTTTGTAAAATCTTGCAATCTATTCATAAATGCTAGGGAAAATTTCCAACCTCTCGTTGTCTAAAGACTGTTCAAATTGTAATGAGGATAAGTAAAAAAAAAAAAATATTGTTTTCTTAAGAGTTTTTGTGAGAAATCTGGAATATATTCTGGCCACCTCTCCAAAACACACATTTGCTGAGCCTTATATTTACACATCAGGAAAAACCTATCCATAAAACTTAGTGTAGCACCGGCTACCTTTGTCATTAGTGCAATCTAGTAGAGCAGCCTAGTAGAGGAAGCAGAGGGTAAAATCAGGTACTTACAGAAAAATATCATTTGGGTGACTGTTTGAGTCTCCATGAATTCTCATTTAATGTCCTCCCTCTCCTAAAAAAAGCAAAAATAAAAAAAGAATATAGAAAGTATAGAGCCATCAGAAATGCTGAATAGTACTACTTTTAAAATAAGTAGTCCGTTTTCATCTGAAGAGACTATTTTCATTTTGAAAATTGATAACTTCTACTAAATAACATTCCTGATACTTTTACTAGTGAAAAGGTAACATTTCTCCAAGTCTCATTTCTTGCATCTTTGAAATAAAAGGTCTGAGTAAAATGTGGACTAATAAGCTAAAACCTTCTCCAAAAATTAGTTGCCTACTTCATTTATGTTGGGTTAAATATCCTGTGCAATAACATATTGACTTGGGCATTCACCTAATAGAGATATCCAAGTTGCTGCCATTATTGGCAGGAACTTGATCTGATTGCTCCAAACTACTTTATGAAAGGCAGTACCAGCATCAGTTTTGAGGTAGGTTGTCATTTCTGTGCTGAATTCAGTAACATTGAGTAACTGTGAGTGGTTCAGGGTGAAATCATCTAAAGTTGTACAGAATGGACATAGCCTGGCCATTTATTTCCACTTCCCCAAGCTGTCTTGACACACTTGGACAAGGGGAAAGACATGATACAATGGTTGATTTTCACGTTGAGTTTCATTCAGTCTTCATCTTCCTTAAGAACCAACATCCCACACAGGCCAAGCAAGAGCCCCTTGTTTTCCTCCCTCACTGCTGGATGGAGATTTTCTGTCCATCTCCAACAGACCTCAAGATTCAAAGGGCCTGTGAGTTCAGGGCTGTCTTTTTGACAGTGCTAACCTAACTCAGAACTCCATTGTTGAGGTAACATCCACATGTGGCATCAGCAGCACCCCAAGATTAAACACTGCCTCAGCACTGTGATTTGAATGTTTTATATGAAAATAAAAATTAATGGCTTACTTTTAGCCAGAGTCTTAAACAGCCACAAAATAGTAGCAGGCTAAAACTGAAGTACCTTTAACTGCCACAAGTCAATCCAAAAACCTTTGTGCTTGAATACATGGCCTTGTCCCCAACTGAATAGTACCAAACACAGTCAAAACTCATTTAGAGTTGAAAACTGTCAGCAGCTGGTTAAATGATGATGATTCTGGCTATCCATACAGCTCATTCATGCAGTTTTATCTCAATGCAATTTACATCCTTCTGGGTGTGCTTCACAGGATGGCATGAACTGTGAACACTTGTATTATTTATTGATACCATATGTTAATGCATAAAGGGATGGCCAAACAAAGACTAATGAGGCTCATGAAATGTAATAAAGTGTTGGTTAGAGAGGAGTTTTTGGCAACTTTCCCAAAGAGCTTCTCATGCTTGAAGACTGAAATTGTCCCCCAGAAAAAAAAAAAATTACCATATGCAGAGGCACATGGCATGTCACACTGAAAAATTTCCCCATAAAACACCCCTTGTGTTAGAGGTACTGCAATAATCTCCAGAACATGAACAAGAAGATGCCAAAAATAAAAACCAAGATGTTAGTCAAGCTTCGTCACAGGGACTTCTCAAACCAAATGTGGTCAGGATTGATCTTAAAGGTTTGTTTAGACTAAACAAGGAGTTCCCATTTTTCTCTAAAAGATTTCAAGGCAGTAAAGAATATTTAGCTCTCATTAAACATGCAGCACGGTTTCTAAGTTTCATGGTGGAAGTCATATTTGAAATAAAAACAAGGAGTTTTTGGAAGTACTGCACCATTCAAAATGCAAGTGCTGTGAAATGTCAGTGAGCATCTCTTCCCATTCAGTATCCAAATTCATCAACTTAGAGACAGCTCAGCACTGGAAATTGAAAAGATGAAATTTTCACCACATATAAATTATGTGGTGAAAATGTGATGCATTACAGGTGCATCATGTCAGCTTTCTCTTGGTGGCATAAATGTTGCTTATAAAAGAATAGATGAAGTCTAACTGTAGTCCCATAAAACACTCCTAAGATATTTCTTTATAGAAACTCAAACTTTATTCATCACTAATCTAAATTTCAAACTCTGGAAATTCTATTACAAATCCCTCCTATCACTGGATGTTACCTTTACTGTCTTTACTGTCTTATAGCACCACCCATTCTCTGTCTTCTCGTTCAAGCTGAACTCTGCAGTGATATCTACATCACACTCAGAGAGGAGCTCAGAAAATTGGACTTTGAGAATCATCCTGCACAAGCCATGGAAGGTGTCTGAGTTTAGAAATGGACTCTAAAACCAGCTCAGTTATCATGGAGTCCTTTTTCTTTACCTAGGACCTTCTAAGGAACCCATTTTGTCCTTCCTTTCAGGCTGCTTTTCAACTACAAGAAAGAGAAGCAGGGAAGGACATAAAGCTGGGAGATGTGTTTGCATATTCAAGCTTTTGTGCTACTTCTGAACACTTGCTGCAGAAAATATCAGAAAGGCCCAGAAGACAGCAAACCATGAAAATTAAAGCTATATTAATATAAAATATGTAATTAATTCCATCATTAAAGTTTTTCTTGACATAAAACTCCTTGAGCTGAGAGCATAAACTTTTAGAGGCAAGGCTTCTGCTGGATCAGATGGAAATCTTAACCCACCTATCATATAATGCTGGAGCTTGTAATAATTTCCATGAGAACTGCACAATTTGATACCAAACCCAAAATCAGGTCATTCTGAGGGCATATCAGGTTGGATACTCAGAAATCAACATTATTTTTTTCAGCCTAGAAATGTTTCAAAAACTGTAGTGTTTGTTTTAATCAGATCCAGTATAACCCTTTGCCTCTCTATATAAAAAATAATCTGATTAAATTCATTTTGCAGCCAGCTACTCACAGTCAATGCCATGTTTTCTGTTTTCTACTTAGCATAAAAATGAGTAAATTTGGAGAAAAAAATGAGGAATTGATTCCTTCTGTGCTTCTTTTCTTATCTAAAGAAAGATTTGCTGTATCTGTGGCAGGATGATGAGACAGTGATATTTCCATTTAATCCACCCCTGTGAAAGAATGATAATCTACTTCAAATTCAATATGTCTGTGGTAGTGTTTGTTTGCTTTGGATAGCCCGACAAAGTTTATAACACATAGCCAAAGCAATAGGTGGATGAAAACATATTATACATTTTGCAACTACACACACAGGGTTTATTACACTCACCACAGATATAGGCATCATTTTTGAAACAAGTAATTGGATGAGCTGTCCAGCATTTTATCTTTGACTCCAATCTAAAATTGTGATAATAGCAAGTAATCCAAACTCTTCCTAGAAAAACAAACTCAGAGATTGAGCTCTGGAAAACTCTTAAAGTAAATCAAATATTAAACAAGTTTGTTGTAATTGCTTTAGCCTCTGTTGAATGAAAATTATTTTCATTTTGTGTAATAAATTCATAATACCAGAAGGGATTGCTCTGAGCTGGAATGTGAATTCCACCCAGTTCACTATAAACATGACTTGGTTTTAACTTAACAATTCTGGTTCCAAGTATCAGGGAAACAAGGTGGCATTACAATTCAATGCTCAGTTTCTTCGTTCCCATTCTCTATATATCAAAATACAAAAGAGGTTGCCTTTGCTTCAGATTGAGTGTGGAATTGATACCAAGGTAATGAGTAAGTGGTCAGGCACTCCATCCAGCAGACTGCATTTCACAAAGTTCTGATGTAAAGAAGAAGGATACTCCTCTGGTTACAGCAGCAATTTGCAACGCTGTGCAGCAGAGCCTGGTGCTGCTTGTTCGGCCTCACATCTCCTCAGTCACATCACACAACACTGAAGGCCAGACTGAAAGAACACTTGGGTGCAATGGCTCTTAACACTGCCATGCCTGACTTTCCAGTACCCACCTGCAAGAATTCCATAATGCTGAGTTAGACTTCAGGGATAAAGGTATCCTTTGTGAATGGCTACTTCCACCCAAAGCAGACCAGTGCTCAGCCTGGTTGGATGCAACTCCACAGATAGACAGAAATTTTAGAAAAGCTCTTTCAAAAGCATCCCAGAGAATAAACCTTCATACTGCAGTGCATAGTGTACATATGGCAGAGCCAGGTATGGCTGTGGCCACTGCACCAACTGTGTAACTTCTTACATTTCACTTAGGCCAATGTCAGACAAATCTGCTCCTACTTAAAAGATTTTGTCATCTGATGACAAAATAGTAACAGTGAACAGTGAAGTTTAACAGTGAACAAGATGGTGATGATGGGTGGATGGTCGGATTTGATGACTTTAAAGGTCTTTTCTAACCTTAGCAATTCTATAATTATATGACATATGAAATTTTCTACAACATAAGCAAGGACCTGTGTGGCTGATTGAATTTTTGCTTCAATATAAACTTGATTGGCATGGTAGGCCTGTAAGAGCCTCACAGGACCAGCTGGCAAAGGCATGGCACATAGTTAATGGAACACACATGTTTCTAGATTGTGTCTCCTTAACTGCATAATCACAATTTAGATTTCCACAGGGTGTACTGCACTCACTTCCATTTCAACAGAGCTTACATCAGTGGGATACAAAGGAGAGCCTCAGAAACTTATTTGTAAGTTTGTAAGAAACTTACTTATTTGCATGAACACTGATTTGTTGTTCCAGACTGATCCCTTTTCAGTCTGATTTTGATTTCTACAAAACATTGGATTTAAAGTCCTAAATCTCTAGACATACGTGTGTATGTGTGTATACATACATATGTAGATCATGTATTCAGCTTGTGGAGGCAGGATGTGCTCAGTGTATTCAGATATCTGACACCCATGTTTACAGATGTGGTGTTCCCACCAAAGCAATATCACTTTTGAGACACATGAAACATGCAGAAGATTCAGGGAAAGGAAGTGGAAGGTTTCACACCATGTGGATCTGTGGTGAGAATGTTCACTTTGAACAGAAAGGAATATGGTCCTCCCAGATGTGACACTGCTGCCAAAACTGTTAACATTTGACAGTGAACAGTCAAAGGACAAAACCTTAACTTGGGTAATTGGGAGAGTCCCATCTTCCAGATGAGAAATTCTTAATGTGTGAGCCTGCAGATGAATCACAAGTTTGTATGATTTAACCGAAGAATGAAATTTTAGCAAAGTAGTTACATGCCCTTGGTGAGCCCAGAGGGTATAGCAGGGGGTATCGAAAAGTCCAGTGGGAAAATTGTATCATCTGTCTTTTGGAAAGCACATCTGAGTCCATGGATGAGACCATCCACAGCAGGGTGAGTTTGCAGAAACCCTACAGGCACGATGAGGCACTAAGTGGAAAATGCCTGTAGCTCTTTGCTAGGGTTGAAAAAGAAAAAAATCAAACCCACAAATTGAGCCAATTTTAACTCACACCTCCAAAAGATACTCAGTCACCTCAAAAAGAATGTAAGAATTTGACTCATTTTATTTTAAAAAGGAAGTCATGAAACAAAAAATTCCTTAAGATTCCTTCTGTAAAAATAGGAGAAATATCTTCAAGCTATCAATGAGGAGCGGTCTCCCATGTAAATTGGTGAAAGGTTTATTTCAAGTCATTTACAGCAAGACGAGACAATGTGGTAGGGAATAAATTACCTGTCACAACATAAGAGAGAGAGTTAGACAAATAATTTGGGAGGGCTTTTTCATCTCTGATTTCTTTGTTTCTACAAAGATTATGAAAACTACCACATTAACCCCTGCAACAAACTGCAGTAATACAAAGAAAGAGAAGTATGACCCTGAAACGGAGGACAAATATGGAAGTCAGAAAATCTGTGTAACAATTTCTTACTGAGACAGAAGGCACTGGACAAGTAACTTACTAGGTTAGACTGATGTGGGTACAGTGGATGATGAGGATATTTCAATAAGGCACTTCGTGAGACAGAATCCCTCTAACGCTGCAGGTGTTGACAAGGCACGTGAGACATTCAGGGTGATGGTTGGGAGCAAATTAATTGACATTTTGCCAATTAAATATAATGTCTCCTGTGTTCTGTGCATTATAATGGTCCTACACAAATTAGTTGTACACAAATACATAAATGCTATCAGTTCAAGGAAATATTTTCTCTAGTGCCTTAGGGTGGTACCTTTCGCATCTGCTAGTCATCTTACCTGACAAGTCAAGGACAAGAAAACGCTAAAAAATTGCTGATAAGGTAAAGGTTTGTAATAGTATTTGTTTGATTCTAATAGTATCAACTTTCCATATTGATTTCTACTTACATAAACATGCTTCCTAATTATTTCAGTTAGTTAATCAAGTGTTATAAGAGACATTGAGGCACCAATTCTAGAAATCACATAAATAGCATCTGATTTAGAGTGAACAGAAATCACTTCTTTCCTTCAAGAGGGTCTAGAGAGTAGCTTCTATTATATAATTAGTTTAACAGCTACTCCAGGATCAGATAGATTAATTCTATATATGCACTTTTTAATTTGTGTCCATACATACACAAATAAAGCATGTTTAACAAGTGCATATGCTCAGGGACCCGGAAAATAACGATCTTTTGAGTCTGAGCAAATTTTGAATAGATCACTGAGCATGTCATAGTGTCAATTATGTTAAATGTCAGCACGCTGCATTCACAGCCCCGGTGTTTCTGAAAATACAACAAAAAGTCAAGTCCTGATATGTGTAAGCATGGTACAGACTAGATGAGATTAATTAGCTGTCAGCTGCAAAGATTAGGGTGCAGCTTTGATACAGGCTCAGATCTCAGCAGCAGGGTATGGTGGGGAGTTGCACCCTTTAAGGTCATGGCTTACATCTGGGTAGCAGAATCTCTAATAAAGAGTGAGCTCATCCCTGCTCCTGTTCCAGTCTGAAAAAGATAGAATCGAAGATCATTAGCATACAAAAGAGTCTTCAAACAAAATGCTGCCATCTTCACCCCTGAATTGAAAGATTTCCTGTTCAAATTGTGCTTGCTGGATACTGTAGCTGAGTTGTGCATGTTAGTCATCTTACATTACACATGATTTCAAAAGCCATGACACTGATCCAGTCTGTCACAGGTGGTGCATATTTGGCCATGTCCCCTGCCTAATTCTGGAAGAATTTACAACAGATTAACTTGTCTAACACTTATGATCTAAAAAAGTAAAAACCAGTGATTTATGAAATGCTTCATTCAAATTTAATTGCAATCACTGTGAAATACACCATGAATTAATTCAAGCACAGCTGCACTTCTAGTGCACTACTTTAGACTACTGGAAAACCTAATACCTGTTTTGTGCTTTCACACAACCTATATGTATAAGTGGGACAGCAAGAGTAGATTTTCCCCATATGTGGAAGAAGGTCATTTCTTCCCATAGATCTTTCCCAAAGTCAGTGAACATGGGGGAGAGAGCACATATGGGAAGAAAAATTCCGTGAAAAGTTAGTGAGAAGAGGAAATGAAACAGTACTAAGTTCATTTTTGTACCAATACCAGCAGCATCTCTGTGTTCCTCCCATGTCACCTGACCTTGCTTCTTCTGGGCATACACATTCTTTTTTTGTCTTATTTCCATGAGAAAATTCCTGTTTAGCAAAGCTGATCTTCTGTCTCATCCGCTTGAATTCCAACATTTAGAAATTGCCTGTTCCTGGCATTGTTTAATAAGTGACCAGCACAGATGGACCTCAGCATCTTCACAAGTATTTTCCCAGGAGACCTCACTCACTAGTTTCCTGAGCAGCCTGAAGTCTGCTCTCCTCAGGATCAGGATGGAAGTTTTGTTGACACTTTTCCTCCTGTCAACCAAAATTTAAAATCAATTGCTTTGTGGTCACCGTGGCCCTGATGGCCACCAATCTCCTCTTTTATTCACAAAACCCTCTCTGTTAACAAGCAGCAAATCAAGGAGCCCAACTTTCCCAGCTGGCACTCTTATTACCTGTATCATGAAGAAATCATCAGATGTTTTAGGAATCTTCTGGCCCTGTTTGTGCCAGCAGTATGGTGTTCCCAGTTAACATCTGGCAAGTTGAAGTCTCCGATAAGAGCATGGGCAGTTGATTCGGAGGCATCCCTTAGCTCCTCAAATAATTCATCCATTTCATTGTTGTGGCTAGGTGATCTACAGTCCCCCTGCCTATCACTGGTCAGCTGGTTTTGTCCTGGTAGAGATGGTGACCAGCTTCCAACCCCCTGTTCAACAGACCCTTGACAGGGTCCTAGGTCCACCTGGCTCTCCCCTACAATGAAAGTTTGGGACTCTTAAGACTGTAGAGTGTCTGAGAACAACCTGTCAATCTCATGCCTATTTTCTTGAATTTTCTATTCACTTCCTCCTGTAGCTCCTTAGCCTGGTGATATAGCTCACTCTTCTAGAAAAATAACTTCACCAACTCCACTGACTAAACACCCACACTGTTAAACAGGTCTTGAACAGCTATGAACTATCTAGAACTAACTCCCTATGACATCACAATTTTATCTAATGGACTGAGCAGCACACAATCAATCCACAGTTCTTCCCTAGTGTCAGCACTGATAAACTGTGGTGAGGTCTCTCCTGTCTGTCTCCCTTTTGGTCCTGGGTGCTTCCACCTCTAGGACACAAGGGTTATTAAAAAAACAGTTGAGTCAAATATCAGCAAATTAATAGCATATTGATATTCCATAAAGAACAAATGGGTGAAATGTTTAAAATGTTAGATGCTATTTATTATCTTTATTACACATCCACCATCACAGGACACTCTATTTTTTAATAATTCTAATTTACTCAGGCAAGGGACAAGCAGGGTTTACTTAGATACTCAGTTTGTCCCTACCACATCTCCCCTAAAAACAATTTACTGAATGTTAATTTCAAGTGACTCGCAAGAGAGAGGTAAATTAAATACCAACTTAATGGTAGGAAAATTTTCATATGCCCACTGTGTACCTTAGCAATGAATGCACACTTTCATGAGTAGAGAGGCTAACACTTTTAAATCTAAGTTTAGAGAGGCAGTATATTTCTCCTACAAAGTATGAGTTGATTTCTACTCTGGAAACAGACAGTTGGTTCTCAGGAATAAATATCTATCTCTTTCCACCATTACTAATTTTCAAGGGTATTGCTGCTGTTTTCATGGAGGTAAAGAGGATCTGACCTCTGTTGATCTCTGTGGTCCACTTTGAAGTGCATTGGTGGCCAGTTATTAGTGTTTGCATGTATTTATATGGTATGAGGGCTAAAGGGAAAGTGAGTCCTTTTAGTGCTAGGTTCTGTACACATAAAAGTGAAGGGTGGTCCAAAGAAGAGCCTACAGCCCAGGAATGGCATCAGAATCTGACATTCTGTACAGTTCCTAAAAAGAGAAAATAAACTAATAATATTA
Organism: Vidua chalybeata; assembly: GCF_026979565.1. Lineage (NCBI taxonomy): Eukaryota > Metazoa > Chordata > Aves > Passeriformes > Viduidae > Vidua > Vidua chalybeata. Next base: position 140,826,641 of record NC_071530.1, read on the forward strand.
TTCTAACAGTAGAACCATGCATATCTATTTTAGCTATTTACAGACTAATTTCAGCAGCAGTGAAGGAATAGTTTCAAAGGCAAAAAGGTCAGGTAGAAATCCTACCATGGAGGAAAGCCTATGTAAGTCATGTGCCAAATTTCTTTCTTATCTTCAAAAATTTTTCCCCACAGCTCTACAGGAGTAGCATTGCTTCCCCAGGAGAACTGCCACATCTGAAGTGAAATGTTGATACCGTTTAGCACTTGAGCCATCATACACATTATGCATGAACAAAAAGTTAGCAAGAGAAGGCAATTAAAACTACAAAAAGATGTGAATTGGCAGAAAAGAATTAATCCTAGAGTCACATGTTGGAAACAGCACTTCTTTTCTCTGCCAATGCTGGCTGTTTTCCCAAATTTTATTTACACAGCAATTTGTCCAGGCTACTTTCAAAAGCTCCAAATTATCAGAACTTTTAGCTCTTTTCAGAAACCCTAAAATCTGTTCAAGATTACCACAAATTTTAGAATTGCTTCCTATATCATTTAGCAATGTTTGCCTCAATCTCAAGAATGTCTTCCCACCTTTGGAGAAAAATCTTATGGACTTGACTCCTTTTGTATGAGAGAGATCCCACACCCTTTTTCCTCAGAGACCATTTGATGAAGTTAGGACAAACGGGCACAGGATCCAGCACAGCAGGAATGTCTTCCATAATCGCTCAGGCCATTTCCATGGGTGACAGAGGACTGGACTCATCCCAGAGCAGAGGAGTCTACAGCTCCTCTGGGCCTTCCTGGAACACCCATTTTCCTGGAAGCTGGACTTGCAGAAGACACTTTCAAACCCTTCCTAAGCACCTTGTCTGCATCTGTGTTCACCCCAACTGACTTCAGCTCTAACCAACAGGGAGAGAAGCACAGCCAGAATACAACAGATCCCATCCAAGTAAATTTCTACATTATCATGAAGAAAAGCCTGTGAACTTCCATATATAGCCTGGAAAAAGTGCTAAGCTTTGAAGACTGGTGTCTGCATCCAATTAAGGTGCCTCCATCTCACCTCCCCACCAGTAAAACAGAGATAACCTTCTATCCAACATGGGATACATGAAGAAAACTCCGTTCACATAATGCAATACTGCAGCACATAAAATAATATAGTGGATGCTATGTTGCTATGTGACTGTGCTGATGCAGGGTCAGACATACAAATAATGGTCCAAACAAGATCAGCAGCCCCTGCAGCTGCTGCAGAAACATTTTCTGTAATGCTGTTGCTCACCACAATGTGCACAGGAGCCTGACAAAACATAGAACTCTTAAATGCCTCATCCCTGTCAAAACCATCATCCCCCCAGTGTCTGTTTCCATTTCATTACAAGACAGTCAGCACAGACATGTCAGGTGTCAAAGGATCTCACTTGAGTCTTCAATATGCAGGCACCAGCATCTCAGGCTGGCAGTCCCTCAAATGTGGCTGTCCTCTGCAAAATGGGATTCATTAAGCAAGTTGTCCAAGTGGTCTGGAACACATTAAAGTAAAAGGAAGCAATGCTGTACAATGAATTTTTATCCGCTGAAATGTGTTACAGTGCTTATCAGGTATTTGTGTAAGCTGGCTCTATGGTAATATCAAGCTGACAACAATTTGCAGCTCCATTAAGTGCTGTTAGGCAGCAGGAAAAGGAGACACTGAGGGGGGAAAAAAGCAGCCACACAGGGACAAGGAATTCCTAGTTTAAAAAGACAATTTACATGTTAAGTGAATAGCTTCTGTTGAGCAGGTAAAATGACTGCTCCGGATATTGAAGCCTTCTTTTTACTCATCATTGCTTTACCTGTAGGAGCACTGCCAAAAAAGGGCAACATTCCTTTCTTTTCCATTCCAAGGGAGCAACTTACTGTGACTTACATTTTAAAAGTCTTGTTTATTTGTTCCCAGACTGTTCCTTTGTCTCTGGAAAGAGGGAAATTTTGTAAGCAGTCCCTACTTCAAAGAGTTTAAAATTCAAGCTTATATATAGCACAGTGAGAGATCACGTCTAACAATGAGGTGTAAGTGGAAAAGGAAAGAATAAAGTCATATATACCAAAGGATAAATGCCTTCACAGTGTGATTCAATCATGGTTTTGGCTGGTTATCACAGACAACAAGCATTGGAACTAAAATAAGGGTCCTATGATAAAACCTTGTTAAAATCCCTTCTTGAAGACCTGATAATAAAATATAGTCCTGAATGAGTAAGCTATATGAAGAGAAGGACTGAAAAAGCACAGATGTTTTTCTTCTGCAGGAGTAGGATATGGAACAATATAAATATGAATTAAACAAAAGAATGAACATAAAGATATCATATAACCTTTCATGTGGATGAGTCAGCTTTAACAACATTGCTCACCAGATGATAACAGAAAGATCCATTTACATGATTAGGGTAATTGCTGGCTGTAGGGTCACACAAAAGAACAGTTCCCAATAGAAGGTAGATTTCAGCCCATTTTTCTATACTTGTCTGAGATATGGCAGACCTGGTTTCAAATCCTAGATCTCAAGAGACAGATATTAAGGTCTTCATTTGGCCATGAAGATCCTGAGGGATCTTTCTGAATGGAAATGGGAATTCACATGAAAAACATTTTTCCCATGGGACTATGAAGGTCTTGGTTGTCACCATTATCACTGTGGAAAGAGTAGAAGGTGACAAAAAATACTAAGATCATTAAAAAGATTGGTGAAGAGGTATGGAAGGCTGAAACAAGACTGCATGCAGGGGGTGAGGGAGTATGCTAAAACACCCTGTTGTCTGGGGAAATTTAGGTGAGTTTGTTTACACAGATTGTAAAGATGCAGTGCTGGATGCTCAGTCTCTTCACCTGATTCATATGACTATTCACACACCTTTAGATCAGTATTACAGGTGAGGCATGTACTGAATGACACATGGATGAAGCCCAAATGCTGGCACAGCTGTTATCAAATATTCCTAGCTTCTCATTCTCACTGTCGCCTTGCAGATCTTGATAAATCATAAAGGCTTTTTTGAACAGCCAAGATAAGACATGAAGCCCCAGCATGTGTCTCCATCAGTTGCCAGTACTGGATGTCAAGTACACACTAAAAAGACAGTGTAAGGATATAATGATATTACTCCAAAATATTAATCAGACTTCAATTATTTATGATTCATGAACTCTCTGAGTCAAAGGCAGCATCTCTGTACTGACTATGCCTTGGATTTTTCTACCATAAATTTGTTTTTTGAACACATGTAATTTCCTCTACTTACAATGTTCTGCAGCACAGTCTTATCACATTATTTAGAGGTTTTTTTTTTGTTTTTTTTTTTTTTTTACCAATCACAGAATCACTAAGGTCAGAAAAAACCTTTAAGATCAAGTCTATCTGTCAACACAGTAACACCCTATGCTCACCATTAAAACATGTCTTCAGGTGCCGTTATCTGCATGTTTTGGGGACACTTCCATTGTTTTTGAACACCTTATTTTGGACCAGACTTCTACAAGTTTCATTTGATACCTTCTATTGATTGTCTTATGGGAGGTTATTTCATATTGCCATTCTCCACATTTCATGGTTTTATAGACTCCTCTGGGAAGTTTCCAGGCTGATGAATCTTAGTCTGCTTATTTGTTTCTTCTAGGGCAGAATATTCCTATCTTTGATGATTTCTGACATCCTTTTTGTACCCTTTTGTTTCACCCTAGTGAATTAGAGTGAAGGGATAAGAAATTATGTTGTGTATTCAAGATGAGTATTCATCAGGGATTTGTACAGAGGCATAACAATGTGTGCTTTGTTTCTTTATCCATGCAAAATAATCCTTAGACTTGATTGTCTTGTTTGACTTCTGCGAAGGGTATGTAAAATTGGTTGTAATAACTCCAGAATCTCATTTTTGCATGGCAATAGCAGTTCAAAGTTCATCACTGGATAAATACAAGATTGTTTTTCTCTTGTGCATCACTTTACATTACATGGGATTTCACCTGTCATTTCATCATCCTGCAATTTAGCACCATGAGGTCCTTCTGTGACTCTTTGTAGCTGCCTTTATCAGCAACTTGTCACTTTTCAGATCCTTACTGAATACATTGCACAGGATGAGCCCTAACATGAGCCCTACCCAGAGCAAATAACCCGAGGCCCTTGATTAGCTGTAAGTGAGACCAGAATCACACAGAATCACAGAGTTGTTGGGGTTGGCAGGGACATCTGAAGATCACCAAGTGCAACCCCCATGCTAAAACAAGCTCACCTAGAGCAGATGACTGTAAATGTAGACTTATATTTGAAGAAATATATCATCAAATTTCCACACCACTAAAAGGCCTCAAAGTAAGCATATTTTCATTCTCACAGCACTAGCACTACCTTGGAAATCCCCTGGATAACACTTAAAATTACAGAGTTGACTGTAGACAGAAAATGTTTCTGTCAAATAAGGTTCCTGTTGACCTAATAGATGAATTTCTCTAGCTTGGAGAGTTAGAGCACTATATGGATGTGTTCTGAATAGATTCAAACATCGTATTTCTGTGTTCAATAGCGGATTTTTCCTAGCTGATTCTGTGGTGATTCCAGGTACCCTGTTCAGAGTCACGAGGCTTTTTCCTGGTTAAATATTTATGATTTAACAACATGTATCCAGATTTACCTGTATCCTCATCCATTTCTATGATACTGCAGTCTTCACAGTCAAATCGGATTTAAAAGTGATCCTTGTCATGAGGGGCAAAACCTGCATTAAGCATTATTTACTCTAATACTCCTAATAAAATTTAATATGGAAAGAGGAAAGATTTGCCATCTGACTGTTAAATTCAAGTGATCAAGAGTCACTATGGCACATGGCCCTTGCCTTTTAACAAGTCACAGTTTTGAATTATTTCAGAAGTCATTCAAGCATGAAAAAGCAGATGAATTTTTATTCTCACTTCATTTGAAGATATGTAACACTATTTTTCAATGTACCTCAGCCAATATTCTTCTAGCTTCAGTTAAAATGTATTAGAATCACATTTCTCTTACAAAAATGACTCACTATACACTAAGCCTGAAACATGTTGGATGGTTGTTAAAAGGGCAGAAGCCACAAAGTATTTCAGTCTTAAGTATTCTGGGGAATTCCAAAAACCTTTCAGTATCTAAGACAGTCCCTCTTCAGGAATAATTGTCACAAAGTTAGTTGATGGACGAATAAATTAATAAATGAATGATGAAAGCAAGGTCCCTTGTCGACCTAGTGTTTGAACAAAGATCAGTGTCTAGAACCAAAGCAAAGAGGGCTCAGTGTCTGTCCTGCCACAGTGTGTTATCAAGAGCACAGGGATGCAGAGAGTTTAGCTTTTTATCCACGTGTTAACCCCAAATATGTTGACACTTGGAACACCAAGACACAACATAATTTAACCTAACAGCTTACTCATTGAAAATAAAACATCCAAATGAGGTTCTGAGGATAACATGATGGTAACATAGATGTTCTTCAGAAATGGATTGAGACCATTCAAACAGAGCATCCATGTTCAGAGCAAGGCAAAAGTGCATGCTCAAACTCATTTAAATACCTTCTCAATTAAGCTACTACCTGTAAATAATGTCTCCTTTCAGACCTATGATAGGGAATTTACCAAATATAAGACATTTGGATGATTTCTTGAAACAGGTTGTGTTTAGCCTCCACTATTTAAAGACAATATTCAAAAGTTTCCAAGTATAAGGCTTAATCTAAACCAATTCAATATACATTCTTTTAACTGCAAAACTTGTTTTTGAAGATTAGCTATCCACACAAATCTCAGAGTGCCCCATCCTGTCCTCTAGTCATTAGCCTCCCATGTACCTGCAGTGAAGAAAAAAAAAATCTTTGCAAAATAGAGAAAAGTAACTGTCTCCACTACATGGCACACAGTAAGAAGTATCATGTACATCAGATATCACTAGTAACACATGACAAGGTGTCCCACCTAGGAGTTCTCACTGAAAAGCAATCTACATTGATGGTTTCCAAAATGTGATCTATGAGCAATGGGTGGTTCATCAGTTGTAAGTGATGCACACCTGGCCTATGAAGCCATGCTGAGGAGCAGATGAGTTCATGACAGTCTGCAGAGCTTCTCACAGACCCACAGTGTTGTAAGTGCTGTCCTGCACCATTGAATCCTCATGTTTTAAAAGAAGATTATGTTTTCTCCAGGCAACAGAAATATGCTGCTATAAATACCTTAAAGGCTATATAAAACAAGCAGGCAGCCAACTGTTCTTCATCTGCTTGGTCAGAGATAAAAAAAAATGGTGGAAAACTAAGACTAAATATCAAAGAAAATTTTCTCTTGCCAAAGTTAATACAGGAATAAGCTGCCTGGGGAAAATGTAGACTCTCCACAACTGAAGTCATTCATCAAAGGCAGAATAATATCTGTCAGAAATTATACAGTTTTGGCAGATCCTGGCTCTAAGGAAAAGAGTAAGACTAGGAAAGATCTCAAGATATCTTACATCTCTGTCCACATCTTTAGACAGTTAAAAAAACTGCCAACCAACTACAAAATCCTTCAGGTAGTGTCCTTCCCTTTCTATGAAAGAGGATCTTCTCCTGTGTCAGGGCAATACCAGGTACTGGTAGGGTGGGTGGTGAGTGAATTGAGGACAGCCCTGTGGAGAAACTCATGGGGGTACCTGAACATGACCCAGCAATGTGCTCCTGTGCAGCCCAGACAGCCAAGCCTGCTCTGAGCTGCAGCAAAAGCAGCATGGCCAGGAGGGCCAGGAGGTGACGTTCTCCCTCTAACCTGCTCTTGTGAGACCCCACCTGCAGTGTTGCCTCCAGCTCTGTGGTCCTCAATATAAGCAAGACATGGGCCTGTTGGAGTAGATCCAGAGGCTGCAAAGATTTTCAGGGAGTTGGAGCACCTCTCCTGTGAGGACAGGCTGAGAGTGCTGAGGTTGTTCAGCCTAGAGAAAAGAAGGTTCTTGGGAGACCTTACAGCACCTTCCAGTACCTCAAGGGGGGCTAAAAGAAAGATGGAGAGGAACTTTTTAAAAGGGCACGTAATGGCAGGGCAAGGGGAAATGGTTTCAAACAAAATAGGGTAGATATAGATTTAGATTAGTCCACAGCAAGGGATTTGGAACTAGATGATTTTAAGGTCCCTTCTAACCCAGGCCATCCTAGGATTCTATAATATTATGAAGATATTCTTTACTGAGAGGGTGGTGAGGCACTGGAACAGGTGTCCCAGAGGGGTTCTGGATGCCTGATCCCTGTAAGTGTTCAAGGCCAGGCTAGATGGGGCTCTGAGAAACCTGGGATAATGGAAGGTGTCCCTGCCTATGGTGGGCCAGGGGTTGGAACTAGGTGATTTTTGAGGTTCCTTCCAACCCAAACCAGCCTATGATTCCATGCTTCTCTGTTTCTTGACATTTTTGTAGTGCTGAGAATTGACAGAATTTAACAAAATAAATAAACTTGTTGCATTTCAGAAGGTCCCAATATGTATTTGCTTCTGACGTTTGCCTAGACTCAAATCCCATCAGTGCTAAGTCCACACTCATTTACTAACTAACAGCTGTACTTCTTGCCAAATAACATTCTCTGAGCCTTTTTTCCTCTTCTGTTGGAAGCAGAGTACCCAAAATGAGCAGTAGAAGCTTAGGGGCATTCACTACCCCTATCAAAGGTGGCAGATTATTGAAATAAGGAATATGCCTTTCTGCAGAGGGAAGATAACCTTCCCTAAGCTGATAACCTGAGCATTCGCCTATCCCAAAAGAGAGCTTTCCCAAGCACTGCATTTGTGCTAATACCACACACTTCTTTCAGCCTTCATCCCTGTCTATGACTGCAGAATTGCAGACAAAGCAGCCAGAACCAGACTTCTTTCCGTGGTGAGTTAATTGAGGAGGAAAGAACTCATTAGAGTTCACTTTCTGAACTCACACTCAGGATTAGAGAGTTTCCAAGTGAATCCTTGCAAGCAGCCAGTCTCTGACAGCAATTAAATGGTGAGTTTTGACTGAGTAAACAGCAAGGAAGATTTCTGATGTGCCATAAAGTTGGAACACCGAGATAAAACACAGGCTGAGAGGACTTAAGGGGAGACAGATGCAACCAAGAAGTCTGCAGTAATTTCCCTGATATGTGATAAATTATATATACACACACACAAATGCACTTATATATACACATAATATATAAATGTATTTAGACTTATAAACTTATGCATTCATATCTATATATCCATAGATGTACATATACATGTGTGTTTATATCCACTCATTTACATATACACATCTACTACATGAGTGTGTAAATATATATACATTACAATTAATGCTTCTTCCAGAACATAATTAATGCTTCTTCCAGAACATAACTGTTTTGCATTGCATGATAATGATGTTTCATGATTGCTATATGCAGACTGATCGAGCAAGGTGTGTTGTCCCTCACTTCAGGCATCTGAATAAGAGTAGACCTAGTTCTGGACATTATTCACTGTAGCCATGAGTTGCAGAGTCAAAAATGATTGATGATGACAGCAGCACAGAGCCTTATGCTTAGCCTCATTCTACATTTTCCACACCTTACCAAATTAGAGGAGAAAGAGCTGGAAGTGGATGGGGAACTATCATAGCAGGCAGGACGTGGCTACAGATTTCAGCTCTCTAGAGATTCTCGGCTGAAGTGGAGCCCACAGGAAGTCCTGGCTTTAAATCCATGAATTACAGAAACTGAAGTTTGTTTCAGTCTAACCGTGATACAGCTAAGTCTCACCTGCAGCTCTGAAACTCTTGTAGGAAAAGAGTAAATTTCCTTGAATCTTGCATCTGCTTGGATACATCACCCAGTGGGGGTTTCAAATGATTTTATGGAATTTTTGACATTACACAACAGACCAGAACCTTGCTGTGATGGACATTGATTTCTCTGTACTTTTTAAAGTAGCATGATCCCAAGATCAGAACTAAAAAAAAAAAAAAAGTTGCACATATACCATAAAGCATACTCAGTTGTCTAAATAGAAATTTTCAGTTCTCAGAACCCACAGTGTCAGCTGTAAAGTACAGACCAATTCATGATCTGAACTCTTGCAAGTGAATAAACTTACAAGCAAATACATTTATAAGTCACTAGCACAGTTTGCACAAGGCTTATCATTTATGTTACATGCTGCTTATTTACAACAATATAAAATTAATATAAAATGCAAACATTACAAAGTGATTCCAATGTATTGCACTCTAGGCTTTCTGGAGTATATTCAAAATGCTCCCATATCCATGCTACAATGATGTCATAGCCAGTCTGAGATTTTAAAAAGGCTGATATATTACCCAGAAGGGCTAAATGTGTGGTGTTGTAACAAAGAAAAATAAAGGAAATTCCCAAGGCAATAGTGGCAAACTTTCCTGAAGCTAAGTGAATTTTAGGCTCTAGTGCCAGTGGCAGGACTGCCAATTCCAGACCAAGGATTAAAGGGAGCCTTTTGCCTTTCCAGAAACTTAAACAGTCTGTTGTAGCCAAATGACTAATTTTTGTCTGTTCCCATGGTTACAAGAAGATAACACACTGTCAGATCATTTCTGGCAATAGGGAATATGTCCCTAGAAGTCCATCTCCCTTCCCCTCCACAGACAGGAGGAATCAAAGGGAAAATCCAGGGTCTGCAAGGGGCCCATCTCCCCTCACACAGTAAGAGGAGGAGCTGTGCTTCCAGAGCATGGCTATCTCAAGCACAGCTGTCTTTCTGAGTGGGGTCTGTGTACACAGAAAATGAGGAGAGAGCAGACTGGACAGAGCCTTGAAGATGGAAAAGTATCAAGGCTTGTACATAGGAGAGAAAGAGTTTTCCCAAGCTGGGAATCATCCATTCTTATGGGAAGGGGTAACAAACATAAAGCTCAAGTAAACAATAGAGCTGCTTACAGTTTGCAGTTCCTATGGGAACCCAAACAAGGTCACTGTGCAACTCTACCTACTGTCAAAAGGGCAGCAATGGATATCCTTACATCACCAAGGTCAGGCTAAGGATTTAGCCCATACCTGTATGTCCGGTCTTTACCATATTTATGATTCTTTACATTCTCTCAAGATGTTTCCAGAGAGCTTGGCTCTATTCAAAAGAGACATTTAAGGACAAACCCTTGCAGATTCTCCCCAGTTCTTGCTTTCTGTCTGCTTAGGCTGGGGAGATATTTGTTCCTTACCCCATGAGGATTCACATTCTCTTGTTTGGCTATCCATCACATTTTCCTAGCAATGACAGAAGTATTCTACAAACAAACAAACAAAACCAAAACAAAACCAAAACAAAACAAAACAAACCCCAACAGATCCTGAAAGCTTCAGTTTAAATATATTCTGGAATACTCAAGATTAATTAGGAAAGAAAGGGGTGTTTATTAAGAAGAGTTAAGAAAAGTTTAGATTATTTGAAATATTTTTCCTAAGTCAGATGTTATAGTATTTGTTTCCAGGCATTTTCCTTGCTGAAAGGTGAATCACATAATTCAGGTCTACCTTTGCAAGGAGACTGCTACAAAATTCTCCAAGTGGGAAAGGAGCTTCTGTTTTTCCTGATGGGAACTATAAAACCACCAGAAAGTCACCTCACTCTTTGGCTTCCTCAGGCTCCTCGTGTGGCCAGTTCCTCATTCCTGGGCCCTAACAGCATTTTGGACTACGGTTTTTGGAGTACCACCAGAACACCAGAATGAAGAAACAGAAGAGGAAACCATCATTTCTGTGCCTGATTTAGGAAGTGGCGCCTACTTTGAACCCCATCTGCCCCAACAAGCCTTTCCATTTCCAAATGCTTTAATGAAGTCTGTTGATTTTTTTTTTTCTTCAGATGTTGCTTCAGGCATGGAATTAGTCAGCTTGGTTGAATTCTCAAGCCTTCCAGCCTCTGCAAAGCTGAATCTTTAAGGGATGAAATACTTCCCAAAAGTGGAAAAAAAAAAATTGTCCACTTCAATGGAACAGAACTTAATTAGTGACAGCAACATAAATTCTGTTTTTTTCTCAGTTTTTGACTTCACAATCTTAATTATGCAGGTTTCCTCTTATTCTAAATATGTTGAAGAGAGTTCTCATAGTATTAATTGTAGAAAAAGATTAGGGAAATCCCCTGAAAAATCATTGTGCAGAATCTTACAACACATCCCTGTGTCAGTATAGCTGGGTTCAAGGGACAGCTCTTCATTTGTCTTTTTACCTACAGGAAATTCACATTTTTTGCTTTCAGAAGTTAAGCATTTAAGAAGTTAAATATTTAACAAGATATTGTTACTTGCTAGCCAAATCTCTTTGATTGCCAGGAATAAAGTAGACAGTATCTTCTACAAGATTTTGTAGAAGCAAGTCTGGCTGAAGTTTCTTTAACTTCACATCAGTGTGAATTATTGCTTCCTGTTAGGCAGAATTATCTTTTACTTTATTTTTTCAGCCCAGTCTTCACTGGAAAAAATGTTGCCAAAAGATACAGCCCAAGTTGTATCACAGCCTCAAATCATGAAACAAGAAGTGAAAACATTAATACTTCAGAATCAAAGCAAGAAATATTTAAGGTCATTTTATTTCTCTTTCTTGTTTTTCTCCCTTTATATGTTTTTGTATATATACACACAGATACAGATATATCCTTAGCTGTGTCTATCTACACATGTACATGCATACACACAATATTTTGCCATCTCTGTATGTCTGTACTTTGTGTTGTGTGTATGATAAAGCAATCAGTGAACAAATGAACAGCAATATCTGAATGTCTAACCAGTGTTTGGGACAGTTAAATCACAAACTCTGCATATTTGACTAAACTAAAATAGGAGCAGCACAAATATTGCAATTAGCAATGAAGTTATAATCCTCAACAGTTCACAATCTCTCTGTCAGCTGAGGGGTGATCTGCTATCTGCTAGGGTGATTTGCTCTTTCCACATTCCCTTCCTGCAACCCTCCAGCTCAACACGTGGTGGAGAGGAGTGTGCTCCTAGGGAAAGCAGACAGTACCACAGGGATGATCCCAAGTACTGATCACACAGGCAGCACCAAGACTGTCATTCCACTGAGCCTCACTTTGCTGCCAGCAATCAGGGAAGCACATGAATGAGCAGAGCAACACTGACAGGAGGGTCAGAGTAAGAACAGAGGTGTTGTCAGAAAACAGAGAGGAAAAGCTTGCAAAGCGAGACTGCAAAGAGAAAAAAGCTTGAGGCACAGTGTCCATCTGATTTTAACCCAGAGTCTGAGTAACAGCCTCCTCTCCAGCTTCTATCTAGTTACTTATGCAGGCAGCAGAGTGCTGCCACAGAACTTTGAAATTCACTGCCAATTCTGAGTCCAGCTGATCCACACTGCTCACCCTCCAAGAGATATTGTGGATCTTTTCTCCCATATTTTTTAAGATGGATGATGTTTAGGACAGCATTGCTCAGATGTGAATCTGAATATGATTGAAATAACCCCCAATAACACTTGTTAACACAAGGTAACTGACACAGGTAACTGGCTGTGTCTACACTTCTTTATACACCCCATTCCTGAGAACAATTTTTTGCCTGTCAAGCCAATATTGGCTGCATCCACATTGCACTGCATCTGACTGAGCATCTCCTTTGGAAACCAAGTCACAATGGAGTGGGAGAAGAAATCATCTCAAGTGTCTAAAACAGTGTGGGACAGTAATGTGAGTACCCTCATGGAAGCTCAGAGGAGCAGATTTGGGTACAAAACCTGTGGAGAATGCTGGAGGTTTGTGCCATGCAATGGGAGCCCAGGTGTGACCTGCAGAGTCTGTGAAAATAGGAAAAGCCAGTAGAAAGTCCCCAGAAGCAAATCTACGTTGTGTTTTGAAGAAGGCTGTTTGACTGGAAAAGGAAGCTCAGGAATGCACTAACATTTAGGCAGGAGACCAGGTGTAAACTAGGCAGAGACTGTTATCTGATAGTGTGAACATGCCCTCTACATCTGCTTCCCAGCAACAGTGAAACACAACAGATTCAAAGACTGGATCAGCAGACTGGAAATTCTTAGATCTGACTCCAGTCTGATATCTGAACTCACAGTTTTCAAGCAGTTTCTTTATGTCATTGTTCACATATCCCACAAAAAACCTGCAAACTCTGGTTTTAAAGGATGTCTTTTACTAACTTACTGCTCCTCTATCCATGTGGGGCCATTCCCCAGCTTCCTGCTCACAGGAGTATTTTGCTGGTATTACCTTACACAGACTGTATGATCAGAACCAGTTAAGCCAATGCAAACACTGTCATGAGACAACTGTAGAAGGAAAAACAGACATGTTTAAAAATTCTGTTTATACATGTCTTTTAAACCTTGTCATTAAAAACACTGTTCAACATGCCAGGCAGCTACCAATATATACAGATTTATGTATTTATGCAGAAAGAAGTATCACAGCTCTTCTTCATGAAATCAAAACACATCACAACAAACTAATGACACTCAGGTAAACACTCCACAAAATCTTAATTTTCCAGATTTGCTGTATCTGGAATATTCAATTATCCATGCTTCAGATAAGAAGATTCACTGCTGATCACATAAATATCACAGAAATATGAACAGGACCAAATAATTAATGTATGATGCCTCCAATATTACAGAATCAAACAGTTTGTGGGAAGGGCAATAATGACACAAAGGGGAAGAAATTTAAAGGTTCTGGATCACATGATACCTCAGAGATCTCCATTCAGCAGTTCTCATCTGAGGAAAATTCCTGTGTATCCTGGCTGGATCTCAGAGTTGAACTACCAGCATGGCATACTGCGAATACTTTCAACAGCAGATGGCTGCTCCTGCTGCTGGTGTGGTGTCCTCCACATATGCACAAAGCAGGAAGAAACCAGCTGAAGGATCTCTGACAGCTTCCATTTCAAGAACATCCCTAGAAATCTTGCAAAGGCTCTAATGTCCTTGACAACACCTTTCTTAAAATCCCAAAAATGAGGGGACCAGAGGTAACCGTGGTAACCCTCTTACAGCTGTAAGAGTCCCTTTGGAAAGGAGCTTCTGGCAGCTCACACACCCCACTGCTCTAAAACTGCTGAGCACTGCATGGGCAGCGCTGCAGCTCAGGCTGGTAAGGGATGCTCCAGCTTCCTCATGCCTCCAGTTCTCCAGAAGATCCCCACTGAGGCCACCAGAAAATAGGAGAAACACCAATTTCCTGATTGCAACACAACAATCCTGGATTTTGGCACAAAATAACTCTTTGGTAGCATGTGCTGTCTGGCACCTCTCAAGGACTTTACACAAAATTTTAAGTGCTTTAAACATATAAAATATATATAATTATATATTCCAATATGGTCCTAATGTAATGGCAAAAAAATGCTGTCACTATCTTAATGATGATGGAGAATGTGTTGATTTTCCAGACTGAACAAGCTTAGGGATATTTCGATTCTCCAATCCAAAAGGAAACCTAGCTCCAAACCTAAGTCCAACAGAGCCCCCATTTGATCAATAGGGTCTTAAAAAGCCCCAACAAAAACCCAGGGGTGCTACTCACATGAGTGTGTTCAGCATCACCCATGTGAACCTGCCTGGTATGTCTGCAGCAAAGCCAGGGCAGAAGTGCCAATGGCAGCTGAGGTATTTCAGCCTCTGCTTCTGCAATGCTGCACTGCAAAAGATTCCAGCACACAAAGAAACCCTGTGTCATGTGAAATAAGTGAAAACTAAGCAACAGAGCTTACACTTACAGTGAAAACTTTTATCTTGGTATTGCAAAGATGCATTACTTTAACATGCCCAGTATTTCCTGTTTGTGGTATTACATTTTATACGTCCTTTGTCAAAATGTAGCAAAACGTGCCCAGGGAAAAACCCTTTCTGTCCTCTCAAGAGGATGCACTACAGAAACTGAAGCAGTGCTAGCTACAAAAGTGAGTGGGAGCAGTAATGAATGGAAACATGTAACGATATCTCTAGGCCGGCGAGAGCAAAGCTGGAGACAGAGTGCTCAGTGATATGGAGATGAGGGATCACTGGTGACACATCAGGCTCCCTCCTCCGCTGTGTCACCAGGGGCCAGCTCAGGCTGGAACCGAGTGGTGACACAAGATAACACTGTCCCGTGAAGGCAGAACCTGCACCAAGGCTGAGAGCCCGGAACAAAGTGCGTGGAAACTCTTAACTCATTTTTGCTACAGGGTTCTTTGCCTGCCACTGAATACCTTCCCAAAGCACAGGGAACTGTATTTTTTCATACAGTCAGTCATAGATAAATTACCCTAAATGCTGCTGATCTCAGAAATTATAGAGGATTGCTGGCAAACACTTGGTTGCACATGGTCATTTGTTTGGACAGAGCGACTACCTGGGGGAGGCAACTGTTCTTATCCCTGTTCTTTGATCCACATTTTCTCTCAAATGCTTTCATTCTGAGTTCATGATTCTCAATCTAAAATGAATTGGTTAGCCTCATTTGATCTTGGACAAGAGAGCTGCAGCTGTTAAGATAAATTTAAACCTCTGCAGCAATTCCAATTGGTCAAAGGAGACAGCCTAAGAAACAGGTCTGAAGGAAGAAAGTTGCAGGGAAGAACTGGTAGCCAAAACCCCAAGGCTCCTTTGAGACCCTTGAAGAGTCTACAAAGAGATAGAGTTACAGCTAAGCTGGAGATTGTGGCAGGGACTCTATTTAAAAAGGATAAATATCTACTTGCAGAAAAGCTCAATGGGAAGACGGAAATCCAAGGACACAGCACACCTCCACCCCAAATCTGATTGCAATCCTATGGATTCTGTTTTGCCTAAAGCTATAAAATAACGTAGCATCAGATAAATAATTTTTCTCCATAGTTTTTGATCGACAGATTTATAAATAGCCTGAATAAATTCACTTTGGTTTAAAATTAATGTGTGTATTCTCAGCGTGCAGTCAACTCTATTTCACAAAATTGATACCAAAAAAAAAAAAAAAAAATCCCATGAGAAAAAATAAAAAGAGTGATGAAGCCACATTTTAGCCAGGGAAAAAATAAATAAGACACTACAGTGCCCTTTTCAGAAGTGTAAGTTTTTGCTGTTTCATTAACTGAAAACAGCTTTGTTATAGTCTAAAAAATATTTTTCCCTAACTGCCCACATCTATAAACATGCACAAAATAAGCAAAGGGGGGAAAATGAGATGACCAAGTTATTGTGGTTATGAAAGAGCTCTGTCACTGGCATTACAGAATTATAGTAAAATACTGTTTGCATAAATTAGACTCTGAATCACTTCTAATATTTGGGGTCCTGTTGATATCACTGCTGTTTTAGAGACAATCCTTTTAAAGGTCCTGTAGATTGTTATGCCATAGACAGAATAAAATCTTGGCTTTACTGAAGTGAAAGGTCTCATTGCTTTCATTGGAAAGAAGAATTTAACCTATTACCTTCTCAGGCTTATACTTGACCTGATGCATTAGGCAAGCAATGAAGTAAACAGTAAACATTACTCTGGTGTGACCAGACAGTTGAGCAGAGTAGGTCCTTACAGGAAAGGTAAATTCCGTGGTTTTTATATTACAACACCAGCTTCTGTGTATAGACTGTACACTCAGGGCAGTATATTTACACTTTAGTATGATAAACCCTTCTTTCTTAAAGATCAGGCTGGAACATGAGGGATGATGCTGCTGTGGTTTAACCTTGCAGGCAACTAAACACCCCACAGCAATTCGCTCACTCCCCAAGTGAGATGAGGGAGTGAACAGAAAAAATGGTAAAACTCTTGGGTTGAGAAATTTAATAGGACAGAAAAATAAAGGGGGAATAATAATGATAATATTAATAATAATAGAATATACAAAACAAGTGAAACACAGCGCAATTGCTTACTACCCACTGACCAGTGCCCAGCCAAATCCCCAAGCAGCAGATCACCACTCCCCAGCCAATTTCCCCATTTTATTCTACAGCATGGTATGGAATATCCCTTTGGTCAGTTGGGGTCAGCTGTCCTGGCTGTAGCCCCTCTCAGATTCTCATGCACCCTCAGTCTCCTCACTGATAGGGTGGTGTGAGAACCTGAAAAGTCCTTTGCAGTGTAAGAACTGCTCAGCAACAGCTAAACATCAGAGTGTTATCAACATCATTCTTACATTATCTAAACAAAAGCACTGTACCTGCTATTAAAAAGAAAATTAACTCTATCCCAGTGAAAGCCAGGACATACACCTACTTTCTATACAGCTTATGCAAGAAAAGGAAGTAAGATTCAGGGAAAATACAGAAGCTGCATATTAACCGCTGTTCTCCACATGTACAGGTTCAGGTGGTTTGGACTGCAACAAAGTTTGTAATGCCCATGCTTTAAGAGACATAAAAATCTATCCTGCACAATGCTGTCATATCAGCTCAAGGATTCTGCTCAATACACACCTTGAAGGGGAATTTTCTTAGTCAGATAAAAAGGTCAGATAAAAAGTGATGTTTCCTGTCCTCACTGTTCCACCACAATTACGGAGCACTTTTGTGTATTCTCAGTGTTCAACTTCACAGCTTTTCTTCCCACATTAAGAATCACAGGATCTTTGAGATTGGAAGGCACTTCTGGACATCAACCAGTCCAACCCTCTGCTCAAAGCAGAGTCAGCTAGAACTCACTCTCAGGGCTGCAGGGCGTCCAGTCAGGTTTTAAGTATTTCCAATCCATAGCCCCTCCAGGCCACCTATGGTTGTTGGCAACTTTAGGCACAAGGACACATTACTGCTCAACTTGTTGTCCACCAAGACCCTCAGACTTACTCTGCAAAGCTGCTTTCCAGCTGGTCTGAGGAGGCTTTTTCCTCTCCAGGGACAGGACATGGCTTTTTCGTTTGTCGAACTTTCTATGTTTCCTGACAGCCCATTTCTCTAGAATACCGAGGACCCTCTGAATTGCAGCACAGTCTCTGGTGTGGCAGCCTCTGCTCTCTCTTTTGTGTTATCTGTGAATTTGCTGAGGGTGTGTACTCTCCTATCATCCAGGTCATTAGTGAAAAAGTTACAGAATAGTGGCAGTGCCAGCCCCTGGAGGGGCCAGAAATCTCTGTGTCTGGCCTCCATCTGGACTTTGCTGCTGATCACAACCCTTTGATCCTGGAAACTCAGCTAGTTTTTCAACCACCTCACTGTGCAGCTGCCTACCCTGTGCCTCATCATCTTGCCTAGGAGGATGTTATGGGAGACATGAAAAGTCTGGCTAATGTCAATTTAAACAACATCCCCTGCTCTCCCCTCACCCAGTGGAAGAGTGAGCTCACATAGGTTATCAGATCAATCCAGCAGCATCCCTCCTCCTAGTCAGTAACCCTCAGTGACTACTCCCAATCATCTTGTCCTTCATAGGTTTAGAAATGGTTTCCAGAATAATTTTCTCCATCACCTTCCAAAGGAAAGAGGTGAGGCTGACTGGCCTAAAGTCCTCCACATCCTTTTTATAGACTATTCCAATATGTTTAGAAGGCACCAGTTTTGCAATCACATATGCTGTACAGCTAAATAGGAAGAAAAGATACCAAACTAATAGAATATATTGTCTACTCTAATTGTATAGGCTGATAACGGCCATTAATTAACTTCCTATGGCTCAGAACAAAAGATTAAGGATAATGAATTTGGAATAATTTACATAACTCAATGACCTGGCAAAACATGATTATTTTATATCATTCATTGGTTTTTCCATCATAAAAGAAATATGAACTTCCCACATTTTAAAATACTTATATAAGTATCAATAATATTTATATTCAGTTATATAAAAGTATACAATTATCATGCCCACTCTTATATAATATATATAAAATATTACCAGTATTTATTTATCTATTATGAAAAAGCATTTAACTACATTTTGAACAATACTTACCCAGCCTGCAAGAGAGTTTATGTTATGAAACACAAGAGCTTTGTGTTTTATCATGCAATCACTTCAAGATATTCTACATGTGTATGTGAAGAGAACCATTTGCCAAAATGCTCTGCTTAAAAATTATGAAATACAAAATCACAGCTTAAAGTTGTCACTACTACCTGAACTCCATCAGACTACCCAAATACCACCTCTCAGTCACAGATACTTGCACAAATAGGAACAGTTGCCCTTAGGAACCGTTTAGACCAGTGTAACACAATTTATTCCAGCAAGGGTTTCAGGATTGAGATTTTTTGTTTTAACAAGGTTTTTCTTCCAGAGCAGGGCTTATTTATGTAAGCCCACGCAACTGTGCCACCACAACATTGATTTAACTGAAAACATGTTTTGCTAATGGAGCATGGCATTTCCTTGTTGCATCACATTAACTTCATTTCTTTGGATCTCGTAATTAAGGCCAATTGTCTCTTGAAGACAGCAAATTAATTCCTGACAATGTTGCACTTTCTCAACTCTCACATGCAGATTTTACATTAAAAAAAAACAACTAAACAAAAAAAACTTTCCAGAGATTTATCAAACTATTTAAACTGTGCTTGTACGCTGTATGCGCTGACTCCTCCAGGCTAATGCAGTTTACACATTACCCAATACCACCAACTTCCCAGTTTTGGCACAGTGGAGGGACATTGCAGCTGAGGATGCAATGTCAGATGTGCTTGGCCTTAGGAAAAGACAGCCCAAAGTCCAAACACCAAATCTGTCAGGTGATAGGTTTGCTCACATCATGGAAATGAGTGAGACAGAAGTGTTCAGAAAACAAACCTGCAAATGCTTTGGGGAGATATGTCACAGGTCTTTTTCTTACATCTCCTGCTCAAATGTATGAGGGGAGAATGCCTTGGCTTGTGTGATTGTTCAGAAGAGCACCAGTTTACATCAGGATGTTGCTGTCTGTGCTTGTATACACAGGCCAGGAGGAGCAGGGCATGGGAAACTTGTGCCACCAAAGGACTCTGCTGAAGCACCATTAGTCTGGGATATCTGTGACCAGTTGCAAAGAGTACATATCCACTTTTTCACATGCACAGGTACCACGATTTAGCAGCCATCAACAATAAAGACAATGGAAGAATAAGGAGACAGAATTTCATTATTATCTGACAAATGAAGAAAATTAAATTGAATTTATTCTTTCTTGAAAGTAACTCAAGGCTGTCTCCCAGAAGCCATCAAGGAACAACTCAGCCATGAAACAAAACTAAAAAGCTTTATCAGGTCTCTGCCACACTTTGTTTCATAAAACAATTTCAGTTTGGGGATTGTCTTTGTAAGGAATCCAACAAGGTTCTCCCAGTTTGTCCCTTTTTTCCCCTGCCATGCCTTTGGCTTTCATTTTAAAGACTGAATATATTTGTCTCCACTCTGAGGACAGCTGGAGCAGCTTCAGGGTGTTAGCATAGCTACTCTGTTGGTATGAGAAAATGAGTAAAAGCACTAGATAACAAAAAGTTGTTTTGAGGTAAATATCAGGGCAAAGGAAAGGGAAATTAATATTGGAGCAATTACATCATTTTAATAACTAGCAGCAGTTTAAATATCTGCTTTAGATCTCACTTTCCTTCCCCTTTCTTCTCCATGACCTCAGTTATTATCATGTTGGCTTTATCTGCCAGTGCCCATAGTGACACACAGACTTCCGTAAGACTTTGCAAAACACTAACCTCATTTAGCTGATGCAAATGCCCAGCATTGTTCCAGAGAGGGAACAGGCCTGCTGATTCAAAACTGCTCTGTTTATTTCAGGAAACTCATTGTTTCAATAAGCAACTTTCTTGTCTGGCCATTCTGCTCCTTTTTTCAGGATGTCAGTCAATGTCAAAGAATTGGTGATGGTGGGAAGAGAAAACATCTTATAGTCTTACTGAGTGACACTGCAGCTCAGCACAACTGTAAATGTTCCCAGCCAGATCACGCAACAAACAGAAACTAATTGCAGCAGTATTTAAAATCTCGCCATGTCCTCTCTAAGGCAAAAATCCCCTTCATTCCTGGGCTCTGTAACAAGGCACTCATGTCAAAATGTGACATGACATGGTCTTTTGGATCATAAGGGATCACTAGAAAATACATATTTCTCATGGTCATTCAGATTCCCAGAAGACCACTATGTAGAAAGTCAACCTAAATTAAGGATAGAGTCCCAAAAACTCCAAGCCAGACTCCAACTACAGTGCATATAAATAGATTTCCCAAACAATTCTGATTTTTTTCCCCTTTCTTTGGTGTCTGAATATGAATTGACCCAGTTGCCTAACTTCAACTAAGAAAAAAAAGTAACTGTCCCTGCTACATAGCCCTTCTATCAAGAATGGGGCTAGGCTCAGCATTTGCTCTTGCAAACAGTAGTCTTGTGTTTCTGCTTGACCTGCAGAGCATGACCACAGTGCTTAACTGCACCTCCAGGATTTAGACATGATATGAAGCTGTACATGTATTTATAATTTAAATGAATGTTGTATTCATTTATTATTCATGCTATTTCTCTGCTTTCATGATAGGTTGGTATTTCTAGATGGTTTCAAGGAAGTCACAGCAAAAGATGAACTTTGATATAGCTATTGTTTAGAACACATACATATATATAAATTACATTAAGTGTTTATATACTTATCAGTATTATAAAACATATAATAAAACATATAAATAAATATACATACATATGTACACATATTACATGGATGTATATATGTGTACATATGTATGTATATTTATTTCCAGTCCTGAAATCAATGCTCCTGCACTACCAATACCTTCTGCTTCTGACAACGACATTGTGCTTTTACCAGCTTAATTCCTTCATTTAGTGCAAAGACATTCACAACTTCAACCCAATATATTTATACCAGCAAACCCTCACCTGTAAATACAATCTCTCCCTCTTCCCAAATCTATGCCTTTATAGTAGCATAGCAAATGTATTTATGGAGGTGACAAGCACATCTTAGAACAAATGTTGCTGACATAAGGCATGTCTCCAGAAGGAGGCTTTGCTGGTAGAGTAAGAATTTACAGCAGTATCAGTAGCCTTTGCAGCCAGCTGCTGGGCAGGAGCATCTCATCCCCACTCTCTGCTGTGCTTTCTGACCACAGCTGCAAAGAGCTCCAAGGTCTTTTCAAAGAGACTGAAGATTTCAGCAGCACCAACCACGGACAACCTCCCACTGTGGTTACAATAGAAGTGATGAAACCTGCAGTTTGAAAGATTGTCTTCTCAGAGCAGCAACAGTAAATGAAGGAAGAGTAAATGAGAAAGTGGAACCTCCTCAGAAGCATCTGGGAGTCCCTCACATTGTAGGTAATGATTTTCAGGTCATGCTCAAAGCATGGCAGAAAGCAATGGGTGCTCTAGTGGTCTAAAATATATTTCTATATTTCACTCAGTGAAATTACAAGTGATATAAAGAACCTTTGACATATGGTTGGTTCTCCCAAATCTTCTGGGGTTCTATTTCATATCCACTGCAACATCCATGTGGGCTCTCACTTCATGTTCCTGCTCACACCAGACACAATAGGTTTCTCTAACAAAAGACTTAAAAGGAGGACAATTCTTGTTAGTCTTTTTCACTGCTATGCCAACTAGCTGTCCTAAGTACAAATCTGATATCCTTCAGGTTCTGCATTATCCAAATATAAACAACAAGAGCAGAAATATAGTCAACTTTGGGGCAAAGGACAACTGGACAGCTGTCCATGTTTTTAGGCACAGGACAAAAAGATCAGGGAAAAAATATTTTTTAAAACATTTTTTTTCAATTCAGTTAAAATTACTCAAATAAATCCACATAAAAGCAATTATTCAAATGACAAACTAGCAATTTGTATGAGGAATTATCCATTGTATGTATGTATCCTTTACTACTCTGTACTCTTGACCTCTAAGTCTTCCTGTGTTAAATGGTCACATAGCCACTGCCTTTCACACTGGTCAGTTTTCTTCAATAAGATGTTGGCATTATCAGTGTGACAATACTCATGCTGAACAACAGGATCCCACTTTTCTCTAACATGCGGTACACATTTCTTACACTTCAGCTAGGAGAGAGGCTGAGGAAATTAAGCCATAGCTCAAGAAAGTCTTCCCATTTCTTACCTTTCATACCACCAAGTCAGAATAGGCAGTCACTCACACTGCAGCCTGCAGAGCACAGAAGTACAGAGTCCAGTCAGAAACTCATATTCTGTCCAGCATAATGCCAGACTTTGTTCCACCAATATATACCTGCCACTTTAGCAGATGGTACTTCTGAGATTTTATTTCACTAGCATGATTGTAAAATGAGGCAAAGAATTTTAGGAAAAATATTTAATGGAGAGTTGGTAATTGGAACAAAGCCCCCACAGTCCTGTAGTAAAATAAAAGCTTATAAAGTATTTTCAGTTATTAACATTTCAAAAACAGCAGGAAAATCAACTCATTTACAAATATAGCCTCCTTATAACCAGACTAAGATGATTTAGGGGATTCACCAAAAGCCTGAATAGGCTCTATTGTTCAGAGATAATTTAAACCATCCTGTGCAGTTTCAGTAATTTAAATACCACTGGAGCACCAGCAGAGAAGATCTGCTTAGTTGTTTCTGAGCACACAGGAATCAGGGAGCACCTCAGGTTAGGAAGCATGCTTGACACTCTCCCAGATATCAACATCCATTCCCATGTCTCCAATCAGCAAAGAGGCATCAAGTGCATACCTTTTCTCATTCTTTGGCTCTGTTAGTTCTCTGAAATCTCTGCTGGGAACACATTGTCATGAGACATAAATGCAGAAAAAAAAAATCCTGGTGTTTATGTAGGCCCTAATCGTGCATAAAATATTTTGTGGGAAAGCCTCCCACTTAAAAAGTGTCCTACTGACTATAAGGGTTCCTCACTTGGGCTCTGGGACCTGATGCAAGAAGTTCCTTCAGAAGCATGTCTGCATCCGGGGGTATTTTTCCTGAACCTGTGTCTCTTCTATGCAGTAAATGCACATGTCTCATTTTAAACTGGATTTTCTGAGAAGGCACTTAAATATATGCTCAGATTTAAGCAAAATCACAAGTGACATCTGAACTCACAGGAGTCTTCTGGGCTTGAAATGCAAATTAAATGAGACAAACTCAAGCCCAAGCCAATTGTTGGAAAACATTCTTATTTTTAAAAAAGCCTTTGTTTTCATTCTCACCACTGAGATTTGAAAGGGAAATAAAAAGAAAGAGGAAATAAATGGCACAGGGACCTCTTTTGAGGGACAGGAGAGTGGGCGGGAGGATACACTGAATTCAGAAGGAAAGACTGAGAAGCTGGGCATTATCATGTTCAAATGAAGTGACAATTCAGAGCTCAGTGCAACTTTGATTCTTTGGTTCCCACAGGAGGCTCTTGTATTCCTGATGCAATAGGTTATTACGGATTTTATTTTCCATGAAACAAACAGAGAACATTCTTTAGGAAAGGGTTCATTTACATCCACCAAAGTCATTGGCAGAAAGTGAACAGGACAGGTTAGGCCCCTGCATGGAAACTGGGAAAAGGAGTAGGTGTTGGCGGAATAAGGAGTCTGGAGAAATACTAGGATTCTGTGTGCATATGGGAACCAAGCCCATCAAGGTTGCAGCATTTCAGTAAGTAAAGTTCTTTGTTAAGCTTTGGCCCTGAGACAGAGCAGAACAGAATTAGAGACTTATTTGTGCTTAAAAGAGGAAATATTTGCTATGGTCATACCTCGTGAAATGTTATAAAAATTAGTTTTAAACCCCTCACTTTAAAGAGACAGGACACAATCTATTTTACTGGAGAGACTAGGAAAGCAAGCAGAACTCATCAGCAAGGTCCTGTAATCCAAAAAAAAAACTAAGGGACTTAATGTTGACAGTAAAGGGTCAGGCACAGACTCCAGGCAAGCAATCCCCATTGAAAGAGGGTGATACTGAAAATCCAGATTCCATCAAGGGCTCTTCCAGAAGAAAGAATGAGAAAACATTGCACAGATTGTGGGAGTCAGTTAGATTTCACAGCTGGCCTGTGATGAATGACGTGGCAAGGAGAGACCAGGCTGACAAACCCACACCAGCTGCCGGAGAGCAAATGGCAGGATAAAGACCAATGACCTGGAGTCCACCAGGACTAAGGTCACCAAGGACTGAGGTCATCAAGACTCAAGATTGAGGAAATTCTGAAAGACACAAGCAATTGGGAAGTACCTGGATGAGAAACTGTGAAACAAGTCAAACAACCAGCAGGAGCAGACAACTGTAGGGACTTTGTGCACATTTACCAAAAGTGCAGGTTCCTTCACACAGTTAAAGCAAAGTGAAGAAATATGGTGAAAGTCATAGCCAACAGAACAGATACTTGGAAGAGTAAAACTGATCAGAAGGAAAGCCTAAAACACCACATAAAACATCACAGCCTTACAGAACAGCTTGAATGGACATGGAGTGTAGGATGAGGGGCTAAATAAAGTCAGGCATCCACCAAGAGATAAACGAAGTACACTCAGAGAGATACTGGGATAAGAATATCCATGGCCATATTTAGAATGGAGGGACTCCTTCTACTCATCTTTGGGTGGATGGCATAAGTTTTATAAAAACTGTATAAAAGTCAACCACAAGCATGTTCAGACAAACACATTTTATGCAAACACATTTTATGTGGGGCCAAGAGAGGAACTGAGATTTGTGCCTTTGAGAGCTGCTGCTGCTGAGAGCTTTAGAGCAACCAGTAAGGCTCTGTCCAGAACAAGGCTCTACAAACTGAAACAATTCAAAGTCTAAGCCTGGCCATCTTACAAAAAAAAACTACTCTTACACATTGTATTTTACCCCATGTAGATGCTGCCAGGATGTATGTGCAAGACAGGATTTCATTCCATGGTGGCTTAGCAGTAATCTCACCAAATTTAAGATTTGGCATCATAAAATAGAGGAATGTGTATACCCAGTAGTCTAAATACGCAGTTTAAAGCAAACCACATACACGTCATGCATTAACAAAGAGGTTTTGCAGTAAAAGCAAAGATTTGACAGATTTCTGAAATCTTAAACAGATATTGTGAGAAAATATCAGAATTGGAATACTCTCTCTCTGTGTTAGGAAGCGATACTGCTGCAGCAGATTACAGCTCTGCTTGGGAAAAGTGGTCTGCTGGCAGCCTGCAGAAATCAGCTATGGCTACGAAACTGAGAGCAAGTTTTGTAACCTTATTTTGTAACAGCAAGAGGCCAGAGAATAACACAGAAAAACTAAACCCACTACTGCCAAGTGGGAATTTTACCACAAAACAAGGTTAACAAAGCTATTGGAAAGAATAAGGCATTAAAAAATCTGACTGCAAAGACAAAACACAGGGAAAAAAGCCCCAAAACAAAACAAAACAAAACAAAAAAAAAAAAAAAAAAAAAAAAAAAAAAAAAAAAAAAAAAACACACCCTGCAAAACTGTTTTGTATTGCTGTGTACTCTCCCAAGTACCTGACAGTGAGGTTTTAAAACACCATGGCTGACAGCACATATCAAAATTTGGGATCATGGGATGATGTAGGTGACTCAGGTCTGTGGCCAACACACAGCCTATGTTTCTGAATCCTGTCTCACACACCTACAGAGAAATGGTAAGGTGCCACTGTCATATATCATTCAGGATAACTGCTCTTTTAATAGAGGTAAGTCTAAACACAGCTCACAGGAATCAAAAAAAGACAAAGCCAGGATCAGATCCAGGAGGACTAAGACAGAACCACAGGATCACAGATTCATAGAATAAGCTGAGCTGGAAGGCACCACAAGGGTCATCAAGTCCAACTCCCAGCCCTGCACAATGCCATTCTAAGAGTGACACCATGTGCCTGAGAACCTTTTCCAAACACTACTTGAGCTCTGGTAGGTTTGGTGTCCCTTGCCACTTCCCTGAGGAGCCTGTTCCAGTGCCCAAACATGCTCTGGGTGAGGAACCTTTTCCTAATATTGAACCTAAACATCCCCTGACACAACTTCAGGCCATTCCCTCTGGCCCTGTCACTGGTCAGCACAGAGAAGAGATCAGTGTCTGCGCCTCCTCTTCCCCTCGTGAAGCAGCTGTAGACTGCAACGAGGTCTCCCCTCCGTCTCCTCTTCTTCAGGCTGATCAGACCAAATGACACAGAGGTGCTGTCATCAAAGAAAACAACTGGAGCAAAACATACATTTTCCTTGGCCAGTCATCCTCCAAAAGAACAAAAAGAGAAAACAAAAAAAAAAGGCATGTGATCTGGCTCTACATCAGGAGTAATAGCAGAAACAAGATATAAGAGAGGAGTTGAGAAGTTAAAAAAACATGTCCAAAACACACCAAGGACCAAGTGGATTAGGTGGCATCCTTGTAAGCACCACCTATGTGCACATGTGCTTTCACACCAGCCATTGCCAGGGTACTGCAGGGCCTGAAAAGCCTCTGCTTTTCAAATATACAATATGAAGGAAAAGGGAAGCTGGGGGAGGGAATGATACAGTAATATTCATAAAATAATAAATTGAGAAAATTAGAATTTTTAAAGTAAAATTTTAGAATACATGACAATGTCAGAAAAATTTTCCTGAATGGGTAATTTTCCTTATTAAGAAGAAACTATTATGAGCAACAGATTTTTCATGTGAAACATATGTTGTTTTGTTGACTTACACTGTTCAAATTCTGCAGAAGCTTCAAGTGAAACCAAACCAGCAGCATTTGTTTGTCATTGACCTTTTCAGAGCCTCAAAGAATCATCTGGAGTGTCAAAGCAACATAAGTACTGATCTTCCCCTATTATTCCCATCCCACAGCAAGCTAAAAAGCAGTTTGCATTGACATTTTGCTGTTAGCAAGTCACAGAGCCACTGAAACCTAATGGAGGTAAAAAAAACCCCACACATCTTCAGCATTATGCATCTGAGTCCCCTCCATCCCCATCTTCTCAAATCACACTCTCCTACAAGAAGAAATCAAACCTTTTGGCTTTCTTCCAGTTCAGTAAAACCTGCAGTAGTTCTGTTTCTCATTCTCCAGAGACTCATTCTGTTACACTAGGCTGTGGGGAGCACACATGAAAGAAGGATGGTTTTAAAAAACTGCTTTAAATTGCCTTAAGGGACCCGTTGACACCCAGCCTTAAGGACTCTGGTGACTCAGGGGCTGACACAAAATTGTCCAGGGCTTGTTAAGACACCAGGAGGCTCCTACCCGGTCACCTTGTCCACTGGTGACTTCAATACCAGATGAGGAAACACATCAGGAGTTGAACACATTAATATTGAAGCTATCCAAAGGCACACCTTCAAATCACCAACTTTAGACCATCATATTTCTTACAGTGTGCAAGCAAAAGACATGCACAAAGAAAATTTATAGGCACAGGAAAGTAAACTGGAACAGGACTTCAAAGGGGGTTTAGACAATCCCCTCACTTGGATGCCAAATCTCCCACTTGCCAAGACCATTTCTGACAGATGTTTGTCATAAAAGCTACAGATTTCACTGCCTCTTTCAGTAGCATGTTGCAATGCTTAATTATGCTTATAATTTTTTTTTTCCTAAAATATCACCTGAATCTTCTTTGCTGAAAGGTCAATTGTTTCTTGTCCAGCATCCAAATGTTCAGATAACAATTTATCACTGGCCTCTTCATAATAGCTTTAAATATATCAGAGAGCTTTTATCATGTCACCAGTAGGCTCTACTGCTCCAGACTAAACAAACTGTGTCCCTTAAACCTTCCTTCAAAGGTCATGTTTTTCAAGACTCTTATCATTCTAGCTCCCCTTCTCTGGACTATCTACAATTTGTCCACTTCATAGAAATGTGGGCTTGGAAACTCTATATAGAACTTCAGTTCAACTGGGAGATGACTAGAGGCAAAAAGAGTGAAAAATAATTACCCTAACACACAACAAACAACATGTAAGATAATCCATGATGAAATTTACTGATGGTCTGACCAAAAAAAAAAACAAAAAACAACCAACAAAAAAACCCCTGCATTGATCAAGTGACTATACACCAGTCTGTGTATGCACATTGTTTGCATGTGGAAAGGAATAGTCCCATGTGCAAGGACTTCTGTTTTGCAAAGCTGCATTCCTTTCAGTTATACCTAACACAGGCCAAGACTTTCCAGAAGTACATGCTAAAAGGTGGATTTCTAAATCCCTGTTTGGTTGCTGAAGTAATTGCCTTTGATCTTCATACACTGTCAAGATGCAGTAGCACCTAGTTCTGCAATCTTACAATCTCTGTAGGCCTTAAGTACAGGCTTTGAATCTTAATTTTAACCATCGTTTTGTTATTCAGAGCTGAAAGCAAAAGCTGAAAGCTTGATGTGTCCAGTTTACCGTATCCTAAACTCTACAGGTCTGGTAGACAGAGTCAATTTTTTTTCCAGTTCCCACACAGAGAGCTGGGGAGTACGTGGTCAGTTCCTGGCATCACTCAGAACCAGGTCCTGTTACAGTTGGCTTTAAAAGAAGGTCAAATTTAAAGATATTTCAATAAAGAAAAAACAAATTTCTCTTAGAATCCATCAGAGTTCATGTTTGGGAATTCTGAAAATATGTCACCCTCTTGGGAGGCTCTATCATGGCTAATCTATTTGAGTCCACTACTCTTGGGTTTAAACAGATGATATTTAAGTTCTTGCTGGAATCCCCTTTTATCTTCTGACTGCAAAGTCATAAATCTTCAGATATACTCTTATAATGCTCCAGGAAAAAAAAAAAATCTGAGAATTGAGATTGCCTCGAACTTACACAGGGGATTTTTTCAGAGATTAAATTCTTGGGTGATGTGACCACAGACTGCCAGTAAATCTTGCTATTTTGCATGGAAACATCCATGCCTTGAACAGCTGGGGAGGAAATGTCAAATTGTCTGGCATGCAGCACTTACAGTGACTCCTCCCCTCTGATGACATGTTGTACTTCTTCCAGGGTTTCCCATCACAGCTGCAATGACTTTCAAAGATATGAACAGTATCATAAGACTACACTTGGTATCCCTTCCTTACTCCCCAGTGCCACAATTTGTATGAGAGCTAAGGAAACCAGTGGGTGTTCATCTGGAGTGAATGAGCAGTGCTACCCACTTCCCTGGTACCACCAGCACAAGCCTATGAAAGTTTTGAGCAGACATTTGGAGTCCACTGCAGATTTGGGAGTGACAGATGCTGTGGCTCCTGAAACCACTCTGAAAAAAATAGAGGGTGGCAAACTCTTCTCAGAAATACAGAATTACTACTCAGTTCTCCTGGACAATTCTTCAGACTTTGAAGCACCTAAAACCTTTATTTGCTTTTTCACCTCCTATTGCATTACAATGACAGTAGCTATGTGAATAGAAGTGTCTGCACATCGCTGACAGAATAAAGAACATCTTGAGTTACACAGCTGTCGCCACAGCTGTAGCTCAACTCTCACCCTCACTGAGGTCTTATTTCCTTAGCTAAGCACTTCTGAGTAAATCTCAGGTCACAAAGCCTTGATTAGAATTTGTAAAGTAATAATTGGTAAGTAGATAAGTCACACAGGGAGTTCCTCACATTCACATAGCACTGTCAGGAAAAATTCTCAATAGCTGCCTTGCTGGAGCAAAGCTGGCAGCTACCAGGGCTGAGATGATGCACTGGCCCTTCATACTCAGTAGCAACAAGCACATTTCCCTCCGTCTGATAGGCTTCCAAGGTACAATTTTGAAATTAGAGGTCTCCAAGCTACCCCAATGATCATGGATATGGTAACTTATCAGTAATGCACAGGTCTGACACTGAATACTTATTTGAAAACATTTTGGTCTAAACTCTTGCATTTCTTTACCTGTGTATTTTATTGTTGGTAAATGGTTAAAAACTTTTGTCCTAAGGAATTTCTCCTAGTATTATTCTCTTTTCTTTTCTCTTGTTTGGAACTGGGACAAGCCTACATTTTTGGCAGAAATAGTATTTAAATAAAAATTCATGCATTTGTTCTATCAAACGTAGAGTTCAGTGACAGAGAATGTAAGATACCATGAAGTGAAAGGTGGAAGACAATAATCTGTACTTCCTAGAGAAGCATCACTGATTTTAGCAGGTTTACTGCAGTAATGTCAAAATTAGATCTGTATCTTTTTTACAAGCATATTCTGAATAATTCAGTCAACAAAACGTGTTGGTTTATGTGCCCACAGGTTTCCAATCTGACTTCAACCTGCTGGCCCAGAAGGAAGTTGAGTGTCTGGAGGACATTTGTCCTTTTGCCAATCACATCCAGATGTCAGGACATTGTGGAGTATTTCAGATCAGACTAAATGCCTATGCTAAGGCATAAAGGCTTGCTAAGGCAAACCTCAATCCTGGTATCAATAGATAATCCCTAGTAGCAGATGGATGGTTACACACACCCACATCTGTTTGCACACACACAAACAGCCCTTTTATAACAGTATACACACTCCACTGCAGCTGGCACTGCCCTGAGCCATTACAGGAGCTTCCAGACTGCTCATCCACTTGAGAATTAGTCTCTACTAACTAACTGATCTAATTAGATCAGTTTTTCCTAGTTTTTCCTCTGTATTACCAGGACACAATGAGAAATCCCATCCTCTTGCTTATCTTGTGTTATGTCGTGCAGATAAACAGAACAATGTGTTTGTCAGTACTGTGTATTTTCCATAAGGACAAACACAGAGCAAAGCACACAAGTAGAGAGTACCAAAGTGGCAGATAATCATCTTCCAAACAGATGGACACTGCAAATTACTCGGGAGCTGCGTGCTGTGTGTGCACACACATGCAATAGCAATTCTGTGTTCATTACTCTTTTGCGAAATGTCTCTTCTAAGTGCATGTGTAAATCTTTTTTTCAAAGATATGTAAGTGATCACTTTGGCAGAATGAGCAAATTCAAAATTTCCCAATACCAGTGTGGAAACCTCAAAAGAAATGGAAAACAGCAAATGTAATTTATCTTGAGATTACTTTTTTCCAATTTACCCTTCTCCCTTTATTTTTCTCTTACATATTTTTGTTTCAAACTTGATCATCTAACAAGAGGAAGCAAATTAGTTCTTGAGGGAAAAGAAGTTTTTAGAAGTTTCAGGAAAGAAAATTATAAGTCCCATAATTCTTTATCTTCTTCTGAACTGTATCCATTTTACAGTTTGATGGACTCCAGCTGGAAACTTGTTTGAACTTGAATAAATGGGAGGGATTTTACCATTGCAGTGAAATTCAGTCACAGTTCTCCACTGAAGATTTGTCTTTCCTGTCCCATCACTGAAGGGACTTTCCATGCAATTTTTTTCCAATATGAGGAATTCCTCTGGCTCTAGCCTTAAGGGTCTTTTTCTCAGGGTTCTTTATTGCACACCCCGTGGAAGCTTCCAAATACTGATTGCTCAAACTTAGTAGAGGACAATTTTTAGATTTGCCCTCTTTCTATGGAAATTTCTTCTGTATGAGTTGTACAAGTTACAGAAGTCCCTCTCCTGGGAATCTGTGTCTCAGATTAAATATGAGACCTCGTGATTTCCTTTTTTTTCCTGGATTTTATTCATGGTACACCACAGTTACTCCTAAACAGAACAGTTTTGCAAGTGTATCTTTCAAGTTTTCAAAAGGGGTTCAGAGAGTGACCAGTTCTTTGATACCACTTGAAACCAGTTATCTCCCATGTCTTCTAGGATACTGGTGACATTTCCTGACTGATTCCAAGTATCAGTGCTTATTTCACAAGCTCAGTGGGCCAAAGAAATTTTTCTTGAAGTGGATGGCAGATGAAACTTAACCAAAGATCACAGGCTTTGGGGAGCTGCTTGCAATTTCCTCTCAATCCCAATGTCTACATGAGATTATTTCAAAGGTTCAGTATCTCCCTAAAAGATTAGCAGCTGCAAAGCAGCCAACATAGACTAACCCTCTGCTCTATTTTACAGCACTTCCAAATTAAATATTTGGATGTTTCTATTCTGTTGGGAAGTGTCACAATCTCTTAACTAGAAACTGATTACTCTACCCATTAAATGTTGAAGTTTTCAACAATTTCCTTGAGAGTTTTACTTTTGTCACCTCCACAGATTTAACACCACATGCACATACAGTGATTCGTTGCATACATGCATTTTAAAAGGCACCACATGATCTACAGCCCAGTGTCAAGGCCAGTGTAAAGCTGGCCTTTAGTTAACATTAACAATTACTACCAGTTGAAATATTATTTAAGTGTAATGACTATTAATCCCAATACACACACACACACACACACACACACACACACACACACACATATAAATAGCCTATATATGTAAATATCTATGGGAGCATGTCATTTCTTTCACCACTCCTGCGGTACATGGCACATGAAATAAGCAGCAGATATGTCATATGAGACCCAGGTTCTGTAGCTCTCTGGATGAACAGCAGTGGGTGGCTCTAAGAGGCATATAGCTTTGTTATACCTAATAATTTAATGTGATGGAAAGGGTTGATCATAAAGATAAGAGTTTTATATTACATCACTTCCCTTCAGATTTATGTCTACACTTAAAGTAGAAAGTTCAATCAGTTTGAATCCTCATAAAACACCAACTTATCCATTCCGAACTAGTTGAGAGTGCATACTCCTAATGTCAAAATTAGCTGCTAAACATCCTCTAGCTTGGCTTGATAGATCTCTCCAGGACTCAGAAACGACACAGTCTAAGGTTACATGTACTATGCACCTGAACCAAACAGAAGTAGATTATGACTTTAGGAATTAAAGTAATATTTGTACTTTTGAGCTTACTCAAAAGTAAGCTCAAAATATACAGGTTTTGAATAATATACAGGTTTTTGAATAATATACAGGTTTTGAATAATATACAGCTCAAAATATACAGGTTTTGAATAATATACAGGTTTTTGAATAATATACAGGTTTTTCAGGCTACACATAATGAGAGATGTTTTCTATTCATATAGGACATTTATTTCTGCATTCAATCAAATTTTAATAAAGAACTCCTGAATTGAGCATAATTTGGCATTTGAAAAAACTGTTCAAATTTCATATTCTGTCAGAGATCTACAGAAAAGTCACTGTCTTGAAAAAACATTTCCAATAGAAAAGCATTTAACCAAAAGCATTTAATCCTGAGTTCTCAGCTGTTAAAAGGTAAATCAGATGAGTTGCTCCATTAAAGTTTGTAACCGAAATGAAAAACTGTCAGGCTGTATTTTAGCAATTATAGACAAATAATAGCTATGCAGTCAGAAACAATGCAGTCCTATACATCTTGATCATAAATATGGATGTATTTAAAATTACCTATTCTACAATGAATACTTAAACCTCTTTCATCACAATTTGCTTAGCTACACATAAAAAATGGGTACAAAGCACTAAGACATCATAATGTTGTAAAATATGTCTCTAGGAAGCTGTCACCACTACAATTGCATATTTAGGAAAACATTTTTCAAAGCTCCACATTTTGCAAGCTAGATAGCAACTTCAGTACATTTCAGTACATGTCTGACAAACCCTAAAACCACACCATTCATCCTGCAAGGGCTGCCAGCAAGGTTAGCTGAGCCTTTTATGCTTCCTGGAAGAGATGATGCAGACAAAGATACTGCTGTGATGAAGGAGGGAGGCCCTGCTGAGAAGTGCTGAGTGCCCTCCAGTCCCAAAAAATTGCAGTTCCACTGGAAGTAAAAGGCTCAAATCTGTTCTCCCTGATGTGAATGGAAGTGGGGTTAGGCAAACCACCTGCAGCCAGCAATTGAGAATACAAACTGATAATTACCAACAGTGATTTATCTGCTGTTAACTTCTGATTGCCTGTTAAGCACTGCAAGTGTGCTCTGAATTGGCTTATCTCCCTTGAATGGAGCCATGCTGGAGACGCACCAAAGAATCTGTTCTTCTGGACATCAAGAAATATTTCTCCAGATGCATACATGTGGAATCATGTAACTGGAAGAATTACTCCTTTCTTACATTAAAATTGTCTTAAAGTTTTAACTTTCTCAGACATCTGCAAAATTATATTCTTTAATCAATTGTCACCTCTTAGGGCATGTGCTTTTCATTAGTTTTATTACTATTGTTAGTCTGTCATTGTCCTTTGCTAGATAGGTTCCAATATGCTACTGAGACAAATGCATGGTTCCAGCCATCGAAGATATGACAAATACATAATTTTGAAGTGTTTCTTTAAATCCAGTTTTCACTTTATTAGTACCTTTTGGGGCAGTCTCATGTGCAAGCCCAGATCTGCTACCACACAGACTCTCAAAGTGAAGCTTTATGACCCATGGAATTGTGTGCCTGGTCTTCTGGGACAGCCATGCACGTGTAAGAGCTTGGCCTCTGCACAGATGTGACATTTGGCCAGCTGGATGTCCTGGTGTGCCTGAAGTTACCTGGGTTTCCAGGTCATGGTGGTCTCACATGATAGTTGACATCAGGTACCTAATTTTTGATATTAGATGTCCAAGATTCAGAAGCACTGAGCCAAAGGCTGGTTTTCATTTTCAAAAACAGGAATGAGTTGAGAGTTTCAGGAACAAGGACCTTCTGAAAGGCTCAGTTTACAAGAAAATTTATACTTAGCATTTGTGAAAACTTGCCCCCTTTTGCAAAAGCAGAAAGCCCATGAAAACAAAGTCCACTGTTCCTTCTTAACCAGCATTTCCAGCTCAGTGACTGTGCTTCCACAACATGGAAAAAAATTTACCCTGACCTCTGTGAGAAAATAGTACACAAACATAATCAGGAAAATAAAGTGGTGCAATGCCCAGCTATTAGTGAGAGGGATTCAGTGTACCTGGAAAGATGTTCTGGAGCAGCAGGTGCTGCTATGGATTGAATCAAGGATTTTGTGGCTCAGAGAACTATTCAAGGCACTACTGTTATTACATGGCAGAAAAGCTGCTGAAGCTACCAACAAAAAATATATTATTGCCTGCAAAATTCATTCCACATCACTTTAATGAAGAGCAGGTTTTCCCCCTCATTTACTACACAGAAATTATGCCCTGTGGTCCTGTCCACCAAATGACAGTCACCAAATGAGAGACTACTGTGAATAAAAAAACCCAGCAGGTTTGCATAATGCTTAACAGCCTGATCTGTCTGATTATAATCAACCCCATGATTGTTATCAATCCCTCACAAAAGGAAGAGAAGATCTGTCACCACTGAGATAAATGTTAACAGACAGAAAGTTGCAAGTACAATCTTGTACTTATTTTCTCCTTTTTTTTGTCTCAGTACTGTTGAAAACTGATGCTCAATGGTTCAGTGGTTCCACAGTGATGGATACACTAGTTAAATTCTGCAGAAGATGAGAAACACCAGTAGGTCTGCTAATACTGAACTTCTGAAGTCTGACCAAGGTTTTTCAAGATTCAGAAGTTCATGTATTTTTTGCTGGTTGTACCAAACCTGAAAGTTAAAAATGTGCCTTTTTTACATTAATATTTTCTTATACATATTTTAAAAAAGGACTCAAACCCTCATGAAATAATCAGCTTAATACCATTCTTTAATTCTGCCCATGTAAAAGAAAGTAAAATGGCCTGTAAGACAGTTAAAACACTAACAAATCAAACAACTTAGGGTTTTTGAAACATAAACTAGATATTTGAGGATCCTTTCTAAACCATCATATCCAAGAGAGGACAGTTATCTTCTAAGAATGTGAATGTTATTAGATCATGTCTGAAACTCAGAAAAATGTGAGAAATACATATACTGATGACTGAAAATCATAGTTCTCTATGATACACATTGTGGAATGTCTGTGCCTTCTAAACTGAGATATGCACATGGCAGTTAAATCTGGCATCATTTGAGATGCAAATTGTAGCATTACAGGAAATCTTCATTGCCAGATTCTTACAAACCAGAAAACTCAGCTCATACTGTAACTGATGATTTCTTTGGGGACATACTGTTCCACTTGCTGAAGGAAATCACCATGCAAATAAAGTAACTATAACCAAAGGGTAAAAAAATTGATTTTACTCCTTCCAGATATCAAAGAAAAGACCAGCATGATTCTCGCTGCAGCAATACACTGAATGTGAAGCTGTAAAATTCAACTGCCTCAATGAAACACTGAATAGGCAGATGTTTGCAGTCAGCAATTACATTTTTGGCAATGAATATGAGGTGGCAGAGACACCACAAAAGAGATAGCAAGATCATTCCTGAAGTGAGTAATGAATGCAAAGAGTCCTAGCACAAGCTGAATTCACATTACCAGTACATTTTATACTGCAGATACATCAGTCCTTTAGAAATTATGCAGGTGTTAATGGCAGAAGGAGCAGGGAGAGCAATAGCCAGAAGCAGATTAGCGGCCGAGCTAAGAGCAGCTGCCTTTCGTCTCCTTCCCACCCAGAAGCATTTCATTACACATTTAAGACTGTCATGTCACTTCCACAGTCCAACAGTACAACTGCAGCATTCAGCACTGATAGCCCAAAAACTGCAGCATCCAACACTTGGTAGCTCTGCTGCTTCAGCAACTGCTGTATGGAGTCACTCCAGCCAAGCCAGCAACATTATAATCTGCCAACAGGATCTTAAAAAAGTTCATTTCACCTGTGTGACTAAATGTGAGAAACAATACTCAGGAATTTTACAAGAAAAGTTTACTTTGTTACATTGTTGTTTGTCGAAGCAGGAATCTTTTGATGGCATATAACTTTACTGGAGATAACACCAGTGTAGGCACCCACCTGCAACCTATTGCAGATTGCTGATATCCCCTTTTGAAAGACAGATTATGTGACAGTGATGAGTTCTCAGGCATCAGAGTGGGCTCTTACAAATATTGGGGGAATGACTTCATCTGTGACTTTTATCTCTCCATGAAATCGAAGCACATTTTTTTCTGGCCTATATTTGACCACACATCTTGGCTAGAGCCACAGGGCTACCCTGTACCAGGAGATAAACCTGACTTCTATGGTTAGAAAGCTATCACAAACACTTAGATTCTAGGAACTCAGCTATGTGGTAGGACATCACAGTTCCATTAGTGCTATGTGTAAGAGGAAATAAAAGTTGTAAGAAAGGTATAAGACGGTATAAGGTATCTGAAATGTATCCAGAAGGGTTAAATGTGATGGTTTGAGAGAAAAACACTATACAATAAATGGTAGATCAGATCTGAAGATATTCTCAAATCGTGTGACTTCAAATAAGGTTTGAAAGTTCACATCCAAGGATATTGGGTGCAGTAGCACCCAAGCCACTTGGAAGCTGGACTCCTAAAATCACTCTGGCACTTGTAGCGTATCACTCTAAGGAGGAAGAACCGTTGCAAAGGTACTTCTATGCAGCTAGAAGCTAAAATCAACACCTCAAGATTCACATAGTAAGAAAGAACATAAAAATATCAAACAAAAATGAGAAAAGGGAGTATTCATTACCTAATCACAAAATGACAACTTTACAACTATAGTACTTTATGTTTCATTTAAAGAGCTGATACTCTTGATAAGCCATTAGGAAAAAAATCTCCTATGAGAACTAGGTGTTGAAAGAGTCAATTGCATTGAAGCACCATCTCAGAACCAGCTGGGGAGTTCTTTGGGTTACAGGGACTCTGTGAATTGTGTTGGCTGGTTCTAGGTCTACAGCAACCCAAATAAATGGTTATTCCAATAAAACAGGGAAGCATCAGCTGTCCAACATGACAGCATCAGACCACCCCACAACACCAATAAGTGGAACCTCATAACACCCCTCTGAGCTGTACAGTAGAGACACTTGCATGCTCATAATTGAGCATGTGTGTAAGTGGCTGTAGGACTGAGGCCAAAGGTTGAAACAGCAGCCAAGGGAATACCTGCCCAACCTCTTCACAGCAAGGATATTTTTTTTGTAAAAGGATATTTTAACCTTCAGAGGCCATGGACTACATAGTGGTAACATGACCTTTAACTTCTCTAGATCAAATGTTTATACAGGTGCTCTCATTTCCTGAAAGAGGAGCAGAGGTTTTAAAATTATACAAACACTATTAATTGAAATATTTTTCCCCGTTGCTGTATCATGCCATTGAAAATAAATGCATTTATCATCTTCCTTGGATCCACACATGTAATAAAAGATTTTGAAAATCCTTATGGTCATCTGGTGGAAGTTTTCAGACTACATGCATAGGAAGGCACTTTAGTTGCTATCTAGCTTGAGTTCTAGAGATTACAACAATGAAAAATTTCACAGGAAAAAGCTCTGAAAGTTTCCCTAATAGTTCGGAGGAATCCTAGTGCTGCAGTGCCTGCATATCATGTAAAAGAAGACCAGAGGTCCTGGGATTCCTGTGGTTGATAGGTCAGTTCTCAGACTGATACCAAGGGGGTTTCATTGTCCTGGTTTGGTGGCAATGTTAAGAATCTGAAGCAGGAACACCAGCCTTACTTAGGAAATGTCAGACACAAAGATTTCTCAATTGTTCCTACTCCACACCTGCTTGGAGCTGACAAAAAAAGCTGTTTTCCACATCTCTAGACAATGATCTACTTTTCCAATAGCACAGGACAACTCAGTGTCCCAACAGAGATTCTCTCTCTGGGTCAGTACCACCATGGAGAGCTGTGTGGGGTTGTGCTGAGAGAGTGGTGTTTGCTGCATTTGCTTTTCCTGTAGATCCTTTTAGGTCAAGTCTGAAAAACACACAGACATAAAAGCTCTGAAAAATACTGCATGTGAATGACTTCACATCTGTCCCAGAGCTCTGAGCCAATTAATTAGTGGAATGTAATTCTGGCTGCCACCTTGCCACTTTGAGCCATGTTTCAGACTCTCAGATAAGCGATTTACAGCAGATGCTTATGCTTAGAAAAGCACTGTGTGAATCATATAAGGCTCATTTGCTGTGCTCTATTAGCCAGGTTGAAAGTTAAGGCAAGTAAACAGGTTGTGTTGAGATGGAGAATATACCCAGTAATGTGCCTTTCTCAGGAGGTAAGTGAGAAATAAGAGTCCTCCAGAACTGGCACCATGGGAAATTTCTTCCATTTAATTTACAATCTGGGTCAATTCCTAGACTGTTTTCCTGTAACAGCCTGGAAATATGAAACCTTTGAGTAATGCTTGCTCCACACACACGTGACACAGAAGTGTCTGTCCTCCCACAAGCACACAAACTAGAGTAGGGGTCAGAGGATGGGTCAGAGGATGGGACAGAGGATGTTAAAAGAATGCGGAAGCTAAACATACCACACACAAGAGCAAGACACGTGCTTGTTGGGAAGAACATGTTAGTCTTGACATGGGGTAAAGATTTCTACTTCCACAACTGCTGACAACCTGTCTGACGCCAGACAAAGGCTGGAAAGGGACTGGATGAAGGACCCTCCATATCCCTTGATCACTGATGGAAATGCAAATGTTCTGGAGAGTTGTCATTCTCCTTAGCTCTGTAGAGCCCAGATTGGCAAAAAATATTAGGGCAGCATGGCACAGTCTAAAAATTCATCTCTGAGAAAAAAAACATGCAATACTCTGTGGTAAAGCAGAGCCATGTAGTTGTTATAAGGAACCTCATGAGATATCCATCCATCTTAGGAACAGCAGCTGGGTTTCTAATTAACAGCTTTTGACTGAAAGTTACTCACAGTATTTCAAATGTCACACATATCAATGCTGTTTGCAGAAGATTTTGTATGTTTTAAATATCTGTTTTACTGAGAAATTATGTTATATTCTCAGAAGATGTCTAAAAAGTGGTAGCAGGTACTGATCGGAATTTTAGGGCTTAAATTTTAGACATATAAATGAAAGAGGCTTTGTTTGATGCTAAAAACCAGGGGAGGGACTTGGTGCCAAGAAGGTATCCTGGCTTTTATCAGAAACAGTGTGGCCAGCAGGACCTGGGCAGGGATTGTCTCCCTGCACTCAGCACTGGTGAGGCCACACCTCAAGTCCTGTGTCCAGTTTTGGGCCCCTCACTACAAGAAGGACATTGAGGGCCTGGAGCACATCCAGAGAAGGGCAGCAGAGCTGGGGAAGGGTCTGGAGCACAAGTCTGATGAGGAGCAGCTGAGGGAGCTGGGGGTGTTTAGCCTGGAGAAAAGGAGGCTCAGGGGAGACCTTATCACTCTCTGAAAGGAGGCTGTAGCCAGGTGGGATTGGCCTTTTCTTCCAAGTACCAAGTGACACAACAAGTGAAAATAGCCTCAAATTTTGCCAGGAGAGGTTTAGATTGCACACTAGGAAAAATTTCTTCTTGGAAAAGGTTGTCAAGCATTGTTAAAAGGCTTCCCAGGGAAGTGATTGGACCACCATCCCTGAAACTGCTCAAAAGCTGTGTAGATGTGGCACCTGGGGACATGGTTTAGCAGTGGACTTGGCAGTGCTGGGTTAATGGTTGGACTCGATGATCTTAAGAGTCTTTCCCAACCTAACAATTCTGATTCAATGGTTCTATATGTGCATATGAATACACGTATTCACAACAAATCTTATAGCATAAAGGGACAGTGCTTTCATGTTTATACATAAGCAAGCCCTGGATAGAATGTGCAGATGTTTCAAAGCCAGCTGTGAAGTAAAAAATAGAAAAGTAAAACAATTTTGAGTTTCATTACATTGGAATATGTTGAATCTAATGGAGGTTCAGAAGGAATATGGTATTACAGTTCCTTATTTCCAGCTCTTTCTAAAGTGGCACATCTGCTGAGACCTTCTCTATGATGGCAACCAACTGTTGCAGGATGCCTCTTGATAGTTAATTTGGTTTAGTATTGACCATTTGATTGATGGAAAGCCAATACTGAACTTTTCTCCAGGAGGCAGAAAAGACCACCGTTTTTTGATTATATGATCATTTTACGAACAGTGAGTCCTTTCTGTCAGCACAAGCAAAAGGAAGGCACTTGAAAAGTTATTCAAACAGATCTTGCTACACCTATTAAGGCAGAGTTGGAGCTTGTTATCAAACTGTATGTACTGAAGGCCTGGAGCTGCTGTCATGACAGACTTCTAATTTTCATGGCTTTCAAAATTACAGTGCCCTAACATTACATTAATGAAGCTTTCTGGAGAGTGTTCACAAAAATCATGCACTGAGCCCTGTGTAATCACTGATTCTCACAGACTACATGGCCCATCTGTAATTGCATTATGATATAGAGAAGATCATTAGAAATAATTTGAGACATGCCACTTCAAATGAAATATTTCACTAAATCAGGACTACCTCTGGTGGCAGGCAAATTCTGCTCTCACCTAGAAAAAGAGGCAGAAAAGGGAAATGGATATTTTGAATGAGAGACTTGATGTTCACTTAAACATACCCCAAGGATAAAAAGGATTATTTATAGATTTATTTGGGTCAACCTTCATTGATCATATGGGGAAACACTCTGTTTAGACATACTGCAACTGTGAAGTTATTGCAGCATATACTTGAAGTACATGTGTGATTTTCATGGGATTATTATAAACTCCAATTTGAGATGTGCTTTGGTTTTCGAGCCTGTATCTGAAATACTTCAAATTGGATTTTTCTGTGTCCTTGGCTTTTAGAAACTGTGGTTCATGACTTCAAGTCTCCTGTTAACTGGTTCAAACTTTTTTTGTATGTATGCAGGATGGCAGAATCATAGCTCTACAAGATCAACAACTGTTGCTAAAACACAAGGTAACCCAGATCTTCCAGAGATGCTAAAATAAAATTAAAAAAAAAAAAAAAAAAAAAAAAAAAGCTTTATTTTCCATGCAGATTTTTAAAAAATTAAAATAAGGGAATAAAAACAACAGTGTAGTAGTATGGCTAGAGATTGAGACTAGATAATTTTAGCAACTCTGGAAAATTAAATGAAGCTTTGCCTCAATTTTCAATATGATTATTGGTACAAAGCATGATGACAAAGTCAGAACACCTGATCAAGCTCTTGGATGGAAAAGGAAATATCTATATCAAAACCAGACATTTCAAACATCTTGATAAACTCCAACTGAGTGTGGAGAGGGCAAAGAGTCTGCAGAGAAAAACACAGAAAAACTATTAAACAAAGCACTGGTCCACCATCAAGAAGAGTTAACAGATTAAGGACACTGAAACTGAGTGAAGGAAATCTCTTGCACGTGCTCAAAAATAGAAGATATATGATCTAAAATATTATAGATTTGTTACTCTGAATTCAATGCTATGCTGTGCTTCTAGGAGGAAAAACATGAAGGAAAGCTATCCAAGTGACTGAAAGATGAAATACAGTATGTTTCTGTTTCTATGAAAGGCTGAATATAAAACCCAATTCTGATATTTTTATTTAGTAAAATGGCTGGCTTTCTAGCTGAAGAAAATACAGATATCAATAATACCAGAAGATTAATGTATACATTGTCATGTAGGGTATTTTAATCCAAATAAAGAGATTAATTAAACATTTTCAAGAAAGAGATGACTGATAAAACATAGCTTATTCTGGATAGAGATGTCTGAATTCTCAAAACATGATGCTCAGGTTTCCTACTCATACCCCTGGATGCAGGTAAGGCGGTAAGTTTCACCTGCTTACACACTCCCAAACAGGCACCCAAAAATACCCAAAATCACTGATGTTTACCACCTTATTCTCTATTTTGGGCAGGGGCATTACCAGACTTGTGCCAGAATCCATTTTCTGTGGGGGGAGCCCAGCCTCCTGGTAGTTCCTGGTAGATTCAGAGCAGGAGATCTCCATGCCAGAAGACGCCACTTTTGCTCCTCTTCCATGAGCTGGTGCTATCCTGGACTCCTGGGGATGTCTGCCGGGACCTGTAGAGCCTGGTCTCATCTGCTGTGATGCTGGACACAGCCATCACTGGTTCCTCAAGCCCCTTCTGAAACTTGGAGTGAGTGGAACAGCTCCTGGGGGGCTGTGCCTGCCTCCTTCATCACCTCACATTCAGGAATACCCACCCCCTCCCAATACTTTTAAAATCACTGCCATTTCCTCTGACAAATTCAATGCCTTGCTCTCAAAACCAACAACTTGTTGCTAACACTGCCAAAGTATCATGCAATCTCTTTCTGGTTTTCCTTTTTTTTTCTACTTATTTCTCATTTTAAACTAGGAGCACTTCATGCCTGCAGTTGGCAGGGACAAAGGAGGAAGCAGCAGCGAGGGAAGGGGAGTGGGCTGAGGAACATCTGTTTCACATTTAACCTGGAACCAAACTTTTTCATCATGCTTCTCCAGCCTGGCTTGTATATTGATTCAATTACTAGACTCTGCTAGTGCAAGAGATTTATATTAAAGCCTCATACAAAGCTATTGTGTTTTGTCACACAACAGTACTGAACCAATTACAAACGTGCTCTACACGATCCCTCTCAGTCATACACATTCGCTTGGGGACAATCTGACCAACCTAGACTCCAGCTGGATTTTTCCTTATCTCCAGGAGGGTGTGACACACCTGGCTGGGACTTGCTAGCAGGAGGGTCAGATCCTGGGCATGTCATCCTCACTCCTCCTGTGTGCCACATTTCTCAGCTCTGCCTCATCAAAGGTTTGCACAGGTAAGAGAAACGAGGCTGGCCTCACGTGCACAAAAGCCAGCCTCAGGTCTCAGCAGCTGGGACAAAGGTCCCTCAGGTGTGCAAAGAGCAGTGGTGTGATGTGACCCTCCCCTCAGGAATGGGGAGAAGTTGGCCAATGCAATCACATCACAAAAAATGGAAGAGGCACTTGGGGCTGGTTGATACTTGGGGAAAAGAAGGGCAGAAGAAACAGGCCATTTTGCCCTAAGAATTCAGCTTCCAAGCAGGGAAGAAAAATGGCAATTGCTCTTTGCAGAACATGTCCCATATAGAAAGTCAGCTTGCTGTGGTTCCATCCTTGACCACTGACTTGCCATGTAACCAAAACCAGAACTTCCTAAGCCATCTTTTCAAATATGGTGGTAATTTTGGATACTACCATAGCCATTTCTGGGCTCTCAACATAAGTTTTCTGTAGAAAGTCACCAGA
The DNA here is from genome assembly GCF_026979565.1 of Vidua chalybeata. NCBI lineage: Eukaryota > Metazoa > Chordata > Aves > Passeriformes > Viduidae > Vidua > Vidua chalybeata. Next base: position 140,871,533 of record NC_071530.1, read on the forward strand.
AAGCTACCATATCTTGAATTAAAGAACTTTTTATAAATGTTTAAACCTACCAATTCCATTTTCAAAACACCCAGGAAACCACACATTACTTTATAGATTGCATGCTTATCTGTAGAACGTCAATTGACAAATTTAGCACCTAGGGAGCTTCTAAACTGCTCAGAAAATGCTGCACAAAGAGCACTGAGGAGCAACAGAGCAGGCTGCTGTAGCTGTGTCAGATGGGCAGATGCTCCTCACTTGCCCACACATTTCCTATTTATTTCTATTCACAGACAGTGTTTGCCTCTTCTCAGCACCTGTCTTCCAAGGTCTTCCTGATGGGGCTGTATCCAGCAACCAGTTCTTCCCTGAGTCCACGTGTGCCCAGTTCCCAGGTAAATGCAGCTCCCTGGCAGGCACTGCCTGCCTCTGTGCAGGTTCTCAGGCAGAACTGGGGCTGACATTGTGAGATGTCTTTCAACAGGGACTTGGCTTTTCATAACTAAACAGATCCTGGGAGGACCACTGAGATACTAATGTGCATTAACAGCAATATTAATGGTACTGTATCTACCAAAGTAGACTTTCAAGTACTTCATTTAACAGCCTCGAAAAATAAGAGAAAAGTCAGGGTTATCCAAGGTAAATTCACCTTTTGTCAGAATGATTCCCCATTCCAGCTACTCCTTCCTGCCTCAGTTTACCTTGTTCTTGCACTGGAAATAGTATCTATCAGGGAATAGTATCTAACAGTGAAGAGAGCAAAGCTCTTATGGCATAAACTGATGCTGTGAAGCAGATACCTATGGACTTAACCCACATAGAGACATGACCCATACTCCTCAGCAGAGCTTTGTCCTGTAACAGGACTCTGTATCCCTAGTAAAGGTTGAAATTGTCTGAACAGATGGAGTCCCAGTGGCCAGAGATTCTGAGCTAAAACTAGCAGGGCTCTTGAAACGCCAGACCATAACTAGCTGTGATTACAGCACTTACAATGAGCTTTAGCTAATTTTGAGCTATTTGGAGATCCTTTCATACAAGTGACGTGCAAAGAATGGCAGCAGCTGTGTCTGCCCCTGCGTGCTGCGAGCCAGCTGCACCCGGAGGCCCCATGGCTGCATTATCTTAATGCTGGCTCGCAGTTATTATACATCATTTCTCAGCAGGGCATTATTGCTCCAGGTTGAGCATCCTGTTCATGTGGCTGCTCAGCTTCGTGCACTGTCCTCAGCTGGCAGAGAGCAGGGGCAGAGCAGGCTGAGCCTGCAGGAGTGGATGGATGTACCCCAGAGGGTACAGGGGTGTCCCCACGGCAGACCTGAGGACTGTGGGCAGCATGTAGGCCCTGGCACCAGCATTAACCAAGCAACTCCAGCAAACTTCCTCCTGGAAAACACCCTGAACTATCTTGTGCAGCTCCCAGGGAATCTTGAACCACCAGAGGCTTTTAAGTGGTCTTCAGCTCACTGAGTGAAATCTAGCTCTGATACTTCTGTCCCTCTGAGAACAAATAATCACTGATGGATCATGGTTATGTCCAAAACAATTTTTGTCTTCATCCGAGACAAATACAGTGGCACGGCCACCCTTAACAACAAGTTTTTTGTCATAAAATATGCAGGGTAGATATTCCCATCACCATGAAATGAAAGTTTCTTTAAAATCCAGGGAAACATGGCCCACTATCAAGTATCCTCATAGGGCCTAACACGGCCAGATTGTGAAAGGCCATAATAGCAGAAATAAGTCTTCTGAGTTCAGGATTGCTGACAAACAGTTCTGAAGAGATATTTTACCCATTTCTATGACCAGTGTCTGGGAGTTTATTTTTCTCTACTTTCTGTCCATCTGTTTAAAATAAAGAGCCTTTGTTGGAAAACCATGTGTCATAAGTTGACATCCTAACACCATGAAGACCACCCCTTTTCAAGTCAAATAATTTCAAAAGTTTATATTCCTAGAAAAAGAAGACAGAAATATGATTAGGGAAATCCGTTTTGATTAGCTGCTGCCTGATTACCTTGGTTGAGGTATCTGCACTCCAGCAATTTGTAGTTTTTCACTAGTGTCTGATTAGACTTGGTCATTTTCTTTTCTACCTGAATTACCTTGTTCTACTCTATAAGAAATGTGAATTTATTAGAGAACTACCTCATATTTCCTGTGCCAAATTTTCTTTTTTTTTTTCTGTAATTAACACTTTAAAATAATTAGGAGCAAATAGCAGCTTGCTTTATAACTGGATAGTTCTATGGAAGTATTATCTCAGTGCCATGGTCTATTGTAAAGAAAACCAAGTTTTTAGAATTATTATGAAAAAGGAAAGCACAGAATTCATCAATCTGGCACCGTGTGTGTTTATGCATCAGTTTTCTGAAAGTTGTGCCATGTGGTCTCCAGCCACAGAAAGGTATAATAGACTGAGGTATGTTCAGAAAAGAATAAAACTATAATAAAAGGCATTCAAACAGCACAGGACAGTTTCTGTACAAGTAATGCCTAGGAGGTGACAGTCTTCACTCTGGAAATAGTCCAAAGGGGATTTGATGGGGCTCTACAAATCAGGGAGAGGATAAAGGCAGGTTGAATATAAATCCACTGTTGAACACAGACAAGACACATAGGTTCTAAAATGCAATTAGATGGAAGCAGGTTCAGAACAAAGAACATTTTTACTCACACCAAAATCTGTTTAATCTGTGGAGCTCCTCACCATCCCCCTCACAGCTGCCAGAAGACCTCAGCTTTTTAAAAGAAGGCTGCAGAGATTCATAGAAGAGAAATCTCTCAGGACAATGACTTGTTCAGATGGTGAGTAAATTGCAGAAGACTGGAATGACACTTGATAAATTATCTCTCAATTTTTGTAATATTTTGTAGTTTCCTAGGTGTATCCATATGGCAAATCAAGACAAAATACCAGGCTAGTATGCTATTCGCTCTGGCCCAATATATCTGGTTTTATATCTTTATCTTGAGCCTGAACACCCAAGTTATGCTGGGTACTATCCACAGAGAACACCTGTGACAATGCCACAATGCCGAGCTGCCACTGAGCACAGAAACCAGGCAGCCAGAGCAGTGGGGCTGAGCTAAGGGATCCTGCCACTCACATGTGACTTTCAAGGGGATTTCCAGGCATTTCCAGGCTGCATGGGGGATGTGGCAGCTCAGGCCAGCTTGTGCCTGTAGAATACCTGAGACCCTGAACAGGATAGATGTACCCATATCACCCTACATTGCTCTTCAAGCAACTAAGAGCTCCTCAGCTCCTTTTTGGATTTCAAACTACCAATCATACAAAATGCCTAAATGCTGGATTACTCTTTTACAATTAACCAGCCAGGGAAAAAAGCTTGGAGCTTGTAGATACAGATATAGTTGAAACTGAGGATCCCTTGGAATCATGACCCTACAGCGGAGGAGGCTGCAGCAGATTCATTTCCCTGTGCCTTACAAGGTCCTGCAGAGCTCTTCAGTTGCTGGGCACCTTCATGTCACATCTTGGGGCATGCACTGCAGCCTCTCATTTGCATCTGTCCTAGACTGCAAGAAAATGTATGTATTCTATGTGCCATCTGTTAGAGGTGTGGCAGTTATCTTCTGTTAATTAGGCAGTTTTCTTTATCTCTTCCACAAACCAATCCTCCCTCCGGGGAGACATCTGCTGTTAATGGACCACTGAGGGTCACTGCATGACTGATAAAAATTACAGCATCCCACTAGGAGATGCTCTGCCCAGAGGGAGGAGCCAAGCATTCCTATCTGGATATAATCTGAGATTTTGGGACACCAGGGCAGTCTTTTTCCCACTGGATTCCCAGAGGAGTAGCTGTCTTCTCCGCTGGATTCCCAATGGAAGACCAGGCCCATCTACACCACTACTGGACCTTCAGAGGAAAACTCCACCCTTCTACAGGATCGCTGCTCCAACAGAACCACACCTGGCACTGCAGGAGGGCTACAGCCACCATCCAATTTGGACTGCTATCAACAGCTATCAACACCCTGACCCACAAGGTGTCAGGTCATAGTCTGACTCTGTCAGTGGTTTTTTATGATATCTGTACTATTACATTTGTATTTTTTAGTTTTCCTAGTAAAGAACTGTTATGCCTGTTCCCATATCTTTGCCTGAGAGCCTATTAATTTCAAAACTATAATAATTTGGAGGAAAGGGTGTTACATTTTCCATGTCAGGGGAGGCTTTTGCCTTCCTTAGAAGACACTTGTCTTTTTAAATCAAGACAGAATCCCATAACACATTTCTGGTAAGCTGCAGAAAATGTCTCACTATCATGGAAACTTCACTGGGAGCAGGAAAATAAAAAAATTGGAGAAAGCAAAATCATAATTTGGTCCTACAGGGCACCACATGCAGCCCACAGGAGATGCACTGTCAAATGCAAAGTGGAGGAGAAGGTGCTCTGAAAGAATCAAATGGCCAGAGCAGTCTCAGCACAAACAGCTTGGCCTGAGGAGCACAGATAATATCACAGAGGGAAACTATTTAGCAGAATTTAAGTAGATTATTTTTCCAATAAGGATGCAAATAATTTTTGAAGTAAAATATGTTTTCACTTAAAAAATTTATATGCCAAATGAAATAGAAGGATCATCCAGAAGCTGTCTTTTGACCATCACTACCTTCAGCCTCCTTTTCCTGGCCACAATTAACTCAGTCTCTGTGATGTAGCATAAACCAGTTCTGCACAGATTCTCTGGTGGTTTGTGGGTTGTGTAGCACAGAGATATGCTCCTACAGATCAACAATACATAAACCTCATAAAACCAGCTTACACCATCTCACTATGGCATAACCCAGATGTGATCCTAACATCCAGAACTGCTACCACCAAAGAACAGACTAAATTATAGGTCACTTTGAATTGGGTGTTTGGAGTTTCCTGACAGAACAGCTCCTCTAATAACTATAAAAATATCAGAGAAGCTAAAAGCACTCCTGGCTATTGGAGACTACACAGCACTTTCTAAAAAAATGTGCTGCACAATATGAGAGTCAAAGGTTTAACAGAGCCCAGACAGACTGTCAGGAAACCCAAGGCAGTTTCAGAAGCCTACAGGGTACAGGGAAAGTTCAGAAGCAACCACTACCTTACCCCTCCATGTCCAGGTACTCTTTTACCCTTGAGTTATGCACAGGGGAAAGGGGAAGAAGAAAATGCAATCTGTGCCCAAGGCTGAACTCATTTCTTCAAGGTTTGTCAGGGTGTTTCCACCAATAGGTCACCACACCCTCCCCACATGAAAGAACTGTACAGAAACCAGTGCCAGTAACTTTTGGCCCCGGGCTGACGTAGCGTTTTGCCTGTTCTCTGATGTGATGTGAATAAGCAAAGAAAGGTGTTGAACTGAAATGCCTCAGACACTGCAGCATGAAGCATAACAAGGCTCCCTTTTCTGTGTGTTACGATAAGCTCTGACATATGGTACTGAATGTACTTGATTATTGCATAAATTCTCTTAATTTCTGGGAAGCAGTAAGGAAGCAGACTTCCAGCTAAGATTCTTATCCTTGTATATCCCCTGGAGTGCACCACTTCAGTAACATTTTTCAGCAATACCATAATGAAGGAGCTCCTTATGTGAGCCACTGCACTGCCCTCACTATTTTCCCTCACCCCTTACTTGCCTCCAATAAAATCCCTGTCTAGGGAGAGAGAAAAAGGGAAAAAAGAGAAAGCCAAGAGGGGAACTTTTCCCAGGCCAAATCTCACTTACTCTGGCTTCCCATTAGGGACTGAAACAGATGATTCCAAGCTGTGCTCTGCTGTGCAGTAGAAGTGCAGAGACAGACAAAGATCACCATCAAGGCATGAACATCATCTAGGAACACTGGCATGGGCCACCTTAACTGGTCTCAGTGTAAAGCTGAGAGCTAATGCTGAGCTGAGCTGAGCTGGGCTGAGCTGAGCTGAGCTGGGCTGAGCTGAGCTGAGCTGAGCTGAGCTGAGCTGAGCTGAGCTGAGCTGAGCTGGGCTGGGCTGGCAGCCTCCCCTCCATCCAGATGTCTGTGCCTGTTCCCTAACTAGCTGCATAAGTGTGCTCCAGACAGCTCTGGAGACAACATCTACAGGTGTTGTTGTCTTCTCAGCAGAGGAATCAGGGCTGCACAGTGGCCTCCAGGTTCAGATTGGTGTGAATTATGTCACCATCTCAGCTCTCTTCATCTCTCTCTGTTCTGTCATGTATCCAAAACTCTTAATGGCATTCCTCATGGAAGATGTGCCAGAGAGATGTGGCATTACAGCCAGAAGAAAAAAATTCTGATGAGGTAGTAAAGCAATGGGTCATAATGTGCTTTAATGAGTAAATATCAAGTTGTTTGCATATCCCAGAGACCCTAAACTTAAAATTAACCCCACTAGCTCTAGGTCATAAGGTCTCTGAAGATATTCTGGTTCCTGTAGTATTAAAAGACTATAACCATTTCTTCACAACTTTCCCATAAGACTTTTTCAACCTCAGACCATCCATAAGGAGGAAACAGAAAAATTACAACCAGTAAGAACTCAAGAAAAGATATCTGCCTCCTTTGTTCTCTATTCCAGTGGATGTCATTGCCTCTGAAAACAAGTGGTGAAAACCTGAAAATTAACAGGAATTTTATTTTCCTGGCAGAATGGTTTCTGTTCTCTCCCATGTTGTTCCTCATTTTCTGCCTCCCACTGGCAGTGGTCTCCTGTTCCATGTCCTCATTCTTGATATTTCCAGCCTCTTGCCCTTTCCTTGCCAGACACCAGAGACCAAAACTAAATACATAAGATCACTGAATTAATGAAAGAAGTGACTGGACCTAGTAAGACAGGCGGCTGTCACCTTGGTGACATCCATTGGCTCACTCCATGTCCAGCACTGCTTTGTGCTCAGACCATGAGGTGCTTAAGGCAGGGATTATGCCTTATGAAGTTTACACAGAGATGCTGACTGTGAGGCCTTTGGGCAATGTGAACATTAAATAAGAGCCTTGTACTAGAAAACATTCCCACCTGGAAAGGTTCAAAGAAAAGCCTCCTTGTACAAGTGAAACTCCTGCTTGGTACACTGGAAGTTTATTTAACAGAGCTTGGCAACTGAAACAAATCATTGTACAAGAATAAGCAGAGACTTCCCATTTTGCTCCACCTTGCTCCCACAGATAGATTCACTAATATATGCCTGCTGTTTTACCAGCCTGGGACAGGCAATAAGATAGGGCCTTTTCAGCATGCAGAGATGATCCTTCAACTTTCAGAAATGTGAGGTGTCAGCCCTGAGGAGGAGAACAATAAAAATGTTAATGCAATGGATGATCATCTGTCACTCAAACTGTATGTGATGCATTCCAATTTCCAACAAAGACTGATACAAGAACACACAGCAATAAAATTTTAGTCTTAGTTAGTTGTGAAGATCAAGAAGAATAATAATTTGTTCTACTACCCTTTCATTCCTGTGGGCTGCTTACAGCAATATATTTGTTCTTAATAATTTTGTGTGAGGATCATAAAGAGGAATTGAAGAAGGAAGGAACAGATTCTATCACTGAACTTACAGTAATCAAAACTTGAGCAAAAACCATTCCCTCTTTCCTGTGTTACTTACCCTTCCCAGTACTGGCTGTACACATTTAAAGGGGCTCTACACAACTGCATTTGTTCACAGACATTATATCCTCTATGTAAAATAAATGCTAGCAAAAAAATGCAGCACTTTATTTTAAGTCTTCTGTGATGACTTTCTTCTCGAGTCTCTGAATTTCTGGTTTCACCATGTGCAAAATATGATACATGCCCTCTTACTGCAAATTGCTTTGGGATGTATGGATGAAAAACGCTTTATATGTACTCCTGACTATGGGCAGTTTATTTGTTCCCCTAATAACCAGCTCCCTTCAATGAAGACATTTTTATTAAGATCAACAGGAGAGCAGGGGGGAGGCATTTAAATTGGGGTAGGATTTTTTAAAAGTGAAATTATTCCATGCCCCAGTAATATAACATCTAGAAAAGAAACATTATTTGAACAGGTGCATTTTATATATCACATGCACGTGCACTTTCACTGCTTGAAGCCCCTCTAGTGAAATTCACCTGGGCAGCAAATGAGCCTGTAAAGTTCCATTATTAATTTTCAGGCTAGTGTTCCCATCTAGATAATCAGCGTCATGCCTTTGCAATTTACTCAACTAAGCCGATTCAGCAAAATTGCCCTTTTTACAGCATATGTACCCCATATGTGAAGGCTGGATCTACCCTTTCATTCCAGTGTAGTAAGTAAGAACATGTTGTCAAGAAGACATAAATGCAAGGTTTACACTAATCAGCCATGATGCACCATCTAAGGATTTGCCTAGAAGCTGAGTACACTTCTCACATTTATACGCCGTATTGCTGCACATGTTAGAGCCCACGCAATAAAACAACACGGTGCTCTTGGTCAGACGTGGTGCAAGCTGGACTGCACATGCAGGGCTCGTGTGCCACCATCAAAGGAGAGTCCGCGCTGTGCTCCCACTGCCTGGCCACACCCGGACTGACACACAGAGAAGGAAGCGTGAGGAACAGAGGGACAGAGCAGGGATCCTGTGGGACAGGCAGAGCATTTCTAGCAACTTGTTTTCAACCCATTTGGAGGAAATCAGTTACAAACAGGACCCACCGAACAGAAGGTGGCTTAAGTAGGTAGAAGTACTGAATGTGTCTTAGCAAACATATAATATTGGTATATTTAGTCATGGACTGAGCAAGTCATGTAGTCTGGCCTTCAAACCCTCAGAACTCCTGAATTAATTTCAGTCATTTAAATGTGGATGCTCAGATAAAACCAGCTCTGGATGTCCTTCACACAGAATGACTGTTGAGGAATACAGTCAGCACCCACATTATTTCAGACATTTCAACATTACGATAGGATGAATTGTTCTCTAAAGGAGCCTCAGAGTTTTCACGGACTGTAGCAGAAACTTCAGTTATATAACAAACTTTTATATGGACGAAATTAGTCAGGATGAAATACATAATGATTTGTATCCACTGGGAAAACTTGTTACCAGCATTTCCAAATTTCCAGTCATGCAGAGCCAGGGGCAGATGTGGATATAGTACAGACAAAACTTCAGTGATTCTTGTTCAGTAGAAAGTGAAAGCCAAGTTCAGCCCAGCTGAAAGATGAATATCATGAAAAAGAGTACTCAATTTCAATAAAGATATTACCGTGGAAAATCATGTTAATTACTAGTGACAATATAGAAAGTTCATGGAAAGTCCTGAAAAATTTTCCATGTCTTATTCGCTAAATGATGTTCACTAGGTATCTCACAAGGGGAAAACACCAAAACACCATCTGTTCCCAGAAGGAAAACAAACCAGAAACCAAAAACCAAAAAAAAAAAAAAAAAAAAAAAAAATACCCAACACAAAAAAAAACCCAACAAAACCAAAACCCCACAAACAAACAAACAAACAAACTCAAACAAACTGAACTTGGTATAATGAAGAAAATTTAACCTCCGAGGACAGCCTGTGTGAAGAGGTTACAAATATTGCCTTGCCCTGCAAGAATGCCATCATCTCAGAATTGTTAAAATACCAAAATGTGTTTTCTGACACATGAACTTAGAGATATATGGTCTTTGTACTCACAGACTCATTTTCCCACAGAATTTCATGAACTGAAGGATGAACCTTCACTACACTGTAGTAGCCTACAGTTTTTATTTATTTTACAGTATTGTTAAATCCTCTCAAATCTTCATGTTAATGTCCTTCTCTATATTTTCTGACATTACATCTGAAATGCATTAAAGAATTACTCAAAATTTGGATAGACAAATCAACGGAGCAATTACATTTAAACATTTTTTATCTCAAATGTTTAACAGACTACTACAACCTCACATCTACACACCTGTCATGGGTGAGGTGGGGGCTTCAGACAAAGTTTATTAGGGAAGCCCTCCTGTTGAGTCACAAGGTGCAGAAGGGAGTCCCTTGCTTTCTAAACTCCTGCTCAGAGAGGAGCCTGGGGGCAGCTGGATCCAATCTTAGCCCCAGACTGGTTTAAGGAATTACAGAGGTGTGATTGAGCCTTTGTACAACTTTTTCCAGTAGGTTTAAGGATGGCAAACCAAATATATTTATATAAAAATGGATGATTTATTATGATAAATGATTAGACAAAAGATGTTCATCAGAATTATTTGCTAGACTACAGAAGCTAAAACTACGAGTATAGCATAGTATAAGACAGGATAAGGCACTATAGCAAAGCAATTCTATTAAACCTAGCAAAGAGAAACAATTATTAGACATTGATGTAAGTCACCAACACCAATGACTATGAACAAAATCTCTTACACTCAAACTCGAGGTGTAACTTTGAGGCCTCCCCACTCACGGGAGGATCCTCACACACACTCCAAGAAGGGATATAACAGAAGAATCTGTCCATTTGAAATTGGAACTGGACTTCTATAGTACAAAGTAGTTGACTGTCAGTCATATACCTCCAGACAGCTCAGCATTTTTACACAAGGGTACTCTACCATACCTGCCACAATTAAGGACCAGACTAGTTCTAGCATAATTTAGCATCAAAACAGCATGACACACCCTTTCTCAGTTCACCACTTACAGCCTTGAAAATAGGGCATTACCTAAGCTGCACAACCACATTCCAGGTGAAGCATCCTGCCACAACACCAGACAGTCCCACAAGAGTGCTTCTCATAGATCTCTTTATGAAGTTCATAATGTAAAATGTATTATATAATTTTGATTCACACTTGACTTGCTGCACAGAAATATATGTCTATAGATATTTTACAAATTTAACTGATTTGAAATATAAGTGAGTGTACACCACTTTGATTTATTGTATGTTGAATTAGCAAGAATGTGAAATAACATAACTGGGGGAAAAAGTAAGACTAATTTTTCCTTTTCAAAAACTCATCCCACAAATCTTAATTCTAACATTTCCTTCCCAAGAGTTCCAAGTATAAAACCCCTCAATAGATTTCTTTGTTTTCCATCAGAATAATCTCAATCAAATTCAGAGCTGTGCAGCCCAACAGATGTCAACCAGGTCTGGGATCAGAGGTCAGAACACACGATCTTGGAACAGGACCAGCACATACAGGGATTTCCTGATCACAGCCCAGACCTCTAGATCTGTGACTAGGCAGAGAGGGAGGGAGAAAGAGGAAAATTCTGTCAGGGTACATGTGGTTGTGGTCCAGTACTGGTAATAGATGAATTTTATGGTGGCAGTTTCCTCCAAGTGATTTCATAACTACTCATTATTTTATGAGGGAATTCTACTGATGCAGGCCAAATCTCTTCCAGTTGTGATGTGACATAAACTGATATACTATAGGTATTGCCTAATCTGTCACACTTATGCATTCCAGACTACCTAGACCAAACTAGACAGTCCTGCCAGGGAGGTTCAGATTAGATATTAGGAAAAATCTTTTCACTTTGAGACTGTTTTGGCATTGGTGAGTTAGGCATTCTCACTGCAAGACTAATTAGGTACCAGGGAAGTGGTGAAGTCACCATTTCTTGAAGTCTTCAAAAGGCATCTGGATGTGGCACCTGGGGATATGGTTTGGGGTGATTATGATGGTGCTGGGTTGACATTGGACTGGATGATCTTGAATTCCTCTTCTAATCTGGATGACTCTGTGATTCTGTGCTATTTTTTTGCTGATCAACTGTGCAACAAAGTTCTGGCAAACCAAATGATGAGGATTTTATTATCTATTACCAAGACAGGTTAAAAAGAAAAGAGTGGGAAAATTAGTACATGGAAGAGCTGTACATTTACTATATCCTATGCAATACTGATTTCCACTGAGATTATGCTTCTTGAAGGCAATGTGGAGAATGGTGGGACAACAGGATCTGAGACAGGTGATAAAAGCAATCCCAATGACTCCGTGTTTCAATTTCCATGGCCCTCACTTTAGATTGGCAAATAGAAGTGAGACTGGAGGGCCATCACATTTCAAAATCAACAACTATTCTAACCCCCAAAGGGGCTCAAAAGCTACTTTGTGCCCTGGTGGAATGAGAAGACCTACTAGCTCTACAGCAGCTGGCTTCTGGATAGAGAATAAGTTCTGCTGCTCACAAAGCTGGACAAAAAATAAAACTGTATAAATTAGAAGTCTGTTTTTGCTTCAGTCTGTTTTTGCTACAATATGTACTTGGCAAGAAATTAATCTATAGTTGTAGCAGTCCATTGCATTGGCAGATTCATTTTTACTTCTTTGTCCTTGATTGCACTGGTTCTAATCCAGTCTTGAACAGGCAAACAAACATTGTATAGAAAAATATGTTCCTCAAAATACATTTCACCTCATGGAAGAATACGCTGATGACACAAATGACAGTGATGAGGCTTACATTATTTTCTCTGTATCATCAGTCCTGAAGAAAGTGGAAAAGACAAAAGACTGGTGCAGGAAAAATGGGCTCAATACTTCCTGATCTGGATATGTATGACTCTCAACACAATACCTGCAGTGCAGAAGAAAATCTATGTATTCTTTGCTCCCAAACTCAAAGAAGTGTGTCTATCAAGCAGATATTAATGTAGTACTCTTTCAGCTATCTAGTTGCTGGCATGGAATATACTTTCCTCATCAAGCACAAATATAATACCTCCTCACTCTTAATTCATAACGGAATTTCAGAATAAAAGTGATTCAGAGCAAGCAGAAGAATTCAGAATACATTGGTGCTGCTCTCTGTGGTATAAAAGACATGAAAAAGAGACAGACATGAATGAGATCATAGAAGTGAAGGAATTATTGGTCTGAATGGCATAAACTAAACACAACAATTTGGAAACCACTTTCACATTACACACTGCACCAAATCTATCTCATATAATCTCTGTCTTCTAGAATCTGAAATCCCTGAAAAATCACTCCTATTTGTAGCACAAATCTAATGATGAAGATGTCAAGTCAAGAACTCAGAATTCGACTGGCACTTCAGGGCTCCTGGATGAGTCCAAAGATGAACAGGAGAAAGCTCTGAAGTCAAATCTTGGATAGTGATGAGAAGTTGCATACTTCAAAGCTCACACAGCTGTAGAAAGGATGTTTACAAATTAAGGCTCATTGAGGTCAAGGACACCTGCTAGTAAAAAAATGTTCAATTTTTGTTATTAGCCAAAGATGAAGGATCTAGTGAGGCCTCCATGCTGAGCTTATAAAGTCACACAGTGTTCTTCATTCTGATCATTTGTGCAAAGTTAACTAAGTTATTTTCTGTTTCATGCTGTCCCACGACAGATCATAAAAAATTTGCTAATAATTACTTAAATAACATCCATTTTTCTAAGGGTGATAAAGATTTTGCTTACCCTTTGCAACTGCCAAGGTGTTTTAGTTGGATTTGGATAAATGTTCGTTTGCAACATTAGCGATTCCACTGGGGGAATCCAGCCTGGAAAATTGCTGATTACATTTTTCCCTCCAAGTCACAAACTACTCCTAGTGCTTTTATGTGGTTTTGCCATTTAGAATTGTCATTTCAGAAATGCAGCACTTGAAGACTTTTACCTATGTAAATAATGAACCATAGCCAAATCCTGGAGTAGCCAGCTTCTCACTGATGTAATTAAAACTCTAATTTAAGAGAATGACATTCTTCAGTTTCTAAGCTCAAAAACATAAAAAATAATGAACCAGTTATGATGGGAAAAGGAGGATATGCACTTGCAATGCTATGTCTCACCTCTTGAGTACCTTTCCTAATCCTCTTCAGATCCCATAGGTATAAATGTACTAACGTGTATCCCATAGAGAAACACCAGATAGTTCTGGTTATTTAAAACACCAGAGACACTTCACCCTGCTGAGCTTTTCCAGTGGTTTTGACTTGATTCCCAAAAGTAGTCTCCTTGAACTGTCTGGCTTTGGGCTGGGATAAAATTAATTTTCTTCATAGTAGCTGGTATGGAGCTGTGTTTTGGATTTTTTCTGAAAACAGTGTTGATAATTCAAGGATTTCTTAGTCATTGCTGAGCAGTGCTGACACAGGGTCAAAGCCTTTCCTCACACCACCCCACCAGTGAGGAGTTTGAGGATCCACAAGGATTTGGGAGGGGACACAGCCATGACAACTGACCTTAACTGATCTAAGGAATATCCCACAATATATGGCATCATGCTCAGCACATAAAGCTGGGGGAAGAGGAAGGGAAGTGGAGGGCATTCAGAGTGATAGTGTTTGTCTTCCCAAGACACCATTAAACATCATAGAGCCCTGCTTAACTGGAGATGTATGAAAACCTGCATGCCAATGGGAAGGAGTTAATGAATTCCTTGTTTTGCTTTGCTTGTATGTGTGAATTTTGCTTTCCCTATTAAACTCTTCACAGGAATCTTCTCCAGTTTTGCAGCCTCAATCCTCAAATAGAGACATCAGAAACAGAGACTAGAGCACATACACTGCTGCTCACCCAAACTCTGGAAACTTTCAAGTGTTATCAGTCGAGCATGAAAAATGGCACCAGCTAAAATTACTAGACATTGTTGAAAACATTAACCCTAATGACTGATTCTTTTTCAGCATACTCCAGTTCACATTACTAAATGTCTCATCTAAAGTGATTTGTCATATCAGTTGCAGTGGAAGAAGAATCAAATCTTCATGTTCTGCCTTAAACTCTTGATATCAAGAAATTGTAACAAGTTTAAAAAGTTGACATACATTGTAGACTTAAAAAAAAGGAATAGGAAAGAGTAACTCTCCTCCCTTTCCTGTTTCAGTTTACTTTAACTAGTGACCATAGTGCAAATAAACTAAATAAGCAGCAAAAACAAATAGTCTTTCCCACATGACCTAAACAAATGTTGTACTCTCAGGCTTTGCAAAGAAAGGAATATATGTGATTAGTTCAGCTAACACAGCTGTAGAGACACAGTTTTTTGGACATGTGAGCTGTTTGTTCTTTATGAAAGCTGGAAAGGCTGTGTTTATTCCCTCCTGCCTTCAGCATTTGCAAGGGGTTGTGAATTCCCTGTGTTAATAACTCTCAACTGTTGTGATGATTTCTCTGCTTAAATACAGAGTGACTGTACAGTATTCAAATGTGAAATCTGAAGTGAAAAATTTAGGGGGGATTCTGGAGTGCAAAGAGTATCTTCAGAAGGGGAAGGAGATGGGAGTCTGCCCTTTGGGACAAAATGCCTGATTATAAATCAGTGCATATTAAAACAGTGGGTGATTTTATTTGAGCCACATAAGGAATCCAGTGACCATCCCAAGAAAGGACTGCTACCATGACAGTCAGCCTACTGTTCAGTATATCCATAACGCCATAAAACTCTAGTTGCAAGGTACTCGCTGGGAAAAGTGAGGCACCAGCCACAAAAAGCCATGCAGACTGTCTTTATCTAACCTGAGCTGCTTCACCTGCGGCTCCTGGATGAGCTGCCCAGTTCCTGTGGCCCCATGTGCACCTTAACCCCCTGGGAAGCCTAGAGGGAGTCAGGCACCATTCCTGCATCCTAAAACAACCCACAAAGCAGACATGCTGAACAGATCACACATGACTGTTATGCTGCTACAGATTTTCCCTGGGTCCTTCAAGCAAATTGACATTAAAACGTTATATTGTCGAGGTGCAGAGCTAAAGCAGGGCTTTTTCGGGGTTAATGAGATTTGGAGTCCAGAGTTCAGTTTGGATATATTGTGACTCACTCTAGCTTTCTGAAGCACAAAGGATGATGAGCCTTTAGCTGGTGAACTCACCAGTGAACAGACCAGTTGTTTGTCAAGTAGTTAAATGGTGTCTTTTATCATCAGTGGACAATCACATCAGTGACCAACATTTCTAACATAATTTCTGTGCTCACTGCACAGATGCATGCTAGGTGAAAACACATGGCATTTTTTACCACATTGCACATCTGGAAATTCAAAGCTAACCTGCGTTTGGAGAGTCCGAACTGAAAATAAACAAAATCAACTGTGGTTTCATGTAACCTTGGAAAGAGTTGTCTTGAGAGCAGCTGTGCTTTATTTTCAATGCTTTCTGATAGGCTACAATCAGTTACATCCCAGTTACAAGGAAGTTAGCCCTCTGTTACATCACTCAGGGAAATCTTCTGCACTGAATGTTTGGTATTTGTGGTGCATCACAGAGCTGCCAACCTGAGAAATTCCACCTCAGCATCAAATGCACCTGATGGCTGTGTGTGCAAATGCTTGCAGGGCAATTGGTGGGTCACACCACTCTGACCCAGGCAGGCATTTCACTGTGTGCTTCCTGCAAATCTGTGTTGCAGCCCCTCTGCCTCAGGCATGTCCTAGTACAGCCCACCCCCCTTACCGTGTGCCAGCACCGTGCTAATTGTATCTTACTGGACAAAATTTTCCTGAAATAGTGTGGAGACTCTCTGCCATGCATCTTACAGTTGTTTTTAGGGGAGGGAGGGAGGGAGGCAGGCAGGCAGGCAGGCAGGCAGGAAGGAAGGAAGGAAGGAAGGAAGGAAGGTAGGTTCCAAAACTGTGGCTTTTACTTAGTATTTAACACTACAAAAGTAACCAGCTTCCTTCAAATGTAGAATTTGTTCTTGGAAGCCTAACTTGTGCTTTCTAGTATGCTGTGGAAACAAAGTCTGCTTCAAGAAGAGGGCTGAGTTCCAAAGGATGGAGGGATTTTTTCAGGGGGAAAAAAGAAGAACTGATTGAAGAAATTATTACAACCATTTTTACAGTTTTGCCCTTTGGGACTTTTCAAGCTGTGAATTAAAACCTCTGTTAAGGATCTCACACTGTGTAACAGGGCCTGGAGACCTCACAGAAAGGGACACCCATGCATTACCCCTTCACAATTTATCACTCACTGAGTAGGCTGCAGAGGTTACCTCAGTTTACTGGGATCTCATGAACGGATCTCCAGCACACTTGTTCTCTACCCCAGGACTGTGTTTATGTAGTAATTATAGCCATGACAGCCAATTGTGTTTCTCTAATCAATCACACTGGAAGTTTTGTTTGTTTTCCTGTGCTAGGGAACAGGAAGGTTTACCCTTCTCTAAACAGTGAGAAAGAAATGAAGCATATTTTTCAGACACAAGTTGAAAGTTATTATTGAAGAAGGGTTCAATTAGCAAAAATCCTACTTACTATAAGTGAGAGTCTATATGTGATGACACTGAGTTCTAGCTGCAATTTGGAGTAGATGAAAAGTGCCCCTTTGTAACAAGAGTGGGTTGCTGTTCAGTTGATAAATGGAGAGGTAAAATGGATGCCACAAAGTTACTCCACAAGCTGGAAATAACTGTCGGGTCTCTTGTGCACAGCTCTCTAATTATTATTAGACCATACAAGCTCCAGCATCAGACAAGAACCGTGCATCTGATTGCAGTCAGGAGTATCCAGCCTTAGCTGACACAACGGAAAGAAGAAATCTCTTTGTTCAGAGAAACCACAGCGAATACAGGAGATAGGGAGATGTGTTTTGCCCTTCTCCTGTGCCTTTCTGTATTAATTAATGACTCTGATTGCTGACTAAACAAAAACTGTCATAAGGCTGGGGTTTGCTCCAGGCGTCCACATGCATATCTCAGTGAGTTAGTCACTGCTCTGAGTTACTGGTCTATGGGACAAGGCAAATATTCCAGCTTCACTCAGTGCAGTCACACTGCCCTTCTCATGCAAATACAAGTACAGACAAGCATGTCAAGTTTTTGTTGTTACAGTTTATACCCATTTTTCTTATATTTGTCAGTGACAGAATTTCTTACTACATGAAATTAATATTTCAAAAACAGTTCATGTTTACCTTTATGACTCAGTAAGAAATAAAAAGACACAGTACATCCTTTAACAGTTCATGTGACTGTTCTGTGCACAACAAACTTGCTATGAATTTGATAAATCTGTCAGGAATTATTCTCAGAGACCCTAACCTACCTCAGAGCAGGAAAATGGACTAAACAACTTGTTTTCCACTTTTCTGTGTTAACAGATTTGTGAACAAACAAGGAAGTGTACCTTACATAGAGCAAGTTTAGGCCCAATGAGAATGATGCCATCTGACTTTTCACAGGCCACATCAAAGTAATTTATGCTCCCATTTGCTGGGATGTCATGGACCACAGCCCTAAATCATCATCAGGTACAAGACAGCCTATCAAAGTTCCTGTCCTCTTTATTGTAAGCATTTCAAATAAAGCTATGTATATAGATGATCCAAAAGTTTATCATAAAGAAATCTATAACCTACATATGCCCCACTGGAGGAGAAGTGAGTTTGTAGCCAGCCTGCTGCCTACTGGCACTTGAATGTTCAGCTCACCACTCATAATCACAGGGGGAAAGTTCTGCATCCTGTGGGAAAGCTGCATACATGGTGCAAGAGAAGTTCTGGGTGGTCACTGGATTTATGAACAGGCAGGCCCCTGACAAATAAACAGCCAAACACTGTTGACTCATGTTCCCAGCCTCACACTTTTTTGGGGGGTGAGGAATTCTTTTAATAAATTCACTTATTTAACTTCTCTGCTTAAAAACAATGAAGAAGTTGAAAGGTCACACAACCATCTCTGCTTCCTTCTAATCCTAGAGAACAGTTTTTCCCTGGATATATAAACACAAGGTAATGTTTTATTGGTGACTCTAACAACTGAGTTGTAATTGAGTTGTAAAATGCCACTGTGGACAAACAGAAAAATTAGAAAATCTGATAAATTATAACAATACATAGTACTGAATGGGTTGTTTCCTAAATGGTCCAAGAGAAGGAAACATCTCATATGGACCCCATGACCTCTGACTGATACCAGCTTCACCTGTTATTAGAATTACTGGGCTGCCAAGTTGCTGGATACTTCTGATGCAAAATTAGAGGCAAAAAATAGAATTTGATAAGTTATGAAAAAGAAATGTTACATGTTCACCTTGCTCCTGGCAGGACACAATGCTCATCCCTGGCAAAGGGATAGCTAACTGCCAGTGACTTACTTAATCCCTCTTAAATGGTTGAATTTGGGCTAAACTGAGATTTAAATTATACCTAAAATTTATGCTCACTTTCTTCCTTGAAGGCATTTTTGCTACTGTATTTTGAGGAAGGCTGGATATCAAGTTATACCCTTTCTGTGCTGGGAACTGGTCAAAGACTTCTGTACTAGAATTCATCATAATTACTTGAATTTAAAACTTATATTTTAAAAATCCGTTGCTTTTTGGTGTGTTATACATCTCTCTTCAGTGTAGCAAATGTTGGCTTTACAGGACATCAAACATTAAAAAACCACAAAGGAAGACAAGGAAGACAAATTGTGATAAGGAAGACAAATTGCTAAAGGGTTTGGATTGTCTATTGTCCAGTGATTAAAAACATACATTCAGTACTGCATTGATCATTATTCCTTCACTCTTGCCAAAATCTCTATTTAATTTTGCTCTGTGTGTTCTGTTGCATCTACCACTGAGATGCAAACAGAAAAACTGCAGACACAAAGGGACTAAAACAAAACCCAAGAACTCAGCTATGCTGAGATCCAAACTGTTGTTTCAAACAATTAATAACAGAGAAAAAAACAAGTTTCTTGAAGTGTGCACAGTTTAAATCTTTTTTTCCTAATCCTCACTGAGCACTATATTAATGGTGATCCCCTGTAGGCAGGCAAGCAGCAGAGTCTTGGATGGCAAAGGAGTTATAAATAAACAGCAAGTCAGCAACGTAAAGGTTGTATCTTCCCTAGGAAAAAAGATATATTTTTAACTTGATTTAGCTACCACAGTGTTTAGCCCTAATGAAGACAAAGTAATTTATAGCTTTCATAGAGGTTCATGGGTCAAAGTAAACCCTATGGCTGCCCTAGGCTTTAATCAGATCTTCCAACATCTATCTAACCTTTCTCCTGGAAGATTTTACTGCATCTTAATATACTATGTTCTCTGTCTTGATTAAAAAATGAAAAGGAAATCTTAAGGATGAGAATAACAGGAGGTATGTTGAGAATTCAAAAGAAACTTAGAGTGATGTGCCATGTTAGCCCTAACTTGATCTAAACAGGTTTTGGCAGCAACCAAAAACTTCAGATGGAAATAAAGTCTGGTCTTTGAGTGGTTGTAACCTGGTATAAAGACTGAACAGCACCTTACCCTAGGATGATTGGATATTGATTGAACTTTGAGTTGGTTTCTCATTCAGCAAAAGAAAGTCACACAGTTCCACAGTAAGTTTGTAAATTAGCTTTTTGCTTTCATGGCACTGCAGAGTTAGTAAGATAAGATGAAGAGTGGGTAATTTAATCAGCCAGAAATCAGAGGAATTATGGTATTGACTCTGGAGTCTCCCTCAGCTCTTGGCTGGTTGCATCTCCAGAGTTTCTCAGACTTCACTTTTGCTGAGGGAAAATTGATTTCTAATGTTTCCCAGAAGAGAAAATTGTACACCATCTATGGAGGAGCTATTTCTGTTGTAAAGAGCAGAGAGGCAAAGGCCTCTACGGGGAGGGCGGGGGGGGCACTACAAATTTAACTTCCCTTTCACTGTTTACATGCAATGCATTCACTGCCTATAAATGTCACTGTGCTCCAATCGTCATCTTGCTCCCATGCAGAGTAAGCTATGGCACTGGTGGGCTTCTAACTTGGATGTGTTAAAACTCTGGACAAACACATACCTTCTCTTTCCTTTTAGGACATGTCAAGTGCAGTACTGGGTCACAAAGGCAAAGGTGAATGTTGATATGCCAAACCCAAGAATGCTGAAGACTGATAATCAACAGACATATGGTACTATTTGCTCAGAGGGTTGAGGTTCTGACCACACTGGAAACATAGAGTGGGTAAGAAAAACAAAGAGATTAACTTTTCTGGATAAAATCTTGTTGACTGAGAACTGCACTGAGAATTTCTCCCTCTTATTCTGAGAGAGACAATCTCCCCTTTTCTTCTTTTTCTTGCATTATCTCTTTCATTTGCAAGCTTATCGTGAGCACATAATGCTCTTCACTTCATAATGTGGCTTTTGTGGCAGTACCACAGTTCACATTTTCTCTTCCACAAACTGCTCTTCACAATGATATTCTGGAGTTTCCTGTGCTCTGCCACCACTTCAGTAATGATCAATCCATGCTCCCAGGTAAATGTGACAATACCTGTAAGATTTTTTTTATGCAGTGGCACTATGTAATAAGACCAATTCTGTAGTAAAGCTGTTTGCATCTTATGGCATTTATCAAACACTAAGTATAAACACTCATTAACATTTGTAAAGTTCATAAGCTTCATTCATCAGTTAGCTTATTGATCATATACTTTCAGAGCTGGATAATATCCAATTCTTTGTCTAATCAAAATCTCTTCCCACCATGTCATTGTTGACTCTCAAGTATTATATTAGCTTAGACACCATATAGGAAAAAAAAATGTAATGATCCATAATTGAATGATTAAGTTAACCCATAAACACTGATGCTAATAGCTACCAGGTTGCCATGTTCTTCTTTGAAGTACGATGACTGAAATTCACAAAAATAAAAAACCCTTCTTAATTCCCTGGAATAAAATGGAATAAATTCCTATTCTATCCAATACAATTTGAGCATTTTAGCTTCCTCAATTACAAGTTCTGTTTCTTGGAAATTGTGAGGTTCACTTAATATAGTAAGATGACTCTGCTTAATAAGGAGGAATTAATTTTCCTCTTCACTGGCTGGTTTGAGTTTTGCAATTCCAAAGGGCTCATCTGAGTCCTTTATATCCTCTCGCTAAAATTGTGCAATATAATTGCTGGTACTAAATGCTCTGATACTCTTTAAAATGCTTGAGGCTACTTTGTCATGGTTTGTGTACACAATAATGCAGAGTAATCCTCTTTTCTAGATGCATGCACAGGGGGAATGAGACATTTATAAATTAGTAATGAATACACCATTGTTCAAAGAAAATAGCAATATAAGAGAACAGTATTCCAGATATGACTGAACTAAAATATTACACAGCTAGGAAAAGTTATAATTATATATTGATACAGTGTTAAAAATAGAATTGAAAATAAACCTGGCTAATCACACATCTCTCTGAGAGATCTCTCTGAAGCCTTATTTAAATGAGTTAAGAGACAGTTTCAGAGGAAGTACAAATGCAACCAATTTAATCCTTGTAGATCTGGGCTTTTTGTCAACTCTTGGTTTCTCACATTTCCTTACATGAGGCTCAAAAAAGGCTCTGCATGTGTGAAGGAGTCCAGCATGTGAAAGCTATTCGAATTATGACACAATTTTGCCTCCTGTTTGCAGGGCAGCAATTCCCGCAAAGGAAATTAGGACATGCCTCAGGACTTTGAGTGGTGGTATCAACAGGCATGGATCCATTCCTGAATACAAGCATGGAGGACTTCTTTCTGACTTGGTCCTTACACATCTTACACATGGTGATTTCCATTTCAGCCAAGGTACATGGCACTCATGCAACCAAAGTCATCTCCAGATGACCACCAGCAAGTTGGCAAACAGGTGAACCCACAAAAGAAATGCCATGTGTTGTTCTGCAGGCATTTTGTAGGAAAATCACTGTCCCCAGAACAACCCACATAGGAGTAACAGATGCTGTAGCACAAAGGCAGACCCTGGTGAGACTATTAAGTCAGTGGTTTCCTTGTGCTGCATTCATTCCAAGTTCATACTTTTTTTTTTCCTTTTATTTCAGGCAGACAACATTGATCTTTCTCAAGAAAATGAAAAACAAGCTTTTCCTTACTGGCCAAAGTAGACTGGGAGCAAATGCTTTTGACTGAGCTAAGTATTTCATTATAATGCCTCTGTGGTGTAGACTTTCTCTACTTCATTGGTTTAGTAAACTTTTTCTTTTACAGAAAAAAGACATAATTCATTATAGTTTGCCCTAAGATGATCTTCTATTTGAAGTTATTTACCTGCCAGGCAAAAGAAAACTTTCCTAATTAAACAAAGTTATTGAAAAGTCTTAATGGTCTTTTTCAGAACCATTGAAGACCTGGAAATAATTCTGTGAGGGATTACCCTCTTCTGCTCTGCCACATGAAGAGTTCATAAAGTATCCAATACATGTAAGTCTTAGTCTAATGATCCTCTGCTGTGAAGTTATGTTGCTTCTTCATTTCTCAGGAGGGAAGTCATTCCAAAACATCTGGAAAGTCTCAATGCTGTCCACCTGTGACTCCTGACTGTCCCATGTCAGCTGTGCTCAGAAAACACACCAGAGAGCAAGAGATCTGCTCTGAATATCTACCATACTGGGTTAATTTGAAAAATGCCTCATAAGTTGGTCAAAAGCTGAAGAACATTAAGAGCAATTTGTTCTTTTGAACAGAAATAAGCTTATGAGCATTTTTGCTTTGATGGTTTCCAATAAGCAGAAAATAAAGTCCTGCAGTGAGTCCCTGTTCTTATGGAGTTTGTTTATACACAGGGCCTCAGTGAGACAATAGAGCAAGATCTGGTTGGTGGCCAAGCACTGTAACACGAACTGATGGAAAAGAGAGATTGGACCTGATGTATGCTACTATTCACAAAAGCAAGTGCCCTGTTGGCAGCACAGCAGAAAGGGATGCTGTGTATTTGCAATTTAAGTATGGGAATGGGTGAAGACAGGCAGACATGAGCTACCCTGCCCCTGACCCAAGTTGGTCAGATGGAAACCAAACCCAGCCCAGAAGCATCTACTGCATGCAAGCAAGAGAAAGAAAATGAGTAGATGTGATTTTATATATATATGTGTGTGTGTGTGTGTGTGTGTGTGTGTGTTTATATATATATATATATATATATATATATATTATTTTTTAAGTCATGTGCTAGTCAAGGAGTAGGAACATATATCTGGAAGAGACTGCTGAGGTCAGACACTTTGATTGCAAGCATCAGAATCATCACTGTAAAAATATACATCTTCCTCTTTTTAACTCATTTCCTGAGCTGAAAGTTCTTCCAGAGTCTATCTGCTCAAATTGTAAGAACTTCTTTCCATTACATATTTAAGTAGATGCATGGGCCATTTATATCCTGTTGCTTGTAAAGAACATTTTCATTCCTGTGGGTTGGCATTCAGTTAATTAGGTTTGTGAATTTCTTCCAATACCTAATTCAAAGATGGGAAATCTTCCTGCCCTATTGCAAATAAAAATTAAAAACTGAAAGTTAGAGCCTACTTTAAAGTGTTAGCAGATTTATCCTAAATTCAGATAAAATAGTTTGGAGATGGTGAAGAAACCATGGGCAGTGTCAGGCAGTGTAAGAGCCACCAACAGTCATCTCATAGCTGCATTTTTGTAATGACCATATGTAAAAAAAATAATTAGAAACAGGTAAATAATCAGCTATGTCATTATTTAGAAATATCCCACTGGGGAAACCAAACCAAAACAAAACCAAAGACAAAAAAGCAGAGAACAGCTGTATTTGAAAATAAAATTATCTGAACCTGCTGGCTGAGTGTATACTCTGCTTTGCCATACACAAAAGATGACTTCTCAGGAAAAGAGATTGTACACAATGAGAGATGGCACAGAAGCTTGAAAGTAAAAATCTGGAGGAAAGAAGAGGGAGTCAGTAAACTGCCTGTGATAGTAAGTGGCCAAAAAGACAGGAATGTGACAAAAAGACTGCAGAACTTGATACATCCAAAAGTACTCTGATTTCATCACTGAGCAGATGCCCTTCTCATAGCTTACCAGGCTCAAGTTGGGGATACACTAGGATTCAGTGAGAAAAATATCATTTTCTAAATCAATAGCAATGCTTTTGGTCATGTATATGTTTCTTTGGAAGTCTCACTACAAACACAGTCAAGGTTCAATCCTTATGAAGCCTGACACAAGCCAGTCCTTTCATGAAATGTCTGCAAAACTTATTATTTCTTTTGTCTGACTCTTGAGTTTGTCTCTCAGTAATTGGAGTTTGTTTTAAAACAAAACTTATTTATTTAAATTACTGCTGTGACTATAGTCTGACCTTCCCATTATTTCTACACACTCTGGAGCAATTAGTGGTGAAATTTCCTCCTGCTTTAAAAATCAATAAATTATTTAGACAAGATATCACTTTGAACTGCCAGCATGTGACAATCAGAAACATAATAGTCCAAAAGAAAGCAGAATACTCCTTTACATGCATGCTTTTCTAACAAGCAAGAGTAAAATCTCATTATTTGTATCAAATGTAATAGTCTGAGTAAAAGTCATCTCTTCTTCAACTAGCTGAAGAGGCACAGTGTGCATTGCCCTGTAACATGCTTCTGAGCACTGACAGAGGAGAACTTGCCTTCCACCAGGGATTCCAGGCCTTTGGACAGAGTAGCTTGAGTGTGACTAAAATGATTGCAAAATCGTTATATAGAATCCAATAAAGCAGATAATGTACCCGCTCCTGCATCTATAACAGCAATTAATGTCAATAAGAATAAACTAATTGTTAACATCTGTGTTGAGAGCAGTAAAGCTGCATTTGCTCTCCCACAGTTTCAGAGGAGAAAGCTCCACTTCAGTTTCAGTTGCAACACAATGCTACACAAAACAAGATTTTTCACTACTGCTTTTTATTACTCCATCTTAACAGACCTTTATCAAGTATTAAAATAGGCTTTATATCTTCATCTCAGTTATGTATATCTGCCCTCACCAAAATGATAGGTCAGGTCAAAAAATTGTCTTTAGCAGTGACCAAGGGATTAGTGATTTCCAATCACTGCCTGGAAGATGATATTGTTAGCAAAGCTCACTAAGCTGGTGGACAGTGATCTATTTCTCATTTTCCACAATGGCAAATTTCATAAGTGTGATGTTCATTGATGTGATCACCTGAGCAGTGTCACCCCTCCAATCTGTGTTTCCCTCTAGGGATGCTTCAAAGAGCTCAAAGGTGCCAACTTGTCACACACTGTGACTGCTCTGTGCTTAGGACAATGGCAGAACAGTACAAAAAAGAAGGATCTGGCTTGGAGGAGGATTAGACATTTTCCTTAAATCTGTAAGGTATATCCCATTCTGCTTGGAAAAGCTACAAAAGGTGTCCTTGCAGTTAGGAGGAGGTACTTAAGTGGTTTGTGACTGTCATTTCCAAAATGAATCCACACTGGGAGAGTGCAAAGAAACTCATGAATGGAGACATCAGGCAGTGTGCACTGCAGATGTACCACAGGAGTTTCAGCTTCTGTTTGCTTCACAGAAACATGCCAGCATGCAGCACTTCCAGTTGGATCCTCCTCAGTTTCTAAAGAACAGTGTAACCACCCTGTTAAATTAACCTATTTTTTTCTTTTCCATGGCAGGTAAAAGCATCTCCACCAAATCTTTCTTCATGTTTATAAAACTACATCAGCATTAATAATTTGTGGGCAACATTATCAGGTTGTCTGCAGCAGCAAACTATTTCTAACACTCTATTTCTAACACTTCTACAGAGGAGACATGTAAAGGATAGAACACAGTCAATTTTAAACTGCTTGAGTGTTTTAGGACACAATGGGTGCAAACAGTAGTAAGACTTTGATTTTTCTCATTTGCCTGGTTTAAGCACCACAGGAATTATAAACAATGAAATAGTTCTCTTTTTCCAGTGAGATGCAGTAATGCCAGTTCAAAGACACCTACAGCATCCCTACCTAATGACAGTGCAGGTTTCTAGAAACTGTGATTCCCAGCAGCAACCACAACTTCACTACCAGCCAGGAGCTTCTCTTGTGCCCTTCCACGTCTAAGCCCTGGGAACTGTCTGCTTTTTTGTTTCATTTCCTTGATTATTGCAGCTGCTGAACCAGATGGCAAAAATGTAATAAAGCAATAGAGTTTAAGTATGAAACCAGAAAACTGTGTTTACCCTAACTGTAGACCAGAAATGCTAAATTCTAGTCTAAAAGTTGATTTGTCTTCTCTTCACTACCACTTTTTGTGCTTTCTTTCAGAGGATTGTATTCAATGTTTTTAAAGTCCTTTATAAAACACTGCACTAAAAAACAGGGACATATATTTTTGACTTGGGATTGCTTGACATTACAAACAGGCTCTTTTTGTAGGGCTCCACAGCTGGAGGCTCATCACATTCCCAGAAGTACTAATTTCACCCTTATCATAGTCAAAGATTATAAGAAAGCTTTTTGTTTGGTTTTGTACTAACCTGAACTCAAAACTCCCAAGTACCACAGTAAAAGAAAAAAATAGCCATAGCATATGCTGACTGACATTGTGAACTTCCTCACTTATTACAAGCTCATTTCTTCCAATATATAATAATAATAATAATAATAATAATAATAATAGTAATAATAATAATAATTTTAAAAGATAGGTGCATTATATTCTTGGCCTTGTTGTGAATCCAGTTAGGGCCAGCCATTTTTCAGCTTGTATTTATCAGCTAGTACAGTGAAAACTTCATGTATTTTTCTTGCACCTGAAGTTTCATGGGATGTCACTTTCCTTTTTCTCTACAGCTCCCTGACCCCCACAACTGGCCATCCACCAAATCTGGCTATCCTGCCAGGACCTTTGAACATGACTGAAAGCTTGTTAGGAGCTAAACTAACAAACTTATCAGAATGATGCTTGCAACCAAAGCCAGATGGGACAGACCAGTCCATGGAGTAAGAGTGCTTCTATGAACCCTTGGTCCTACAAAAGTCTTCCAGGAATATGTGGAAAATACATCTCTTTGGATGACTGAAGCAGGCGCATAATGCCTCGTGCTGGTCTGTGTGTGTGCCAGTCAGGATGAGCTTTACTATATCAGAAAGTCTACAGGGAACTGACCTTGGCAAAGTGATGTGGAGGATCAAACATACAGAAGTCTGATGATGGGCACAAATAAAGCCTGTCCCCACAATGTTTTTTCATCTATTGCACATGTGAAGAAGCTTTTACAGCTGAGCTCTTTTGATGGAAAGGGCAAGCAGAGATTATCTAGGGTGGCTTTCTCAATCTGTGTGGCTGGCCTCCCAGGGAAAAGCTCTGACCTTTTCCTAGTACAGCACGTGTGTGTAACTCTGGGGCAAATAAGAAATGGAATGTGTGTCATTTGTTTGTTTAGTTCTTTGCAGACCCCCAGCACCCTGTGCTGGCCACTCAGTGCTGAATGCTTATTATTCAAAGGATGGCTGCTCACTAGGGATAATCCCAGCACTGAAGAAGTCGATGGGAATCTTCCCCTTGACTTGAGGATGCTTTGGATAGAGACACAATCTTCCACACTTCACATTCCCATTGAACTCAGCAGGGTGTCTGGATGTGCTGGTCCTTCAGTTACTCAGTGTCAATATTAACCACCAAAGTAAATATAAGCAATGGGCTTTCCCACACTTAGTAATTAAATATGCTTCCTCTATTCTCTGCCACTTTTTACATTAAAGGATCTCCATTGTTTTGGTTTACCATTAATGATCATATCCAGGAAGTATGTTTAGAAGAGAGCACCATAATCCCAAATTATGATGTTAATCCCAACATGATGTTAGAATGCATTTTTTAAATATGGCAATGGGAAGTCAGAGTTTAGTGAGTGGGTTTTACATTGTTTCTACAATAAACAAATTAAGTTCATCCTGATAATATGTTAAAATACTAGTTTAATCATACAGGATAACTCATCGTTTTCTGCCATCTAGTGACAAAAAATGCAGCTAAGTCAGTTTATAGACCTTCTAACTAAGTTGTTTTATTCAGTCACACTCAGGCAATAATGTACAGCTATCACCATGGGTTTTTCTGGCAGTTTCAGAGCACTCTGTGTGATTTGAATGGGGGACAAGGCACAGACCTTGTGTTTTTCTCTTTCATGTATCACCATTTTGATAATTACTTTTAGCATCTCATCATGTACATAATGACTAGGTCAGTTGTTCAATGCAGGAAGAACATCCCTAGTGTAGAAATCTACTTGCCATCCATGTCTTCAAAGAAACTTGCCTGACACATCATCTGGGGGGATTCTGTCTCTCTGGAAAGGAGCATTAAAATCTTCCTTCCACCACTGACAGGCTATACACAAGCACACACAGTACAATTATGCAGTTATGGTATTAAGACAATCACTGGCTACCAGGGACAATCAAATAAATAGCTGCTATATTTAGCTCAAAGACTGTATATTTCCCTTTCTTTCCTTTTACTGAAATTGAAGCCTTGTTTCACTGTTGTCAGTAAAACCATTAATATACCTAAAATGTAATTATATGTTTAAGATGCTTTGGTTGAGCAAGCCATTCACCTCCTATTCCATAAAAACTTCATTGTGAAGCTATGATATGAGTTGAGAATTTTCCTAATCCTTGCCTAACTATTGCCTTATCCAAATATAAGAATTAATTTTCTGGATTATTCTATTTAGGCACCAGTATAGACACGAGAAACCCATTTCTTGTCTTCTAATACCATCTGAGTTACAATAGTCATTCTATAAGATTTAAATAGGTTGCCTGATTTTTCCCTAAACGAGAAGCCTCATTCAGATCCCATTAAAGCATTTTTTAAAAATGTGCAAATTTCAATTCACATTGGATCAGACCCAAGATAAGCCCATGAAGAAATGGTGGTGACATTCAACCTCTGCACTGAATAATCCTCGCCAGTTTAGGAAAGTAAATTACCTCCGCTTCTTTTTCCAGACAATGTCAAAATCATCAGATAAGGTGAGCCAGAATGACAACAGACATTAACATATCACCTCTATTATTACATTAAACATTGCAGCCTTATTAGCAACAGCTGGCTACCTCATTATACTCATCAGAGCAAGTTTACAGACTAGAATTAACAAATCAAAGCCATTATTTTTGCATTGTTTCCAGTGATTTATGGAATTGTTTTCTTCTCTAATAATGGGGAAGTGCCATAGTGTCTCATTACCCCTGTGTAAGGCATGGGCATTACTAATGAAGACCACTGTGCACTTGGGAGTGTTGTCTTACAGGTATTTGATTCTTGAGGATGTGTATATGTGACTCTCCTGAACTGTGACATCAGTATTGTTATTGAACAGTAATATACCCCATCACAGAAATTTTACTGTCATTTTAATGATGTGGTTTCAAATATTATCTATGCCAAAACACTGCACTTTTAATTTTAAATAAAAAGAAAAAAGTTCACATAAATATTATGTGATAATAGCAAACATTTGTGTCAAATGTCTATCAAAACTCTATGAAAACTCGGGTCAATGGAAAGTAATGAGAAGCCTTAATAAATATAATAAATAAAATAAATGAATAAAATACTGAGGCACCAGCTGGATTTCATAACTATCTCATAGAAATAACAAGTCCGTGACTGTGTCTTCTCTAAACAAATGAATGATATAACATTTTTGTTTAACTTTGCATTTTCTTCATTGTCTTTAACTCTCTTCAGGTACATCACTTTGCATTTATGCAAGCAAAGAATATGATCTCTTGTCTCTGAAATAAAAATTAAATAGAAAAACCAAGCCTAGCATTGTTTTTTGGGGTTTCTATCAAGGCAGGGTCTTGCTGGAACAAAGCCAGATGACTGTCCTGGTCCCCACATATTCCATTGACACAGGCACAGAGAGTTCTTTGAGAGATTGGTCTCTGAGATGAATAAGAAAATATTGACCATAAGGGAAAAGAGATATTTTCAGACATCATCATCATACACTCTTATATTTTAAATATTCTTTTTCCACTTTGAGATGTTTTCCCACAAACTCTCCTTATATTTTATGAATAAATAGACCACACAGAGAAACCTTAGATGAAATCTGAAACACAAGCTCAGAAAATAAGAAACTGTGATCCTTAGTCAGTCATGTTTCATCAGTGATTAGTGTAATGCAGCCTCTCTGACTTTGAATGTCATGGATAAAACCCTAGAAGGACAGGACAGATCCATAGAAAAATTACCAGTTTCTTTTTTTTTTTTTTTTTTTTTTTTTTTTTGTTGGTTTTGGGGAATCTTGTTTAGTTTTGTTTGATTGGGAGTGGAAGGGGAGGTTGTTGTTGTTTTAAGGGGGCTTTGCTGTGGGTTTTCTGGTTTGCTCTTGCATGGTTTTTTTCTGTTTGGATTTTATGGTGGGGTAATATTTGTAACAGCAAATAATTTTACATTTCCAGTAAACCATAAGAGTGTAAAGCATTTACTTCAATGAGTCTAAACAGACTTAAGCATGTATATGCACAGAAACTTTAGAAACCTCAAAAGCCTGATTTCTGTATTTTCACAATGAATAATTTAGACCAGTAGTACTGGTGTCTAACAATAATTCAAGAAAGAGTGGCCTCAAAACGAAGTCTACTAGCCTGTAGTAGTGGGATCCTCCTGACTATATCCAGACACCTGTGTATGAACTGGTCACCCTACTCTTCACTGCTTTCACTGCAGAGCCAGACAGTGAAATCAGTGGTGGTTTTGGAGCAATTCATCTTATCCTAAATTAGTTTTCAATATTTGATGGACATGAATCACAGCCAGAACTCTGTCAGCTCAGCTGACTGAATCTGCACTCACTGCAGATCTACAGATCTTACAGGGCTGCAATACCCACACCAAAGACGCCGAAACTTAAAGATATCTCTGCCTGATTCCTGACTTGTGATGATTTCTGGAGATTTGTGATATTCTTTTTCATTCTCAACTGACAAGATATAAGCAAGATTATGTGTCATATGTATGCTAAAATGCCATTTACTGCAGCCATTTGTCAAGTTCACAGGGGTAGGAGTCTGAGGACCTCACACAGAAGATGTTCTGGTTAAAGATGCTGTTTTAGAGATGCAACATAAAATAAAGGTGCTTATATGAAAAGGACTGAAACCTCCTCCAGTTCCTAGAACAGGTATTTAAAATAGTTATGCCTTTTTATGTCCTCATTAAAAAACATAAAATTTTATTTAGACTCTAGGTATATACATCTATCTTGAAGCCATCTTGTGGTATGAATCTCTCTAGTCTTCTTTCTAAATTATACATTAATTAACCAGGTTTGATTCCTAGAAAAAATAAGCTATTGTCAAGTCACTGTGTAAATGCAGAGACTAAATTTAATTCCTGAACCACATGCACACACAGCCGTTCTGTGCATGTGTTGACCTATTTGCAGAGGGTGTGATCAAGAGTTTGTCTGGCTCAATAGCTCCTGTATCAAAGCCCTAGAGAGGAAATGCTGTGACGGCAGCAATGCAAAATGCATCTGTCAGTTGTAATTACACTGCTATTTATTTTCTCAGGGTAGACACTTGTACCTTTAGAAATAGATTGAGACAACTGTCTGATTTTAAACAAGTCATGAGAGACATGGTTATAGCCACAAGGCTGCACAAAGTATGGATGTAGATGTACTTAAGGCTCTGTCCCAGTTTTTGATAGTATCACACTTAGGAGGGCTTTAATGCAGTGAGTGGGCAGTTACCCACACAGATAAAAAGATCATTCTACCTCTTCTTTGGAATAAGTTTAGTTGGTGAAAATGTGAGATACAATTACAGGTTTTATTAAAAAATAGTCTTATAATTAAAAATCATGCTACATTTTCTTCAGGCTACCAGGAGCAACATTAGTCTTATGTTCCAGTTCAGCTCATGAAGCCACTTGCCTCAGTGACCTGGGTGCAGCTGCTGGAAACACAAAGATACAACTTGGCCCAGGTTTGCTCACTTCCAGAACAAATCTGAGAACAGAATCTGAGTCACCATGGCCTAGACTCACGTGCACAGAGTTGCTGTGGATCAGGTTGCATGTGGTAACTTGTCCATGTGCCTGTGTGTCCTCCTGGCCTAGTTAGAAGGATTTAAATAGTATTTGGGTTTTATTATTAGTTTCCATTATTTATATTTGGTACTTTATTTATATACTGTGGATAATATATACATTATTAAATGCATGGCAAAGTTATGGGTTGGGAGGGCCATGGTTTCAGAGTCAGAGTCTGATTTTCAGGCCAGAAATAGTATTGTATGCTGGTTTACAAGCTTCTCACCTCTTTTCTGTTTCTCCCTTCTCATGCCAGATGAAGGATATTAATTTACTAGAGTCCCAAATAATCATTACCCACCATGCAGTGACCATTCTGAGGACAGAGACACAAAGGGCATTCGTACTTCCCTTTTACATGATCATTTAATCCAATTTGCAGTCTAGCTGTAAGTTATAGGAATCAGTGATAAAAGTTATGTTCCCAGAACCCGCAGAGCATCTCTGTGTAGCAGTGAGCTAAAGCTTGCCTTTACAGGGAAATATTTCAGACTTTCATTCACCAAGGGCCATGAGAGACTGATGGAAGGAATTAGCTGTGTGCCAAATACTATTAGTAACATTAACATTGTAAGGACTGTCTACTTACTGCCAAGTAAAATAAAGTTAAATCCTGTTAGCATAGTGGGAAAAACTCATTCAATAAAAAAGAACAAAAACAGTGGGATTATTTGTTCTACAGTCTGAGTTAGGACATATAATTTCAGATCTCAGGCCACATGCAAGTCTGAAGTTATTTTCAGTCATTTTCTTCATTTCTTTGTTATAAAGTAGCAGGCTGAGCCACAACATTTTGCTGGCTCACAGGGACTACCAGATTTTCTACTCATATGGAGCTAGGGCTACTATGAAACATTAGCTGGGTCTCCAGTTTGTCATAAATGCATGACTGGGTCCCCCTCGGGAACCAGAAAGGCTGCTGTGCTGGTAGCCCAGTTCCACCATCAAAAACTTTCATGGCAGCAAGACAGCCTTGAAGCCAAACGTCTCAGGGAGAGGGAGGGGATGGCAGGAGCATCTCTGCTATAAGGACAGGTTGAGAAAGTTGGGATGGCTCAGCCTGAAGAAAAGAAGGCTCTGGAGGGACCTAATAGCATCCTTTCAGTACCTAAAGAGGACCTACAAGAGACCTGAAGAGAGACTTTTGACAAGGGCATGTAATGACAGAACAAGGGAGAATGGCTTCAAAGTGAAAGAGGGGAATTTTATATTAGTTATTAGGAAGAAATTCTTTATTGTGAGGGTAGTGAGTCACTGAAACGGGTTGCCCAGAAAAGCTATGGATAGCCCATTCCTGGAAGTGTTTAAGAGCAGGTTGGATGGGCCCCTGAACAACCTGATCCAATGGGTGGCACCCCTGCCCAAGGCCAGGGGTTGGAACTAGGTGATATTTAAGGTCCGTTCCATCCCAAATCACTCCATAATTCTGTGTTTCTGTGACTGGCCCTGCTGTCTGTGCCGCCAGCCAGCTTGCCTGACTGTCAGCTTTGTTTCCCAGGAGTCAAAAGCTATTCCTTTTAGGTACCCAGAGACAAAGCTTGTCATTTTTAATGAAATGTCATAAAAACAGTCCAGTTGAAAAAAAAAAAAGCTTTCACTCCTTGTGGCCTTTTTATTCTTTGCTGGCTTTTCACAAATACAGTGGGCTTTACATTCTCTGATTCAGCCAGCAAAGCCGTGAACATCTCTGCTCTGCTCATTCATAACTGCTCAAGATTGGCAGTACCAATCTACTCAGTTAAGGGTAATAGACCCTGCTATTTTTCATAGGATTGGAGATTTGCCTTTGTCCACAGCTTTCACTTCAAACCACATGTAATGCTACACAGATCACATCACTAGGTGATGTTCCAGGCTGAGTGGGCCCTTCAAATGTGAAGAGTCAGCTCTTACTGTGGCCTCCAGCCTGGGCAGTAGTAAAGCTCCAGCTGCTTCTATAAATAGGTAAGCTAAAGCTATTCACATCATAAAATAATCTGAGGGAATATAATGTGTTTTGAGTGCAGACTATGCAAGAAGCAGCAGAGAGACCCAGAGAAACAAGGTCTTAATTCTCACATACCCACGAGATGATTTGTGTATTTAATACCGAAAGTACAGAGAGCTAGTCTGGCTGGTACTGGATAGAAATGTGTGTACTTTCACACTGCATACATATTGGTTCTTAAGGTTTTGCAAATGGACAGGTACCTGGGACTGGGAATATAGGAAAACCATAGAAATGATAGCCATACATACATCTGTGGATGGACACATAAGGACACACATCTGTGATGTCCTTAAGGATGTGTTGATTTGCACTACTATAAGATGAAATGAAACTAATGTTCCTCACTGTTTCTTAATAGAATACTGTCAAGCATTTCTTGATCCTGAGCATTAACAGCATTCTGCGAGAAGCAGGGGAAAACTATTACTGTTGAGTAATCACTGCCTGGAAATTGTAGTGTTGTCACAGAATGGTTCCAAACTGAGCTTCCAGGATTCACCAGTATCCTTTTACACATAAAAGGCAATTAAATTCAGCCAGACAGTTTTTGCTGCACAAAGGAAAAAAGAAATCGTAACTCTGTTAAAAAAATAAAAATTGAATTTTATTTTAGTTTTGAGTCTTAAGTATCAATTATGCCTTTTCTTTTTCTCTAGTTGCCTACACAGGCATTGATCTTATACAAACTATTATTTTAAAAACGTACATATAGATGCCACTAACTGTATCAGCACAGCTTCCCTGAGGATCACACTCAGAAAACACTCTAGATGAAAGAACAGATGCAGGAATGCTGTGATATGATGACTTCATTCAAAAAAATATCAGTGATGGTGAAAAAAGAAGCAAAGTACCTTTCCTAAGCAGCTCCTGGCTCTTTCCACCAGCTTCATTTAGAGCCACTGATCTATGATTAGCAACATTTTACTTCCAACCCCAAATTCAAACACTTTTATTAATTTTATTTTGGCAGAACCTAATGTTAGCAAGAGGTAGATGCATTTTTAATATCTGGAAAAGAATTTCCTGTTCACTTCTATTTACAGTTGTTTGCATTTCATTATCCTCTATTTAGATGAAGTTTTAATAGTCTACCAGTTCATGAAAGTCTACAGAAATTCCTTTACAGTTCTAGTTCTAATGAAAGAGTAAAGAAGATATTTTTTAGCAGCATTGCTGACGTAGACTACTGGTGATATTACATTTGAAATGCAACAGTTCTCATAGCAGTAAGTAAGGAAAGGAAGCTGAGATGACTGGTATTTCAAATTCCAGTGGTTGTCCAGACAGAATTCTGTTTGTTAGCCATGATGACAAAATGCCTGTTGCTACTTTTACATTGCAAACCATTTTCCTCCTGTGGTTAATTTACTCCAGGTGGACATTTTGGAGAAACTCTGTGTGTAGAATCTACAAATAACTAGGTTCTTTAAACAGATTTTACTAAACAGTATTAAATACTATATTCCACAGAAATAAAAATGGCATGTCCCAGCAACAATAAACACTGAAGGAAGGCAGAGGAGCCACATCCTCTTCCACTGAGACTCAGGGAGAAATCCTCTTGGGAAGGTGAAAATGGATTTACCATGGATGAAAGAAAAAGGATATAGTGTGAGAGGATGCTATTTTCTCAGCCTTAGGCAATATACAACACATTTTTACCAGCTGGAAAATTGTTGCTGTCACTTACAAAATAACTGTGGTAGAGCTGCAACTTTGGTTTTGCCAAATTTGAAGGGCCACATTCATGAAGTCAAGATGATAGGGAAAAAGAAAAATTTATGCAACAAGACTACAGTGAGGACCACTGAAAGGGACCAGGAAATTAAACTGTCACAAGATGTTTCTCTCTGAAATAGCACATGTAGTGATACTGATCATCTGCATGTCTTCCAAATTTTAATTATTTCAGGAATAAGAGCCACAGAAAAAGGCCTGAAAACTCTTTTGAAAGGACTGCACTTGTAGATTTTGTGGGTGGTCTTCTACTGCCTCTCTCCAGCATGTAAAAGGTCTTTCTGGCTCACCTACACTGCCATTTTGTGTTTATTCTACAAACTGAATTTAGGCTGAATTTGATAGACAGTGAGTGTCTGCTCTTGACATAATGGAATTGCCCAAAGACTTCATGATTATAAAAAAAAATTTTAAACAAAATTCTCTTCCTATTTATTGAATTGCAGCCACATACTCCCACTTTTACTGTGGTTTCCCTTTCACTATATTCACTTTGTGGGATTTTCTGTAATGCTATCTTAATTGCAAGCTTTCTAGTCCTTTCTCTAACAGCATTTTTCAAGAAGTACTCACCAAAATCTCAAGCATGCAGCTATCAGCATTCCCATGGTATTAGTTCCTAGTTTGTTTACAGTAGTTTTGAAGTTGCACAACAGTGTCACATATTCTAGTGCTTAATATGCTAAATTCTTTACCAATTTATATCAGCACAGCCTAACATGATCAAGAAAGCAATACCACTCTATGTTAGCTGGCATTGCACCCACAATGACTTGGGGAAAAGGTTTATGTCTGGGAGCTGAATTAAAATCATAGACATTTCAGTATGTATAATTAAAACAAGATTCCTAGTAAATTCATGGGCACGTCTGAGCACTTTCAGCAGAAATTTTTTAGTAACGGTTTTTAGTAAGATATACAAAGATTTGATACATAAATTGAAGTGTGGCTCTGTGGCTATTCTCCATACCTGGCGACTCCTGACTTTTGAAGTATATAAACATATAACCAGTCTTAAACTAAAGGCTATACAAGCTGCTCAACAATTTGTTACAGAACCGCAGCTCTCTGAACAGGGAAACTAAAAACAACTGTGTGCCTAATACACCCCTCAGTGCACTGGAGTGTTTGCAAACCTCCAGTTTCACAAACTAGCCCAGGATTTTATATAAGCTTGGTTTTGTAAAAGTTCACTGACCTAATCACCCACAGGGCCAAGGTTGTTCAGGGTCTAGGGAAACAGTGTGTTCTTTAGGTCATATTTCTTTACTAATTTAGGGAAAGACACTTTCCCTGTTCATTTTACAGACCAGCAAGATGCTGGGTCTTGTCTGTTTTGTTACAACCCTGGTGGAACTCCAGAGGAGCCAATTCCTCCGACCCAAGGAGGAACACAGTGTCAATGTCAAGAATTGAAATCTTACAGCAGGAAATTTTTACCAAAAATTACTCTAAATTTCTCCCGAACACATCAGACAAAATACAAATCACATGTTACAAGTCACAAAACAATGAAACAAAGGCAGTAAGTTTAATAAGGCTGTCTCTCAAGAGGCATGTGACATCTGGCCCAGGCAGCAGTGCTCCCCTAACAAGCCAGGTGATGTATTCTGACACCCTCCTCAAGGACCAGGCACTGGCCAAGTCCAAACCAAACTGCCAGCCTGGGATGAACCTGGAAGAGAATACAGAGGGGAAAGTACTACTGACAGATGACAAAGAATAAAAAATAGTTTTGAGGGAGCTCAGAGCTCAAAATGGGCTGAGAGGGCACTGGAGGGAGAGCAGAGCACAGAGGGAGAACTAAGCAGCCCAGCAGTGCCCACAGCTCACAGAGGAGCTCCAGACAAGGTGATGTGCAGGCTGCTCCACCCTGTGCCTCCAGGACAGAGGGTGCTGTGTCCACCAGCAGCCAAGGTCTCCAACTGGAGCCCTGAGATGATTCTGCAACACTGGGGGGTGGGGAGGGGGGGCAATTTCAAGCACTTTTCAGCTACCACAAGGAAAACTTAACAGTGTGGTTCTTCTCATATTTACAATCCCAGTATCCAGTCTTTTTCTGTTCTTGGCTTTCAGATAATTTTTTGTCAACATCTTTGTAATTTTGGCTTGTCTACTCACATCTTCATCAATTCATGGAAGCAAAATCCTGTCCCCTATGTTTGAATTCAATTCAGAGTGAAAACCCTCCATCCAGGTTGGATTACTTACTAGTCTTGCATAAACCTTAGTTTTGGATGATGCTTCCCACCATTGCAGTTATCCAATTCCCTAAAGTGTGTACTTATTTGTTATGTTTATTCTGAAATAAGGACATCTGTTATACCTGCTTGACTCCCAAGGTCTTTCACCAGAATAATGTGATATGACCTTTCTGTCATTGTCCATTAGTACTAATATAATATTTACTGTAATTCAGTCACTGATATAACCTTAGATTTCCTTCTTTCCTCCACAACCTACTGGTTTGGGATACCTTCAGTCTATTTCATGGTCTGTTACACCTCCACAGCTTTTCTTTCTACACCACAAGATCCCTACTTCTTATCCAAAGTTACCTCTTTGCTGATCTTATTGATTTTGCATTATCTTCCAATCCTGTGCACATGCTTACCTCTTCTCAGACAATATATAGTTTATCCTGTAAAAACTAAATCTTGTTATCCAAATTCTCAAGTCACACTAACTCTTGGTAACCTTTCTGACCTCTGTCAGAAATTGTTTATTACACCACCTTGTTATGTGGTCCCCTTGGTGGATGCATACCTTGGATTTATTACTTTCAAATCTGCCCCATTCTTCCCAATCAGCAGAGGAAAACTCAGCTTATTTTTTTATAAAAACTTCTCTTCCTCAATTAAACACATAAATATCCCCCAGCTTGTTCCTCATTCATTTTTCATCAGCCTTTTATTAAAGGAAACATTTCCACAGTCAGAAGAACTCTTCAAATTAAAAATATTAATATTTTGTTTAAATTATGTGCTTATTACCAGTGTTTAGCAATAACAGGATAAAACAAACTACATTGGACCAATTTAATTTTCAAATCCAGCTGTGGAAGAGAACAATAGAGATAAAATAATGATTCCACACAATGGCTTGATAGTAGTTTGCAAATGAACTGAAGTATTTAAATACTCAAGCCTGTGCCTTCTACAAGTCATCAATGCCTTTGCAGAACCTGGAACCCATGCTGGCAATCTGACTGAAGTACCTGTCCATCAAAGAAGTCCATGAGTACTTCTTAAAAATCTAGGAATAATTTTATTGCTGGAAAAGACAAAAAATAAGATCAGAGACAGAAACACATAGAAGTGCAGAGTCTTTCCTTTGAGGAGTGTTTCCACTTATTTAATGTTGGAACTAACTTTGTTCCAGGCTTTTGAAGAGAAATCCTGACTCAATTATTTGTGGGAATTTTGCCACTGACTTCAATGGTGCAGGATGTCACCCCTCCTGTTAACACAGATCAGAATCTGTGAGTTGGTAACCCAAAGGCATGACAACATTTTCTTATATATAAGCCAGGATTTTCTCTTATTTCTACTTGACCCAAAAGGTGATTGTGAATTCTCACCACAAAAAACAAGAGACTGCTTTGGAGATTAGCATACATCTCCTCATATTGCTTCTTTGCTTAAGGGAACTTTGTTTTGGATAAACACTTTCTTAACCCAGACAGGCATCTTTCCTTTTTTTTTTTTTTTTTTAATAAGAAGTAAAATGCAAAAGCATTCTTTAGAATCAAAAAGTAGGTTCTTGACTATTAAACTAATGTAACCCATGTTCTGAAGACCTCAATGTGTTGCAAAACATTGAATACTTCAACTCTTTCTTTTAGTTTCAGCTACTCTTTGCTAATGGGGACATTTTACAGTAAATGTGAATCAATTAGGAGATGTATGTTTGTGTTAGCAAACCCTGATTTGGCCTTCATCTTCCCAAAGTCTTCTGTTTTGCCTACAGAAAATTGGTCCAGGTGAGAGGAAGTAATTAATTTAGAGCTAACTGTTGACAAGTTTGAATCAATAACTTTCTGTCTCCAATCCCATTACATTTTGGCCAAAGAGCACACAAAAATTAGTTATTAACAAGAATAGTCTAACACCAGTCACTTCCAAAAAACTTCCAAAGAGATCCTGAAAAAAAAAGAAAAAAAAAAACTTTAAATCTTTAAAAGGTTATGTCTTCAGACTCTGGGTTTTTTAATGTCTCTAATTTCTCTGCTCTACAATAGCTTCCTGTTCTATTACTCTGTTAAATGGTTCATCATATTGTGACAGCCAAGGGGTATAAAGCTCTTCTGATATGTACATTTAATCTAATGCTTCAGTGAGAAAAGCTATTTCATTTATTAGGAAATTTCTTTATATCATTAGTTTTTTCTCAATGTTTGTATGGCTCATCCAATTAAATGTATATTGTAAAATTAAGATGCCTTATTCTACCTTGTGCTAGGTGTAAATCTAGGGGGCTGATTCCTAAAAAGCAGACCCAATTGTCAAAGTCAAGAAAGATATTCTCGGAGTTTCTTAAAGCTCATTGGAAAGCCCATGATAACCCCATGGTAGCTGTCATCTGCTGCTGGACTATTCTAGCAGTAAATTACTATCTGTGCCTTAAAACCTTTGGCCAATTTGGTGCTGTAGGGCTTGATCACTGTGTGGAGCGAAGCTAATCTCTGCACTCTGTGTTCACACCTCCCCAAACATGAAGAAAGCTTTCAATGACAAATCTTCACTAGCCAGCATGTTGGAAAAAAGTGGATGTTGTGGATGACAAAACTGAAATACACAACAGGAAAAATGTCACATGAGAAGTAAGAGATTCTGAGACCTTGGTACCAACCATGCAGAATAAATAGTGAATAGATTCTATGCAGTTACATCCTATGAAGGAGGTTCAGTCCAGGTCAATTTTCACTTTGGCATGATAGGCTTTGAGGGAGAAAAGTCACAGGGGATTTCCCAGTTTAGGGGATGCTGC
The DNA here is from genome assembly GCF_026979565.1 of Vidua chalybeata. NCBI lineage: Eukaryota > Metazoa > Chordata > Aves > Passeriformes > Viduidae > Vidua > Vidua chalybeata. Next base: position 140,912,961 of record NC_071530.1, read on the forward strand.
TGGCTATTGCCAGAAATTGTTGGTAAATATTCTGTTTTCCTCAGAAAAAATGAACTGTCTGGAATTGATAGTTGCAAGCATTTTGCCTGGTAATTGGAAGACAAGTCCAAAAGTATTATCTCTCCTGATCTCAAAAAACATAAGAAATAATTCCTAACTGAGACTTGCCACTTGAACTTAAAGTGTCCCTAGACTGTATTTACAGGGTGTCGGGTTACAAGAATGTACACTAAAAAAATAAACACCTGCAAAGGAAGTTTTAAAAGTTATCTGTATTGCTGCATTCATGGCTGTTGTTTTTGCTTTCAGAAAAACAAAACAAACTCTGTCTATTTTTGACCAGCTCTAACACCATAGCCTGTAATAGAAAGAATTATACATTCTAACACATGCAAACAAACCCCCAAATTTTGTATAAAATTACTTTAAAATTTTGTGAGTCTTCATTTTTGGTTGCACCCAAGCTATGAAATCTCTCTTGCTGATTGAAGAGGGCAGAGATGTTCACCTAGTAACAGAGTCTGGCAATCTATTTCCTATAATAAAAGCTCTTCTCCAAAACACATTGTCTGAGAAGAAACCAATCTCCTGTTTGACTTCGTAGGTGATCTAGGGATCGACTTGTTAAAATGTCAGTTTTCTCCAGGGGCTGTATAGGCTTTCCCAATTAAACTGCAGCCAGTCAAAGGTCTCCCTCTTTATTGCATTAACTTTCAAGGAGCTAAAGGAAAGATAAGGACCACACCCTACACACATACTTAGATTTTAATGAATGTTAAATTTGCCTTTAATGAATGTTAAACAGGTAGGAAGATCAAGTAAAGATTAAGCAATGATAATGACATGTCTCTATTTGATCACATTCACAAGAATCTACTCAAACTTTTAAGCAGCTGAGCCAGATTCAAAGCCAACAGTCTCTCCACTTCAAATGTCTGGGACAGAGCTGATGCTGTCTGCCTCACTTGGAGCAGCACTCACTCCTTATCCTCATAACCCTTAAAGTATTTTATGGGCAACACATGCCTATCATTTAATCTTTTGACAACATGATCAATAATTACTATCACTGCCCTCATAAGTCTTAATCTACTTTCTCAACTCTCACCTAACCCTTTGAAAGCCTTTTCTGGGAGCCTACCTCATTCTCCTACTTTACAGCGCTTACTTTATCGTTCCACTCTTCAGGACAGTAACAAGATTTTCCCTGTCCTCTGCCCTTTTGGAGACATAATCACTGTAACACAATAGTGTGAAAATCTGTCTTCCTATGTCTGTTTGAAACTTGCTGATTTTTTTTTCTTTCCTCTTGTGAAATACCACAACATTTTTCAATTAGAGTAGGTTCTTGTTGCAACTGCTATCAAAGCGCTGTTATCATAAAACATCTGTCCTAAATGTAAGAACATCTGTTTCCCAAACTCCTGCTTGGTCCCTAGACAACTCATTTCTTTGATAGCTCTTCTCTTTAAAGGAAGCAATTTTTTTATGAATTTGGCTCTTAAAATTTTTCTTTTCATTTAACACGTTAAGCTAGGTCTTCACAGTATTAAGTTATGAGATTCTGTGCTTTTCTTGTCATTCTTTCTGTAGTACAATACTTACCCAAGTAATAGCATTGGTTTAGTTTCTCTTATAGGAACAACTGGTCCTACACTGGTTTTTAAGTGCTGCTGAAGCAGGAAGGTGAAGAATCCTGGATTTCATCCTCTCTGAAATGCTGACACTGAGGTTATAAAACAGTCTAAGGACCACTAGCCCTAGATACCATTCAAGTTCATTAGAAGGCAGCCATTTAGCTTCTGTAAACTCTTTTGCAACTTTTTAATTTCACATAAATATTGCTGAAACCAAGCATATCAATACAGGTCTTCTAAATTACTCCCTGAATTTTTCAGTCCAGCCCTATGCAGAAGAGCAGAGCCTTACCATTTATTTTGCCAAAATCGAAGGAAATTAAACGCTCAGCAAAGTTGCAGCTGAACTCCCACTGAAAATACGGAGCTGACTTTGTATCATTGCTGCTGAGACATTGCCATGTTAAGTGGCAAATTATGCATTGTGGTACAATCCTTTGTTACACACTATTTCTCCATTCAGATCCTGTTCAAGCACAGAACTGCTACATTGTCAGAAAGGCTCTCAGCAGTTGTTTCCTTTTTATTTAACTTGAGCTGTGACTACTTTGATCACACCTTTTAACTCTGAATCACAGCAAGCAGCACCTTGGGTCAATCACTGCTCCTCAGCCGTGTTGTGTCTTGGAGCACAGAATGTTTGCCTTGGAGCACAGAATGTTTGCCTTGGAGCACAGAATGTTTCCTGTGTGTCTCCGTCCCAATTACTGCCCCAGGCAAAGGCAGCTCAGCTGATGATGAGATCTGATTCCTCCCCACACCGTGTGCTTCCCACTGAGCTCTCACCTGTGGCACGCTGGGCTGGATGGTACAGCCGGCAGTCACCTCAGGACTATCAGCACAGAGTCTGCGTGGCCACTAAATAAAAACACGGGCACGATTTAGTGACCCGAAACAAAAGAGGCTTTAATAATCAAAATAACAAACAGCAGAAGGCCACCAAGGTATAGGGTGCCCTAGAAAACGGGAGGGCAAGGGTAGAAACAGTAACTTATATAGAGTCAGATAGGGGTGGAGTCTGAGGGAAGGGTTCCAATCAAAAACCGGGGTTATGAATCTTAAAAACAATGCGGCAAACTTGGGCCAATAATGGAACGGGGCACAAAGAACTTTCTAGCAATTATTAACATAAGAACTCCCGAGGGCAATGGGTGGGGGGGGTGAGCTTTTGCTCACCGTAACTAAGGGGAATTCTCCCTCAGCTGTGGATGCCAGCCTGGTCAGAGAGAGAGAAACGACATCCATTTCTCACAGTGGCTTGTGAGAACTTTAGGAAATTGTAGGAACAGTGATAACTTGTTAGTATAAACAGCCTGCAGGTGGTGTTTTTTCTACTCTGTTTTTCTGTTCTTCTCAAGAACTGTTTGTGAGAAAGATGTTTTTGTTAATTAGCCCATCAAGTAGAATGTGTCGAATCTGTTTATAAAAAGGGAACGAGCTTTTGCATTAAACATCTTCTTCTCCTGCAATTCAGTCTCCTGTGAGTTTGTATCATTTCAGGCTCAAGGGTGACACTCAGCCGTAAGCTAAAGCCTTCATCCTGCTCAACCCCAACATTCAGTCTTATAAAGTGCCATTCACCCACCTGCCTAGTCCATTGAACAAGTGAGATGTGTCAAACCAGATTTCTTCTGGACTTAAATCAGCACTGCTTTAGGGAGTTATATTCAGCCGCACTAAGTCAGGAATGGGGCAGGAAGCAGGTAAAAATAAAAAAGATGTTGTCTGCAGAAATAGCTTTCAAATATTCATGAGGGCTCCTGATATGGGCTCCTCTTTCAATTGAGTAAACCCTGAAACCTGCCCTGAGACCCTGTGGTTTGCCAGATCCTTCACACAGATAAGGAAAATAGCCAGATTCTAGCTCTTCTAGTATTATTTTTCATTATTGAATTGAAGGTGAAAGGAAACTGAAAACAGCTTGTCCTGTGTGGTTTCTGAAATAATAGCAGTGTGATTCATGAGTGACTTGGAGCTTTGAGGAACTTAAAATTGGGTTAGACAGTCAATTCCCTGACTCCACGAGCTCAGTGCTTTCTACTAAAGTACCCAGGAGTAACAACACTGGCTTAAAAAAAAATTGCACAGCCCGAATCAGTAGCAGAAGTATTATAACTGAACAAGCTGGACAAAAGTGTTTAAATGAGCTTTGGGGTTTTCAGTTTCACCCTGAAGAACTTTTGTGCCACTACATTTGCCCTGCTTTTCTTACTTCAGCAGTTTCTGGAGATGATCCATAGAACTCATTTTGCTGTCAATCAGTTTTCAGCAAGCAGGAGGATCTGTTGTTGAACTTCCCATATATTACTGTAATTAGCACACTTCTTTTTCAGGATTAAGGAAACTGCCTGTGTTCCTCTGAGACTGTAAGTTAACACTTCTTTGTAAATGAGAGTGAAAAAATGTAAACAGCTCAAGAATTCACAGCAGCACTTACCTATGAGAATTAATAGGTGGCTTGTGCCTCTCTTTCATGCTGGCAGTTTTCTGGAAAGCTGGTAAAAATGATCTGTTGATCTGTTCCTTTATGGGTATTTCTAGAGAACCTGCTACCACAAGTGCATGAGCACTCAGATTTTCCTTCCATAAAAGAAATGGATCCCAAGGCAAAAGAAAGGAGAAACTGAAGAAATAAATCAAGCAATGTCGAAAGGGTAAATCAGGTGGGATTCCTCAAGGTGATGTCTAAAATCTTGACTTCAGTCTTGTAGAGCAAAGAAAGAAAGAAAGCACAGGGTCCATCACCAGCTGTAACTATTGACAGTGTGGGTCTCACACCTGACTCATCACTTGCATTCCCTCTGTAGCCCATGGTAAGAAAATTCACTGCTAGAGAGCAGCACCTGTGTTTAGACTACAAGCATCTGTTTCTCTCCAGTGTCCCTGACACAAGGTTAGATATTTAGTCCTGTCAGAGCATCAAAAACATCACTAAGCAGCCCTCTCTACACAGATACATCTTTAGTTTCTAGGCACTGAGGTTTCCAACACTGGAAGTATCTCTGTCTTGGCAGCACTGAGCATCTTGGCTTGGCTGCTAAGCCTGAATTATTCCCACATCTACAGACTAGACATTCCCTTCCCAGTTGTGCATCCAGCACTCAGTGTAGTAGTTTTTCTCACAATATCTTCAGGGCATCAAACATTCAAGGCTAGCCCTAAGAAGACAGGGCTCCAGCCTCAGTACAAAACACAGAATGAGAAACATCTCCCTTGTACTGCCCAAGGGGATCTCCATCGTTGCACCCCAGGATGGCTCCCACATGCTACATTTGTTCTCAGTGCCTGAAATTGTTCTACTCTTCACAGAATAATAAACTACTAATTGGATGAGGAAGAAGCTAGAACAAATCTTTACAGCCCCCCTAAAAAACGTTTCTCACTGGGCTTTCAATCTGTGAAGTAGACCTGACAGTCTTTGGGGCACAACAAAAGACCAGGAAGGACTTCAGTCACTCCTACCGCTTTTCATTTATCCATCCATAGCAAAATAAATATTACTGCCAGATTAATTCCAGGGACTCTTTAAGGCCTGCTGATTCAGCCTTTTATTCATTTCTAATGCTGGAGATCACATAATTTGAAATACTCAGGAGCTACTCATCAGATGTTTTAATTGAATGCTGCAGACACAAAAACAATCTACAGTGAAGGAGGCAGGTTCCTGAAGGCAGACATACAAAATGTAAAAGGGTATTATAGAATCAACAGGCCAAACTTTTCAAAACAAGCACGTGAAATAAGGCTTTTAAATTCAGATTTCTGCACCAAAGTCTCAACTACAACAAACCAGACCTTACTTTGCCATGCCTTTCTTTGATGACATTCCTTTTGAGAATCATAGAATTTTTTAGGTTGGAAAAAACCTTTAAGATCTTTGAGTCCCACCTTTAACCCAACATTGCCAAGTTTATCACTAAACTATGTCCCTAAGTGCCACATCTACACATTTTTTAAATGCCTCCAGGGATGGGAAAGACATCACTCCCGTGGACAGTTTGTTCCAATTTGTTCCAGTTTGTTTCACCCTTACAGTGAAGAAATTTTTCTTACTATCCAACCTAAACCTTGCTGCAACCTCCCTTCAAGTAGTTGTAGAAAGCAATAAGGTCTCCCCTGAGCCTCCTTTTCTTCAGGCTAAACCACCTCTGGACATTCAGCCACTACTCATAAGACCTATTCTCTTTAGGTGTGTGTATTGGCATTGAACAGCCCAACATCAATTACCCATCTGAACAACTTCTTACCTCACTGTGTTCTAAACAGAGATTTGGTAACTAGCAGCAGGTAAAGAATGCACTGGTTTTAAGACATAATGACACTTCTAGGAACAAAGCTCTGTGGTGTCACAGGAAAAAGAAAGAGATGGTTTCATTTGGCAAATACAGCTCCATCATGAAATTTTGCTTCTTGAAGCAAAAAACAGGTTTTGAGAGGCAGCTGAAGCAGCCATTCTTACCATATTATGTGAATATATAATGTGATTAGAAAGGTAGTTTTCAGTATATATGCAATATATGAGCTGTGCTAAATATATATGTATATATACAGACACCTGTACTAAAATCTGACAAAGCTGAGTAGCGCTACATGGGAAAAAATAGGTGGAATAGATTCTGTCTTTTCTTGTGACAAGTGAGTAGAAAAAAAAGCAACTCTGCCTCCCTATCCAGGCTGCCATGGTCTCCATTAAGGGTCCAACTGCTGCTGGAAGCTGTGTGGTACTTATAAGAAACAAAAATTTGCCCTTGAATGGGATCTGGTTTGTTATTAAAGGTGAATATCAGCTGTTCCTTTCCACTCATACTCTTTGAGCTGTAAGGCTCCCTGCTTTCACCCAATGTATGGGCCACAAAGAGTGGGAGATTGTGTATAGGTTACACAGCCTCTCCACATATAGGCTCTCAAAATGACTGAAGAGATTTCTGCCCTTCCTCCCCATCACTTCTTTTCCTGGCTGGGGAACTATAACCATTCTGATTTATTAATTCAAACTAAAGAAAATCTTGTCCATAATTTGCAAGGTCCGGATATTGAAACAAACAATATTTTTAGTGAATCCCTACAGTTTCTTCAGTTCCTCTTAGCTGCATAAAAATAACTATATTACAAACCCCTTGTGAATCAAAAATAGAGCATTTTGCCAGATCATACACAGTATCAGGAAGAACAAAATAGCTGACAACCCAAATTGTAGTGTGAATATCTACAAGCAAAAAACCTCATACAATACAGACATTGAAGAAGCTATAACCAGGCTTACAAGTAAATTATTTCCAAGCCAAATACAAGTAAAAGTTGATACATTCTAAATTAGCCAGTCAGCTCCAGTCGTCGCAGAAGCCCTTTTTGTTCATTGTCTTGGACTCCCTCTGACAGTAGATTGATATATGTAACAAGAGGTATTGCAGTGATTTTACTATCAAATAACATATGTGGACAAAAGTTCCTGTAGACTGTGGTGGCAAAGGCTCAGTCTGACAAGGACCTCTAGGGCAGCAAGAATATTATCGTTGTCACCTGGCCAAGTTTTCACAGAACTGCAGTTCATTTCTCTCTGTAGTTTTTATCTAAAGCCATGTGTTAGCACTATTTGTGAGCTGGCTTTAGAGAAAACAAGGTATGCATGAGAAGGGCTGTCTGTTCTATGTTTCAATAACAGCTTAAATTTCCAGCATCTTAGCATCTATTCCTTCTAAGCTTCAGAATATTACAGAGGTAAAAAAAAAAAAAAAAAAAAACACAAAATCTTAGGTGGAAGCACTATCATCTTTTGAAAGCTCTGACATCAGAATTCAGATTTATCAGCTTCTCTTTGACTCAGTGTCAATGAGTATCAGATACCAAAACTTTTGAAACAATCCTATTTAGAGCCAATATTTTAGGCCCATCTCAGTTGCATAGCATAACACTTCTTGACTTAGCATTGAAATAAAGGTTATGTTGTTATATAAATACTTGGAGTAACATCTATCATTGAGTCAAATATGTTTGCATGATTAGTGAAAATACCTAATTTTCTTTCTAATCATGACATTAAAACACATGGCCATAAAATCCTGATTGTTATTTACACCCATTAGGATTACATTAAACAAGACAACATCCACTACCACAGAGGTATTGCATGTCAGTATTATTAAAACGATAATATGAAATATGTTTCCTAATAAATTGCATCCAATAAAATCCCTGATAATAAGAGTATTATTAAAATAATATTAGGGTTAAAGCAAGAACTGGCACAGATGCCAGTTCATACTCTTTTATCGAGTATGAAACAGAGGTTCAGTGACACAGCATGTAGCTCCTTTGACACAGCTTAGCACAAAATTAGTAGGGAATCACTGTTTTGCCATGTCTTACCATCACAGCTGTATTATCCCAGTATAAATCAGAGCTTACAGGTGATGGTTTTAATTGTTACCACCCTTGAGCCTTTGCCAGGACAAGAAAACAAGACCTGAGTAAGATCTGGCTCTCTTGAGTTGCTATTTCTTTCAGCACATTTCTGTCACACATAGGAGTTTAGTCATGAGAAGCTCTTTGCCTTTCTGACAACTTCTTCCTCTTGTTACCTGGACCTGCTCTTTGTTAGGCTTCCTGCATATCACCAAAATCAATTCAGTAAGTGAACACTGCTGGCTTTATGGCAGTGCTAATTCTGATACATTTGGCATATCCAAGAATAAAGTACATGCAGCAGATTAGGAGTATTTAAACTTTGCTTGCCTGCCTTCCCCCTTCCTTCCTGCTGCTTCTCAGGATGCTTCTGTTGAACATCTCATTCTCTTCATCATAGAAATTATCTCTAAGAACTTCATTAAATGGTGTCCCCAAATGTCACTGTGGTCCAATGATACGAGGGACCTAATAGCCTAAGCCCTCCTCTTTCCCTTCCCTGAAGTGGAACTGTGTCAGTGCTTCTCACACCTTCTCCAGGTTGCATCCAGCCCTGAGGTAATCATATAGCACCAATCCTGCATTTTTTGTCAGAGGAATTGTTCTAGAGAGACTGAAGTTATCTTTTTAAAATTAAATTAATATATCAAGTATATTTTTAAAACAACAAACAAATAAATAAAATAGATGGGCATCTAAGTTTAGGACACATAGATTCAAGATAGTTTATATTAATGCTAAAAAATCAAAGCACTCTAGAACAGTAACACTATAGTTGAGAAAGAACTTATGGATGCATTAATGCAGAAGTTTAATCCACTTCTGTGCTGGGAAACCCACTACACTAACATGAAGTGGTCCTTCTATTGGAAAAAAATTATCTATTTCTGAACAAGATCTCCTACAAGCTACAAATCTGTGGTGGGAGAAAGATTTTAAATAAATCCCTGGTATAAGATGTTTTGCCTCAAACATATTTTCTTGAAACAAGCATTTTATAGCTAAATAATTTGTCTGCAAAACATTACTTGTGGAGTTGATTTTTTTTGTGTCTGTGTGTTTTACTGTGTAATATGCTAACAATCAGTTCCATATGGTCTCCAGATACTCAATGATTTAAGGTTTCTGGAGTTTTCTATTTTACTTTTCTGCATACATACAGAAATACACTATAACATGCATATTTTTCTATCCCTTAAAATCATGTATGAAATTACATTTCACTGTTAAGTACCATCATATTTTACCATTTAGATAAGTATCAGAAATAGATAAATGTTCAGTTTCAGATGTAAATACTAAACCATTTTCTGCAGTTCATTTAAAGCATAATATAGTCAAGGTGAAAATTTCTATGCATTTATAACCTCCTTATACTTTCAGCTAAATTAAGCTGTCTCACATATTATAGTACAGATAAGTAGAGAAAGGAAAAAAGTTTTATACTGTGAGGTCCCATCTGCAATCATGCCTTTTTGTTTAACAGAGGAATATGCTTTTTAAATCACCACACAGAGAGAGGCTGTTTGTGAAAATCTTTCAGAGAGCCAAGTCAGCAAGTCTGTGGCTACCTGGTGCACTGACTACCTGGTGCTCTCTCTCACATGGAGAGAAAGCAGACTATAGTGGGCAAAGAGGTGAGAAGGGAACCTCAGAGGGGTTCTCAGAGAGGGGAACCATTGCCACTAGTGCTATATCCCAGCAGGGAGATTTTGGCACTCTCAAGGGACTGTTCATCCCACCCTAAAACTGATCTAAGTGAGACTGCTGGAAAAGGGCTCTTTCTCACCCCACATCTCCAGGGAAACACATTTGGTGGTCTTGCCTATAGAATGGTTTGTTGTAAACTAGGGACTAAGCTTTCAGCTGCTGCTCCTCAAGGAGATGTTAGGGAGCCCATCTGCCTCCCTACCAACTGAAGAACAAAGCAGAGTGCTGGGTCTGGCTGGGGCAGCAACTCACCACCACCAGGGTGACCCATGGCAGTACAATTAGAGTGCTGCTGGTGCTACAGCAGTTTGCTCTTTGGGCTCTTTTCCCACATCACAAATGTTTTTTTCTTCTTTTTTTTATTTTCAAGCTGACTCCTTCTTTGCTCAAAAAGTAATCAAAGTCTTTGTAATTGCCCAGCTACTGTTTAATCTAGCTGACATGCATTGTCTTTAGTGTTAACATATTTGGGCAATCTGTCACAGATTTCTGTACTTGGTCAATGCACACACTGTGTGCGCTTCAAGGCTTAGCAAGGATTTTTATCCAGGACATTCAGCAAGGCTCCTCTCCTTCTCAGTCAACCTCTCTAGTCATCTTCCCAAATTCCCCTTCCCAATCTTCTTCAGCAAGCTTCTTTTAATTCAGAATTTAAGATATTTCCCATGAAGGCAGACCAAGAGGTGTTCTAGCCCAGTGACAGCAGGACATGTTGCTTCAAAGTACACTCTTAGTAACTTTTCCCAGTCTCAGAGACTTATGAATTTTTTTTCTGAGCCTTTTCTGATTTCCTAATGCCAAGTTTAGGCTGCAGGTAAGAGGCTTGAAAGTGTCTTTCAAGCAATGTTGCTCAGTGCCTATGCAAGTCACTCAGCTACACAATTCTCCAAGGGTAAGATTCAAGTAATTTTTCTTGAAATCTCGATACTGACAGATCAGTAAACACAATAGAATACAAAGTTAGATGGATAAACATGTCCCAGTATATTAACTCATTAATCTAGTATGGCTGAGATATTTATGACCCAGCGACACAAAACTGCACTGTCTGTGAACATGCTGAGAAAGTGAAGAGCTGGTGCTGAATCAATGTAAGTGCTGCTGAATCAGCCTTGGAGGAGTTCAGCACATTGCATCATCCTTAATGATCAAAGAAAGTGAGAGGAGCTAACGAGCAGCCTCCCACACACATAAACCCTCCCACCACACACCACAGAGCACTACTGAGCAGACAGATAGTATTCCATGGGAAACAAGACGTTTCTGCTCACCACAAGCAGCACTGTGATTAGTGGTAGTATCAGAAGAATCCCTGCCAGCGGATGAACTCCCAGTCTATACTCTTTCCTAAGTAGATTTTTAAAGTACCACTTAAACAAACAAACCACTGTTCCTGGTTTGTCATATGAATAAGGGGAAATACTTCAAATATTATGCACACCAACTTCATTCCTGGGATTGCATTTAAATGCATCCTAGCTTTGATGGCCATTTTTCTGTTCACCCACATCCATACCATTATCAACCAGAGGTTTTCTGCCCTACAAACTTCCTTTCCCAGATTCTGAGCACACAGCAGGCTAGACCTAAAGCCTGTGCTGAACAGCATGGTCTTCAAATTAAACTCTGTCAATGATTTGAGTGATAGACTTCAATGTCGTGCCTTGAGTCCCCCAACCACACAATTGGCTAAAAGCTCAGTGGGGTTTGAAAAATTAGAATTCATTGTTTCTCAGGTAAGGTATTCTTGGTTCTACCCTGATCACTGTTACTCATGTTCCAGATGCTGAAAGAAAACAAAAACCTTTTCCCAGATAAAATAACCAGGGTAAATTTTTACTTATGACTAGATACACACTCTGAGTGCCAAAATTTGAAGCCAGTGCCACAGAGAAAAATGCTGTTCCAAATAGACTTACAGTTACCAGACTCTCTGAATTAATAACAATGGAACAATAAACTGCGAGGCAGCAGCTAATCAGCACTTGGGAAAGCCTCCATTCCCAGAAATGTCACATGGGTGGCTACAGGTGTAGTTATGGAAAGAGCTGCTGCAAGCACTATCATAGCAAACCCCAGCAAACCTCCCAGTATGCAAACACACTGCAAAGCTCCCATAAACAAAACAAGCAGAATAAGGAGTGAGAAAGGAAAAACAACTCAGGAGTTGTAATTTTCCCAAGAGACAAGAATAAAATAGAGATCTTCTAAGTTCCATACTAAAGCCTTTTCCACCTTCCACTAGGATCTTGCTGTTGGCTGCTTTTTAAATTCTAAAGCCCAGCCTCAGTGTGAATTTCTGGAAAAGGGCTGATTTTTCTTCTATGTTACTCACACCCAGAACAATAAGCAATGCCACTTGAAGTGAAGTATGTCCTATTATCACTTCCTGACCTGAGAACGAGACTTGAGACCTCTCAGCTTGGCATAAGAAAATTAATCCACTCAAGGATTTTTCAGTGGGATACTTGCCAATTCCTTCTTGACAGGGAGGAATAAAAATAGCAAATATTTCAATTCCCATAACCCATGTATCCTAAAGTATTGCTGGATTCTCTCTAATCTCCAGCCATAATTAGCATGATTAATTGCAGTGGCAAGAACAGCAGGTCTTCCTCACCAGATCTGCATGACAACATTTTGTTAGTGTGCGAGGATGGAGTGAAATACCAGCTGTTTATAGAAGAGTGACCATTCTTGTGCACATGTTCCAGCTGGGATCACACAATCAAGTTAAAACATGTAAGAACTCAACGTTTTTGTCTATTTACACATATGCTTTGTGTGTAACTTCACTCATTGTCTCTCCATATGTATATATAATACCTTTTGCCCTATTTCTCTTCTGCACACAGCTGTATGATTTTAACTCACACCACTAATTGGAGAAGATTACTGATAGAAGTATTTTTATATACTTACCTTTTTATTACTAAGAAAGGAAAAGAGAAAATATCAAGAGTCCTCATTTACTCAAATGTTTGATTTCAATTGTCCTGGTCACTGACTCCTTAATAAGGTTCTCTTGCCTCTGATAGACAGCTTGAGCCCCGAGTTCAACCCTCAGTATGGACTTCATGCACTTCATGACAAATATATTTAAAATCTACTCTGTTTCAGAATTCTCCCTTCTTCTGTGCCTTGACAGTTCCGAGGAAAGGAGGAATCTGTAACAAACAGACAGCATTTCAGTGAAATATTTGGTCAGTTATGCTAGAAGTCCAAAAGGTATACAGCAGCCATCTACTGCTCCCATTACCAGAAGGGAGGAGCTGGTACCCCAAACAGGATTTCAGTTTCTGCCAGATCCAGAGTCCTCCACACCACCTGGACAACAGGTTGTGCAATCCTCTACCTACATCCCACTGGCCTCCTGTGGCCCTTGAAGCCTCTCCACTGTGTCTTCAAATGGAAAGTGTCTACTCCACATTATGGTGTTGGCAACTCACTCTTCTTGTGGGATGGTGCATGGAATCAGAGCTGGACAGAAGTCATCACCCTAATTGTCAACAGTGCAGAGAGACAGGAAAAGCCAAGGATAAGCAAGGAGAGGGGAGGATCCAGTCAGCACAGTCAAATTCCTTCAACACTAGTGGGTGAAGCCTATCCCTGGCCTTATGACTACATGTGCAGTAGTAAACTTAAACCAGGCAGGGAACAGGTTTCAGTGATCTCGTGACCACCTCTACCATCAACTCCAAATAACAGTGCTGGCCACAATGGAAAATTCATCCCAGTATGCATCTTTGACCCACCTCATTTAAAGGGAAGAGTTTAGACATACTCTCGTGAGTCATACTGTGGCCCAGGCCAGAGAACAGTCCTGACTTACTGTCTTTAGTAGCATAGGTGTGGCCAAAGGGTGAGAACACTGCGTTCCTATCTCTATTTTTCTTGTAGCCTGCATCTAAAATGTATTTGAAGGATTGCATCTCTTGCTCTTCACAGAGCACACCATAAAAACACACTAAACTAAATTGTCTTCAAATCTGTTCTGGAAGTGTATTTGGGATTAAAAGCTTGTTTGCAGAAGCACTGGACAGTCAGATTCAGTTGCTGCATTGGCATTGTTTGTTCCCTTGAGAGCCCATGCACTCCCCCACACATTGCATGTCCACCAACACCTCATGTGCAACTCACAGTGCCTCACTAGCAGCCACAGCTGGGACACTTGGATGTTGCAGTCAGAGGTCCACTGAGAAGCTGACAAGGAGGGAGAAGTAGACCTTGACCATGTAAAGAGTCTGATAAATCAGTGTTGAACACATGAGTGCTCTTCTGTATCGCATTCGCCTCCATGTGGCATTCAAAATGCAGATTATCTTTTCTGCTTCAGAAATGAAAGCTTCAGTAATCAGCAAGTCGTTATTTGAATAGGCATGAGATGAATTCCTGCAGCTGACTTTTCGACTCTCTAATTTCCTCCTTGGTAGCTTTCATAAATGATAGTGAGACTGAAATGGATAGGTACCCTTCCTTGGAGGTTATTAAAGTAAATATAGCATTAACTGGATTTGGTCCCAGTGGAAGTGTACTTTGATCTCCAGTCTAGGTAATATTTCTCTTCCTCTCTTCAGATGTACTCTATCTGCTCTCTTTAGAAGTTACAATTGCAAGACCATCAGTTATTTAAAAGGCCTGCCATGGCAGGATTTTAAAAGCAGACTCCAATGAAAAAGCTGTCTTTCTGAGGCTGAAGCTACACAACACCACAACTTTTTATTACACTAAGCACTGAGGATTTTCAAGAAAATATATGCTATACCCCCTCAGTCTAGATACTCTTTATCTACTCCTTCCTGGAAAAACAAGATTCATGACTTCAAACTGAGCACAAAGGAAAATTAAGCACTGAGAAAGATTGAAGGCTTTCCGTTTCAAAGAGAGGCAGTATAATGCTGTGTCCACAAAAATATTTGGTATTTGTGAGCTAACCTTCACTAAAGATTAAATTATTCTCATTAAATTAAGCAGTGTTCAGTGTTGGACATGAGGTTGATTGAAAGGTTAGGATTCAGCACCTCCCTACTACCTCTATTCACAGACCATTCCTTCTCACATGAGCATGTTTCCTTGCATATAGTTTGTCTCATTGAGCCACCTCTCAGTATTTTCCTACCACTTGCATGATCACAGCTTTCAAATCTTCCCTAAGTGCATACAATCTTAAAACCTGGTTTTCATAATGAAGGGAACACAAAATGTTTCAGAAACACATCACAATATGCTATGTCAGCTCCTCCCCAGGACAGTGATTCTTTCTGACTTCCTAAACATGGTGGAAGAATAAATTCATGATACAACATGTATGCAAATCAGCAAGGTGGTGGATGCAGGAAAACAACTCATGGTGATGCCTTAAGATTTTAGACTTTATATTTTACAAATCCTGTGCTGCATTAGTGCATAATTCTAAACTTCATATAAAATGTTAACTACTGTCTTCACACTTTGGTCAGACAAAACAATTCCTCTGGGCCTGGAACCCAAAGACACCCTACAGCCTCAGGCCCCGAAAAGTATAAACAAAAGTGAGTTAGGGGGGAGTGAACTGGGGGAATATAACTTCATAACCTGAACCTGTAATTGGAGAATTAATCCCTGATATGCAAATAGACCAAACTTATATCTGTCTTAAAAATTTGTGACTGTTGTCCATCTTGGGTGTAGTCTCTGGGAGGCTTTTGACTGCCCAAGGTGTATCTATTGAAGGCCTTTAATAAATACCCACTTTATTCTCTTAACTTTGCCTAGCCTCTGTTCTAGGTAGCCACTCCAAGGCATCAATGGAAAGGCTTCTACATCTCATGAGTGTTTTAATGATCAGCTAAAATCAGTCAAGATACTTTCACCTTTTTCCATCCATTTCCCTGGGTGAAAAAGCCACAGATGTCTATCAAGGAACATGATATGATGTTCAGCCAAATCATACAACACTGACATTCAGTTTGAGCCAGAAGGATGATGTGTCACATGTGCACAGCAGGAAAAGGAACTTTCCCCAAATCTTCCATGTGAAATTTTGTGCCCAGAGTTTAGAATAATTGCATTTCACAATGCTGCATCTCTGAGTGTCTCTGACTGGCAACAGATGATGTGAATTAAACAGTAGATTACGTCAACACTGCCAGATGTTATGCTAACCGTGGCTCCTTCCCTTTGAGGAAACTTTGTGTCATGAAACTCCTGACTTGCTTATTAAAACAGTGATGAATACATAGCCAAGCTACATATCTTGGGTCAGGGGTTTGAATTTTCTCTTCATCCAGAAGGACTGCAGATGTAAGTGGAGAAGAATATATGGAGTTTTCCACACTAGAAGAATGGTGAATTCCTAAAAAGTATCTTGAAAACAGTCGGTTGAGGTGATATGGGAAGGCTGTTGCAAGTCAGACTGATTGGTCCTGCCCCTGAATTTCCATTTGCTACTGCTTTTGTTTATCTGAAATTGACCATTGTGAGACATTTTAAGGTATTTAATATACTGTCCATTTTCTTCTCTTTCTATATGGTGCCTTGCACGTGAGAGGGGGGAATATCTACATGCTCCTAGGTTCAAATTATTATAGTATTTCTATTCTTTGACACCAGTGGAGGACTGAGGAGAGGAAATTTCCTCTCCACAAAAAGCACACGCATGATCTCTCTAGTAAAGAAAAACAGAATCCCAATACCCACCTGGTGATGTCCTCCATGGCAGCACTTACCCCAGTGGTGCTCCATGAATTTACCTCATCTGGCCTAGTCTGTGAAGTGAAACAGAGCCCACAAAGGAGACAAAGTTAAATCTGGAATGCATTTAGGCAGCATTATAGAAAGGAACTAAGCACAGCTGAAATGTAATGAGCACTCCAGAAAACCAGCCCAAAAGCATTGATTAATTGCGCTCAGCCTTTTTAAAATGAGATCTTCAGAAAATCAGATCATCTCCAAATGGAGAGAAAACAACCAGCAATGAATAAAACAGCCAAGACAGTAGTAAGCTAGCTTCTAAAAACTGTTGGGATTTGAAAGAATGATACATTAACTCTGCTATTTAAATTATTATTTTAACTATGGTTCCCCATGGGTCTGATCCAAAGCATCATACGGAAACAAAGGCCTGTGACTCCATTCTGAACCGGTGTGCCTTTGTGTAGTGAGCTCTGCTGTGTATGTGCCCCATAAATTACATCTGCACAGTTTTCTTACTAGTAAGGATGAGAAACATTACCAAGGCTGAAGCTTTGAGGAAGAAAAAAATGTTGCTTATGGCTGTTCCATTGATATAGAAAGATGCAGCAGGGTAAAAGTGAAGTCAAAAAAATTTAGACTAAATCTCTGAAAAAAAATAAACATGAAATAGTATGTGTCATACTGTTAAATATCCTCCCTAGACCAGAGAGAAAAAATTCCCTAAGTATTAAGAACCAGATTAGACAAGAAATTTGCCTAAATGCTGCAAACAGTCTTCTCAATGGAGTAAGGGGTGCTTTACATCAAACTTACATATATATAACCCATCTCCCAGATGGTCCCTCAAGAGAAACACACATCTTCTCCATGGACTACTGTCACCTCTAATTTTGGAGGCCAGTTTCAAGAATTTGCCTTCCCTGCACACCACCTTACAGCACAGAGGTGACAATCTGCTGCTAAACTCTTTGCTGCTGCTTAGAGTGGTGAGTTCTGAGAAGCCCTGCAGCTCCCTTATTGCCATGTGTGCACACACACGCCATTGACTCATTAGCTATGGTGCCATGCTGGCACACTAAAGCCTCACAGCCTTTTCCAGCACTACTAGCCCATCTCAAGCCAACTTTGGCACCCAAGCAGCACGCTCCCCTTTGCTGGTGCACTGATAGAGGATGGAATAGTCACTTTTCTTCATAGTAGCTCATATGGTGCTATGTTTTAGATTTGTGCTTGAAAGCAGTGTTGATGACACCCTGATGTTTTTGTTATTGCTGAATAGGGCTTACACAGCATCAAGGCCTTTTCTGCTTCTCATGCTGCCTTGACAGTGAGGAGGCTGCAGGTACAGCAGGAGCTGGGAGGGAACTCAGCCAAGACAGCTGACCCAACTGACCAAAAGGATATTTAATACCGTACAGTGCTGTGCTCAGCATATAAACCTGGGGAATGAGGGAGGAAAAAGGCAATGTTAATACCGTACAGTGCTGTGCTCAGCATATAAACCTGGGGAATGAGGGAGGAAAAAGGCAATGTTTAAAGGTATGGTATTTTGTTTTCCCAAGAAACCATTGCACATGATGAAGACCTGCATTCCTGGAAATGGCTAAATATCATTCTTCAGGTGGGAAGTGGCAAAAGGATTCCTTGGTTTACTTTGCATTGCTTACTTGGATGCACAGCTTTTGCTTTACTTATTAAATTTCTTTATCTTAACCCATGAATTTTATTACTTTTACCCTCTCAACTCTCTCCCCCAGTGTACTGAGCAACTCTGTGGGGCTGAGTTGTCTACCAGTACTAAAACCCAATAACTGGTTACTCTGGCCTGACCCAGAAAGGATGTCATTCCACCCAATGAGCAGAGTCCCCATCAGTGTCCCTAATGAACATTGCAGGAAATGAAAGAATATGGGAAAATGTGGTTTTTGGGAGAATACCAATTTTAAAATAAAAAGCAGATTATAAACTTCAAACACGTGTGACAAGCTTTGTGAGAACAGGAAATCTTGGCAATGACATCAATACCATGGGTTGAAACTCCTATGTCACACAGACACAGTGGATAGCAAAAGAGGCAGCACGACACAGTAGCACAGCAAGAGCCTTTTGGGGCCATTTCCATGCTTACCCATGTATCACTGAGCCCACAGTTCCTGTAACGAACATTAGGCACACAACTGTAGTGCTTATGTCAGGCTGAAAAAGAGAAGGCTTTGGGGTTACGTAATTGCAGCCTTCCAGTACTTACAAGAAACATGGAGAGACACTGTTTATAAGGGCATGCAGTCACAGGACAGTGGGGAATGCCTTTACTCTGGAAGAGAGTAGGTTTAGGTTAGCTATTGAAGAAATATCTTCACCCTTAGAATTGTGAGGCACAAGAGCACGTTGCCCAGAGTAGTTGTGGATGCCCCATCCCTGGAAGTTTTCAAAGCCATATTGTATGGGTCTCTGAGAAACCTAGCATAGTGGAAGCTGTCTCTGATGATGGCAGAGGGCTTAGAACTAGAAGATCTTTGTGGTCCCTTCCAACCCATGATGTTTTTTTGATTCTGTGGTACTTTCCCTCTGTAGTTACAGGAAAAGAGGCACCTTCAGAAGGAAAGTCATGCAATAGCAATCACCAAAGACTATTGTTACTCTCCCTCTACTTATATGTCAATTTAGTATGTTAACTGGGGAATTACAACAAGTATTTCTGTATTAAATTACAAGTCCTCCGGGCTTCACCCGGGTGCCCAGCCAGTCCGGGGGAAAACCCTCGGATGACCGGTCCGTGGGGAGGATGTGGCGGGAACCCGGATAGCTCCACCGTAAAGACTAGAGGGCTCCGGAGTAGCTGTATTCCTAGAGGCTTTATTGTAGGAGAATCGCAGGAACAGGAGGACAAGACGAGGGACACAAGCTCTCTGGAAAGGAGCCAGCCCCGGGAGTCCCGAGGGAAGGCGGGGCCGGGTATTAAGGGCAAAGGAGTAGGCAACGGGTAAAGGGGGGGAGACAGAGTGGGGTGACATACAGAGAACTAATCGGGGTACAGAGGAGGAGTGGTATTCTAACAGGAGCCAATGGGGATAACAGAATAACTGAACTTTCTGGAACTGGGGAGAGTACCAAGCATTGACAGACAGCTCTTCTGGGGGGGAGAGCAGCAGTTGATTGGCAACCTTTTCTAAACTGTTGCTGCCTCCCAAGGGAGAGCAGGAACCCCTCCCACATATTTCAAGTTAGATGGCCAAAAGCAGAACAGGTGGGTCAGGTAGGCTAGTGAAGACATTTAAGATGGTGAATTCCAAAGAAAGAACTGTCCTTAGACCACTGAAATGTGCTAAATATCTGTCAAAGTGAAGAAATATTTATGACCATTTCATTAGGAACCTGCCATCATGGTTAAACCAGTGTTAACTCACTACAATTCTCCAAAATGGATCACTTATGGTGGATATCATATAGGAACCACAGCTACAGAATGTGCAACTCTTTTGGACATTGGGCCCATCAGGAGGATGTATGGAGATCTCTATATGCTGGTGGAGATCACAGCTTCCACTGCCTTCAGAGCAAGGAAGACTAGTTTGGTCTTCCACAACTCACCTGCAAATTGGTCATCAACATGGACTCACCATATGTTTCTGGTGTTGGGGGTCCCAGAGTTGGACACAGTACTACAGGTGGGATATCACAAGAGCAGAATAGAGGGGGAGAATCACCTCCTTCAACCATGATTGTTGGCTATGAATCTTTCAATGCAGCACAGGGTGCAGTTGCCTTTCTGGGCTGCAGGCATGCATTGTCACTTCCTCCCATTCCCCATGTGCAGCTCCCACAGAGCTCTACTTACTCTGGTTTCAGCAGGTTTGCTAAAACATTGCTCTGTGATTTCGAGCTCATGCTCTGCATTGTATTAGCAGACTCTACTCGAAACAACCAGCTTATTCTGCTTTCCCTCCTGGGAATCACTCCGTGGGTATATGAGGGTCTCACGGCCAGACAATTTATCACTAAAATGCAGTATCCCACAATCATGCCAGCAGTAAGTGAAACTATGATACATAACTGTTGAAAAGACTCACAGCTTCATCTCACTACATTGGATGAGAATCAGTTCAAAGACTGTAAGCAATCAACACGTGGCATTGTTCTAATAAATATTCAAAATGACAACCATAAGGCCCAGCCAATGCCAGGAAAGCAAATGTCCATACAAATTTTCTGTGGTAAGCACTTTCCACACTTAATATATCCCTAGAGGCTACTGTTGTCATTACTTCATGTTTCAGTTATTTTGAGTTTTCCCACTTCTATATTCTTCTTCACTAAATCCCTGTGATTCACTAAAGCCCTGTGAACACATCTATCCACTGCACAACTTAAAGAGATGTCTAAGGCATAGATCCACTGCACACTGTAATATGGGAGCAGCATTACAGGTTCATTCAAGAGCACAGGCATTTTGCAGAAGAGTGTTTCTAGTTGTGTAGGATTTGCAGAAGCATTTTCCACTCTTTTTTCTTCCAGTAATACCTGGGTAATGAATTCTTCTGGCTTTGAAATTGAACTTATTGACCATCTTAATTTTTTACCATCTGTAGCAGCAACATTAAGATTTGCAGAAAATTTGCAGCAAAAAGCCATAACATCTCAGGGGGATAACATTTCAGCTCTCCACACTTGGGAACAGCAGTGTGTAATGCATTCACACAGAGAAATAAAAGGCTAGTGAGTTATTTAAATATTGAGAATCTCAAGTTATTTTTCAAAAGTACATCCATTCATATCAATTGAACACAAGGAAAGATAGGCTAGAGGTTTAAACATTATGTGAAACTTGTGAGACCTGAAGGAATATCTGCAAATAACTTGTCTAAGAACAAAAAATCCAATTCATCTGTAATCAAAGAACCAAAAACTATCTCAGATGGACCTGTCCCCAAACTTTTTACACAGGTTCCATATGGAAGTCACATATGCACTGGAAGTCACAAAAAAAAAAAAAGAATCCTCAAAAAGGAAGATTCTATGCATCAAACTTTCTATTTACTTACACAAGTGTGATTCAAGACTTCTCTGCTAAGTCTCTGTGAGTGCAGTGGTGTGGCAGCAGCAGAAACAAGAGCAGATCAAAGCACTGCTTTTTCTCCTAAATAGGCAGGGTTTGAGTTTACCATGATATGAAGCAAGAGCAGATGCAAACTTGTATCAAGCTTTTTTCACAGACTGTCTTCCAGAAGAGAGAGAATAGCTATTCTCTTAATTTCACAAATCAGACACTAAAGTCTAAAGATTCATTCTCAATGATATATTTGTGCTTGAAATATCTGATACACACACCAGATACAGAATGAGATCACATGCCCAAAGAATATTTTGCGCATGATCCGATGCACAAAGAATTCTATCACATATAGTATAAATCCTGTAATATGACAAAACTTACAGTGGGCATGGAGAAAATAATGCACGAAGATTGTATAAAGAACAGCAGTAATAAGGGCTATAGCAATTATAGATGTACCTTTGTATGCCTGGGAAAAAAAAAAAAAAAACTGTAAAATACTTAAATTTGCAAAAATTGAGGGTAGTCTCAAGCAGCCTAGCTCTGAAAGCAGGGTTTTCCATGGTATCACAAATGCCAAATAGTTTAGAAAAGTAAAATTATTTTCTCTAGGTGTCTGAACCAAAAAAATGTTCCTCAATCTTTTTTTTCGTTTGGAGGATCTCCTAGTTCTACCCACACATTGTACTCTCAATCCTGCTGTGCAGTTTAGCTAAGGAAGCCACAGGGATTACATTACATGGGGTGAACTCCAGAATATGTGGGGAAATGAACATGAACTTTGCCATAATGGTGATGTGGGCTTGGACTTAAAATGAAGTTAGTTATTCTTGCTGTGGCACAGCTCCTTTTTTTTTATCCATCACAACCATTTAAAAGTAGCTTTTTAAGACTCACAGAATCTCTCCATATTTGTATTTTAATACAGATGCTTTTTTACACAGACTGAAGCAAGACCAATTTATCAAAATACATCATTGTACTTGATTTTCTCTCTAAAAGTATCTGTCTGCACAAAGGCAGAAATTCTGCCCCCAACACTGTTTATGACTGGGTGTTCATGGTTAAGCCAGGATGAAGACTTATCCTCCACAGCAGTTTGTAAAAGACTTTTCTTTCACACCATGAACACAACAATCTAGTCAGGTCTAAGGATTCGAATCACAGATATTTGTACCAAAAAAAAAACATGTTCCCCAAAAAATGGCTTTCAGCATTTATCTGTCGTGAAGCATGCCTGCAGTGCTCTCTGCAGGCCTGGGTAAGGCAAGTCCCGAAGCAGAAGTTTGGCTCTGGACAAAGGGTGGTCAGGACCTTTCATTATTCTCCTGGCCTGGGCAGATGCAACATCTCAATTAGGCACACATAGATCAGCAGATGATCTGGAAACCCACTTCAGATCATAAAAAGATGTCATGAGTTCTAGAAATGCTTAACACAAAATAAACAACTCAGTAGATTGTGAAGAATCAATCTGGTTTAACTGCTTCAGCCTGTGAATTTGTGCTAAATCAAGTATGTACTTCTTTCTAACCTATGGAAGCACCTAATTGACTTGGATGTTTTTAAGTAAACCTGGAGCTTGAAAAAGTTAATGCTGGACTACTCAGACAGCATGAATACCTTAGAGACCATGACCATTTTCATTTTAAACTAAAAAGGATCATGACCATGTACATCTTAGATGAGAAAAACTTGTGATCATGACTTGCTTAGCCTTAGACCAGCTCTAAAATGTAAAACATAAAACTATTTTTTTTCTGTGTCCACTGAAGCTAACATAAGGAACAGCAGAGTTCAAAAATACAAGGAAATATAGTCTAGATATCACAAAGTATGTTCTGACTTCAGGGCTACTTAAGACCTAAAATAAGCTAGAGACTTAACGATACAATGCAGGACAAGTTGTGATATTAGCAGACCTCAGTGAAAAACAGCAACAACAAAAATACAACTCCACAAGCAACTAATCACACTCTGAAATAGTGTCTGTCAATATTTCCTTTAAATTCAACCTCTGGGCTACCTGAAACCACAGAAGCCCACATCTGGTCCTTAGCAGTCACACTGAGGCTCCTCTGGCACGGTCACACCACAGTAATAAACACCTGAACGTTTGCAGTAGGCACCCATGCCTCCCACCCAGGGGTTACTGCTGCACAGGTCACTGGAGAAACAGAAAGCAAATAACATAAGCAAACTCCATTTAATTTTATGACTCCCAGTTGATGTGTATATTTGGGGTTCAAGCTTATTCTCCTTCCAGGTGTGCTCTGTCTCCAGGATCCAACCAAGTCTTTGAAGCAAGTGGAGACCTTACCTTTTCCTTGTTTTTCCTTTCCCCCATCCCAGTCTGTTAAGTATTACCCCATGACCTTTCACTGATTGGCTTCAATTAAGACCATGGATTTCCTCTTCCTGAACTAAAGTCAGGTTACAGTGCAAGAATAATAAAGGCAAAACGAATGTGTTGCAGTCATCCATGTACAGTCCCCAGACAGAATTTGGTGTAAAACTTTACTTGAAACTCCCACATTTCAAGAGCCTCAAGACAAATTTGCTGATTTGGAAATCTCAGTGCTTCTCTGCAGAAAAAAAAAAATTCTGTGTCTTTGTTTTTATTTTTCTTTTTGTTTTCTTCTTTTTAATTTTCTTTCTTTTTTTTTTAATAAAAAGGCAATTTTCATGGAGGGGTTATAAGGAAAAACTTACTGGTTTTGCTTAAGCTCAAGCAAAACTGGGCAAATTTTGGACACTTTGATTAATATGAAGTTTTATAGCATATACCCTGTAAATATTTATCATAATGAAGGATTAGTTGCTTTTCAGTGGTGACAAAAGGACCCAGGTGGGATCAGGGGCCTGCATTAGCTGTCGACTGTTGAAAAATAAATAAAAATCCTTGCTCCTTCACTGAAAATTATTCTTCATAAAATCTCCCGGCTTCCATTAATTTATTACAAAAATATATTTTCCTGAAGTGAAAGGTTTCTTTATGAGGAAGACTGAGTTTTATTCTGGGTTCTATTTAATATGAAGTGGTGGCTTTATTTTGTTGATGTTGTTGAGATACCAACTTTTAGTTTCATATGAGTTTTTATTTTGCTTTGTTTTTTATTTTTATTTTAGTCACATTACTCCTGGTAGTATGCACCTTGTGGCATGCCACAGTATTAGTCCTTTATAAGAAAAATCTTTAGGCCATGGCAATTTGTGCAGAAAAAATGCTCATGCACTGAAATGTGTTACTAAAATTTGACCAGGAGATTTAGCTTGTAGTTCTCAAACCAAACCCCTCTCACCTTTTAGCACCAAAAGCCAACTTTTGTGCTTCCCTGTACCACTAGAAGATGTTTGTATATAAACCTGTCTTTTATAAAGATTTTCCTCAGCAAGTCAGAAAGCAGCTGCACATAAAGGCTCTCAGTCATTCTTTATTTAAGCACCACTCTCAGTATGCCTTTAATATAAGGAAGGTAGGTTTACAGCATAAAACATCACCATACAGACTTCCTGCAACACTGAAGGTTGACCCAAGCATCACATTTCAGGGCTGAAGGCTAAAGGATTTCATTCATTTTCAAAAGAACATTGCTCCGTCTAACTGGAGGGCAACAGAGTTTATATGACTTTCTCAACTTGAAAGGCCTGAGACGTCACAAGCGTCAGTCTGCATCTGACAACTACTGACATAACCAAAAGCCCTCATGAAAGCAAATCAAACAAATGATGGTTATTTGGAAAAGTGATTTAACTTAATCTTGCTCCACTGTAAAAATTGGATTACGTCCAAGTTGCTGGGGCTATGGTGGGTTCCACAATCACTCTTTTATGGGGCACAATCAACTTATCAAAAATGATCCTAACTAATTATTTATAATACTTGCTTTCAGATGGTGTTGGTTTTCCTTGGGTTTGAAACCCAGCCAACACCTATATTGCTTCTGTCTACCACCAGGCTTCCTCTGCAGAGGGAATTTCACACACTTTTGAATGGAGGAGACAAAGCAGCTTCTCCTGAGCTCAGGAAAGGCCAGTGTGTTTTTAGATCAGTCTGCTCCACTTTAAACATTTCATCCAAGAAAATTTAAAGTCTGTCATGAAATTTATGATGTCCTACTGGACAAATATTTTCCTTTACTTCATAAGGCACCGGCTACTGTAATATAACAAAGTGAAAATTGCTTTCCAGGGAAATGTGTAGAGATTTATCAGAGATACCTCATTTAATCACATTCCAGTAAGCCAGGCTCAGTCATTCATCTTTGACAAGTGGAAGGGTGTGGGTTAAATTATAATTTAAGCCATTATTAGGACTGTTGTTAAAGACTTTTTGACAATGAAGTACCTGCATCATACCCCTAACAGGAAATTATGAAAATATTTATATGAGCTTTATGTGCACCTTGTAAGTATAAGAGCAATTGAAAAATTCAGTGATAACAGAGTGCTGAATAGGTACAACTCATTCTAGTTCTCAAGGAACATGCATAACTGGGAACTGCTGAACTTCTGCTGTAAAAATATTCTCTTCTGTTACACAGTCAGTCCAATGACCCTGCAAATAACCATACAGATTTAGAAAGTCAGGGACCCTCTATAACCTCAAGCAGCAAAGCTCTCTGCATGGCAGAGGAGATCCTTGCACTGATACACAAGACCAACAGATGAGGGACAGTTTACTCCAACTGGCCAGTCATTCATGTGCTGGAAGGATGCCGGATGATCAAATACTGAGATGTCTGTGTTAGCTGAGAAAGCACTGTCAGGAAGAGCATGGGAGTGAAAGACAGGGGCCACTGCCCTTGAGTGTAAAGGTGGCAGCACTAATTGGCCATGAGGATGGGAACAGTGTTTTGGTAGGGAAGTAGTCAAGCTTGTTATTAAGTCAAATCTTTAATAGCTCACTAATTCTTTTGAGTCTGCAGCCTGCTTTGTAATTACTTTTAAAATCTCTATGCTTCTCTGTCTATTAGAGCAAGACCAACCTGCCAGGGCCACTCTCCCCAGCGCACAAACAAGATCAGCAGTTTTATCAGTTCCCCCTGTGAGACAGAATTTAAAAAGAGCAAGGCTGGTTCATTGGCTCAGAGGACAAGCATCACAGCATGACTTCCTCCTACAGTGGGAAACTCTCTCCCTTCCAAAACCAAGCCAGTCTCATCCTTAAAGCCTGTGTAAGGAGAGTTTCTGGACAGGGCACTGCCTCCAACCCTTCCTGGGCATTGCTTGGACAATGCTAAAGGCACCAGCCAAAGCTCTCCTGGGGAGCATGTGAGTAGGTAGAAAGGGTGGTCCCAATGAGAGCTCAAACCCCAGCCTAGCAGAGGCACACAGGTGCACTCCTCGGCTCTGGGGTGCACCTTTGCTTCCCAGCACGAGGAACAAACCAGGGCAGCGCTCTAAGCCTGTGCAAATCAGGAGCTCTCAGCCCGCCCAGGTGTGTCTGCACCAACACATCCAGCAGCGCTGGCACCTTTGGGGTGTGTTGAGGGAATCAACACAGCCCTGGGCACGTTAGAGGACCTGGAGTGCCACCTTCTGGCACCTTGTCCCTGCACATTCCCAGCATGAGCATGAATGCAGCCAGGTATGTGGGGCAGCTGGGACACACACACCCCCAGCGACATCCCCACCAGGCTCCTGCCCCTGTGCCGGCCCTGGCTGGGTGCAAAGTCACTCTCTAACCCAAGGACAACCATCTGCCTGCATGCAGAGTGGGATGGAGAACAGCCGTCTGACACTCCAGAATACAAAGAACAAGCTTGCCTTGTCAGCTCAGGTTCACACTCTTGACATAGGTGTCAAAGCAAGAAACTTTGCAATAAACTACAGATATTTTCCCATAAAAGAAACACAAACAGGACCCAAACCTCAAAACTGTGAAAGGAAGTGAACAACCATTCAAAATATTCAGGCCTTTCCCTGAATTTCACAGAAAATTGGCATAATTCCATCCTTTTCCAGTCACTGTAAGTGCAAGGCAATAGATGCTCTTTTCAGACAATGCATTTGTAGAAAATAATCTCTGAGCACAGATTAGTGCTCTGTGTGAACTCCTCAGCAACATACAACAGGAGCACTGACAGCTGCCCACAATGTGTAGTCAACTCCCTAGTAACATTTCAGCCAGCTATGATCCCAGCAACCTATAGTTAACTTGTTAACCTAACCTGTAGTTAACTGCGTGTGGTTTGTACTACACACAGTTCCTGAGAGAACAGGGGGGAAATGCACCACAAAGATGAGGAATGACAAACAAAAGAGCAAATCCTTATGGACTTTTCCTGAAACATTCCTTTCATGTTCCCACCACTGATCTGGGGAACAAGCCAGATGCAAAGTGGCATGTATAGTTTCAGTTGTCTGATGTGAAGAATTTTATGCCAACACCAAGATATCTGATATGATAATTTTTATCTACTAGTCTAACAGTTGGCTGTCTGTGTAGGGATGTGTCGTTACCCTTCTCCCAAGCTGTGTGTGCAGACTGAACTCTGAAGCCATAGACTTTGCTTCCTGCCACATTCAGGGAGTTCAGACCTATAGCAGAACTTGCTAAGGTTCACAGGAACCTGTCCACAACTGATGAACAGAAAGGATGGCTAACACAACAGAAGACAGCTGCTGGAGATTCTGCCTTTCTTCCTGAAGGGACTCAGCTCAGCCCCCAGCTCTCCTACAAGTTTATTAAGCTGAACAAGTCACTGAGGGTGGCATTTGTCTGCCCTTGTGTAGGAGAGCCATGTATCTTCCTGGTAGGCTCAAAGCTGAAATGGTGATGCCCATGGTGGTGTACAAAGTGAGCCTGCCTCTTCTCACCACTGGATGCTGGGTTGCCACACAGCCAGGTCATCACTGAAGAGGATTGAAGGATGGAGCATCTCTCCTGTGAGGAAAGGCTGAGTTAGGGCTGTTCAGCCTAGAGACAAGAAGGCTCCCAAAAGACCTTACTGCATGGTTTGTTAAGTAAGACAGGGACAGACTTTTTAGCAGGGCCTGTTGCAATAGGACAAGAGGTAATGATTTTAAACTAAAAAGGGTCAATTTAGATTAGATTTAAGGAAGAAAGTTTGGGGTTTTTTTTAAGGAAGGTCATGAAACATTGAAACAGACTGCCCAAGAAGGTGGTGAATGCCTCATCCCTGGAAGCATCCAGGGTCAGGCTGGATAGGACTCTGAGCAACATTATCTGGCTAAAGACATCCCTGCTTATTGGAGGAACGTTGGACTAGATGGCCTTTAAAGGTCCCTTCCAACCCAAACTGTTTTATGATTCTATGGTCATATGGCAGGCCACCCCACTTGTGGCTATCTACAAAAGGGACAACAACCATCCATTCTGGGTGAAGAATCATCCCTTCTTTTATCTTTTCTAGTTGATTATAAACTTAGTGGCAGCCAGAAGGGTCTTCAAGCACACACACAGATAGAGAGGCACCCACAGAGGTGGGGAGGACATGTACCACAGTCAGAAATGAATAACCATGGGCTTGTAGGCTTTAATCAGAGCCCTTCAATGCAGTTGGTTAGCATGAGTAAACTTGTAAGTGTCATGTAAGATTCTGGGTTTGACAAAGCCTGTGCCTTGTATTTGTAGATGTTAACTTTGGAGACTAAATATCTTCCATTAATTCACAGGAACTGATAAGAACAGCCAGAAACATCTGATAAAGTCTGTGAAATATTTTACACCTTCGTTCTCCATTTATGAAAACAGGATAACTGCTACCTCTACCCTAGCACACCATCCCACTTCCAGACCTCCTCTAGAAAAGGCATGCTTATAAAAATACTCCAACATCAAGTTGTTATCCTCATATCTTGCCATTGTGAAAAGATAGAAATTTTCACTAAAGACCCAAACTTGCCAAATGCTGATAGACTTCA
This sequence comes from Vidua chalybeata, assembly GCF_026979565.1. NCBI lineage: Eukaryota > Metazoa > Chordata > Aves > Passeriformes > Viduidae > Vidua > Vidua chalybeata. The sequence goes on from NC_071530.1 coordinate 140,942,328, forward strand.
CATCTCACTGACAGCAGGCCATACTTTGAGAAATGGCTAAAACTTCCAGTGGTACCATGAAATACCCCCCCACTGCCTCTTCCCTTGCATCTTTTCAACACCTGCATCATTATTCAGCCCTTGACAACCTTCCTCTGCTCCCAGCAGAGTAACCATTATTCCGTGGGCTGTGTCTGGTTTTAGCAGACAGCCATTAAAAATGTAACAGCCAGCTACTAACACAATTTAGATGGCCCTATCCACAAGATGAAGAGTGCTCTTTATCCCTTGTCCAGTTGTATCAGTTGATCAAATATCAGATTATCAGAATATCAAATATGTCTGTCCTTGCAGTTGACTGAGAGTAATTCATCATAAAATAGTATTAATTTTAATAAATGGCTTCAGACTTTTACCCAAATTTCTTACCCAGCAGTAAAAGCTCACAAGATTTCAGCAGCACGTCTATTTGCCATCAATGTAAAGAACATATTTTTCTTGGTAGATTGAGTCACTGCCCCTATGTTTTTATACTGCAAGCAACTATGCAAACACCAGCCCACCCTACAGAAATTTGGGGACTATTGGAAACCTCACAGCCTTTCACAGCAGTTCAGCACAATGCTATTTCACTCACCCTTTCCTGTCATTTGATACAGGGTAAATATTCTGTGTTCAGTGGCCTCCACACACACATTTCCACCTGTGTGGCAGACCAATGCTCGCCTGCTGGTTTATAACATAGAACATGTGGGAATACTGGAGGTCTCAAGAGGTCTGTCTTACACTTCCTGTTCTTTATTTACCTTGCTGTGTTCAGTTTGTTTTTCCATTTATATTTAGCACAGATAAAAGCAGGGCAACCAAGCTCATATGTCTTAGTGAAATAATGGGAAGAGCTGAACACAAAAGCCATCAAAAGGCAGGATGAGGCACCTCCACCACCCAAACAAATGACAAAACTGTAAGCCAGCTTTGAACCATAATGCATACAACCGAGTGCTTTTTTGCAAGCCTGCATAAGCAGGTGAAAATCTCTCACGCATTCACTCCTCACAGGTTGAATAGGTTTGTTATTTTCAGTCAAAGTGTTGGGGAACTGCATGATTAGGAGACTGCTTTGATCACACCATGCAAAATCCTGCTCTCAGAGCTGGGCAATTACAGACTGCCCCTTGCAGAGGACTTGAGGCAAAGCTACCTGCAAGCCCCTCAAATGTTCATTCAGAGCCAGAATCAGTACTAGCTCCAGTACAATTTGTCCAAATGAAGTATGACGGGACTATTAAAGGGCCTTTGTCTGTGTTTGCATAATCCGTGTGCTCATTATTTCACAACTCTATCCACATGTAAAGCCATGCCGCCTTCCACCATGCTCTGTCTCCTCCACACTACAAGCACTGGCCCCCAGATGGTGAACAGACTTGGAATGAAAATGCCACAAGTTTTGAAAAGAAACACAACAAAGCCTGGACCTATATGTTCAAAAAGCACATCAATGGGTCAGCAAAGCCCTATGCATAGCCAAGTGAACACATGCACCAGGCTCACTGAGACACTTGTAAATATGATAAGTATTAAAATAGGGAGAAAAAAAAAAGGACAACATAAAACAAATGTACAACCCAGATAACTCTTTAGAAAAGCTCAAAAAAACATTTGAATAACTGTAAAAAAATAGAGTGAGGGAGTAAAAGGAAAAGCATTTCTTAATTCAAAAATGCAGTTGTTAGAGACACCACCTTAATGCTCCCAGGCACTATCCACCAGACAAACAAAATGAGATGACAATGTTTGATTTACTTCCATTATTGCACCAATGAATCTTTGGAATCATATGTTCATTTTCCAAAAATAAGCACGGTGGTCTGGCAGCACTTCAAGACTGAAATCACAAATGTCAGTGTAAACACATATTTTTGTAAAGGTGATAGGTAAGAGGCACTTATTTCAGGGACCTTATGCATGAGTATCCATCAGGACTTGGTATGATCTTGTTATACTGCAGGTCTGTCCCATGATCATAAATCACTCTGCAACAGCTTAGCCAACCTGCCCAGTGAAAGCAAAGCTGGGCTGGCAGTGAGACTCTGCAGGATGGATCAAAGCCTGAGGCTGCCACAGGACCCTGGTTTACCGAACTCCAGCCCAACATTCTCTTGGGCACATGCAGGAGCGGGTGTAACCATGACAGCGATGGATCCAAGATGCCATCATACATCACAGAAACCACAACAAGGCCTGCTGATCAGGAGTGGGGACAACAACCAGCACAGCAATGTTTACTCTGGTGCATACCATGTTGTGATGTACTTCTACCAGAACAAAAATTGTGTGTTTTTACAGTGCATCTTTGTGTACTGGCTACCAGCCACAATCTTCTTATCACTTATCTTCTTATCTTCTTATCTTAGTTGTTCTTATCTTGAACAACTTCTTATCTAGTTACTATTTCTTCACATAAGAGCAGGAGTTTGGGACTTTAAGAGAGTGGCTTTGATAGACAAAGCACAGAGTGGACACTAAGTGAAAAAATATCATGGGAAACTGGTAGCCAAACATGGCACAGGAAGGGATGTGACAAACCCAGGCAGCAGTGACAGGGAGAGTGAACTACAATGGTAACGCTATAGAACGAATCCCAGAATCAGCTATGTACACAGCACAGTGACTTTCCTTCACCTCTCTCTCTTTTTCAAAGGAAAATAATACCTTTCAAGAAAATGCTTACTTCCAACAAATAACCTCAGGATTTCTCCACTGGTCAGAATTAGCCACTAACTATTTCCTGAGACTATCTAGAATTATTGACCAAAAATAAAGTGAATAAGAATAGGTTCCAAGTAAAAAGATGGCTGAGCACCATTAAGACACTAAACATCCCCAGAATACCAAGTTGTGTAGATGCAATGCTTTATGAGAAAGCACTGACAACTTAAAGAAAACTCTACCATTTCAAGAAAGAGAGACTCAGAACAGCAATGATTCTACTCTGCCCCACAAGTTCCTATGACAGTTTCTACCCATTAGGGCCTGTACATCCAGGGGCAGATTTGTCCACTAATTTCAGTTTCTCTTTGAGCTTTTCTTTGTCAAAATGCTTTGTCAAAAGCATTCTGCTTTTGGTTATTGTCACACCCAAAGACACAACCCACCAGCAGTGACCTGGAAGGTTTATTGGTAGGGTATTTAGTTTAAGGTCATTCCTGTCCCAGCTGTCACCAGAGGTAGTTTTATGGTGTTTCATGAATGGAGCAGAATGGGGCTTTTTACAAGGTGAGCATTGGCTTTCCGTCGAACCCTGACTGAAGGATCCCTTTACTGGGGCAAAGGGAAAATGTGCTAAACCCTAGAGCACTGTGGTAACTTACAGATCTGGCTGTGCATTCTGTGGAAGGTAAAGGGCAACCAACAGCTTTTTGTGGTGGGCATAGATCCCACAGCTCTCAGATCTCCCCATACTGTTGCCCTATCCCAAGGCACAGCACATCAAATATGTGCACTGCCATGAGAAAGTAGGCATTTAGGAGGATTGATCCTTTTAGCTCTCCTCATTTTCTGGGGGAACAGAAAACTTGGAATGACTCACGTCAGCCACATCAGTTTTGCTGTGTCCAGCAAACCTGTACCAAGGAGCATGCCAAGTAAGAGTCAGGATATGGTGAGGAACAAGAGTGGCTACTGGCAATGGACATGGCAAGACACTTGTACACCTGCTCTGGATCTGGGCTCAATTGTCTAACTCCAGCAAATCCAGTTCAAGGGAAAATCCCATACTCACATCATCCAGCAGCAGCCACTTGGCTGGGGCTGCATTTCACTCCTGGGTTCTGTGTGTTTGCTATGAGACGCATTCATGATTGCAGAGGTCACCAGAGAAAAGGCTTTGTGTGCCACCAACAGAAATGATTTTCAGGAAAGTGTTGTCTCATCCACATCATACCCCAGCGTGAGCACACAGCAAGGAGCAGTTCTGCCCATGCTGCAGGACTCTGCTTGTGAACCAGGACTGGCACAGCAATTGCTCAGGCGGCTTCATAAAGTGGAGTGGAGCACAGGGCCGTGGGGATTCACTTTGAACCCCTGAGTCACGCTACAGTTGGCTCAAGTCAATGACTCACTCCAGTGAATGCTAAAATCATTCATGATTTCTTTTTCGTAAACAACAAAAGTAACATTTTATGCATCCAGAAAGGGTAATAAAATGTAATGGACACTCTTGTGAGCCTAAATCAAAACCCAGTGAAGGCAATGGAAGGAGTTCTGTGGCTTACACACACACTTTCAATCATGCTGCCTTCAGTTTTTCTTCAAGAGACTTTTCCATTTAGCAACGAGAAAAGATCTTTTTTTATAGCACTTATGTTCACCTCTCTTTGAAGCAGTCTCATTTGCCACAGTGTTCTTTAGAGCAAGAAGCAAAAAAAGAAAAAAAGATTGATTCCTTCCTGTTGTCTTAATGTAAAATGCAGTAATATCTTAACTCTGGGCTTCAAGATACTGCACTACTGTCACCAAGGGGTCTTAGGGGAAAAAATCAGATCCAAACCTGTGGAAGATAAAGATTACCCAAGGCCTGGAAGGAAGAGGAAGTGTCTTTATCTTAATGACAATTCCTTTCAATCAGTAATGTTTACATATTATTAAGCATAGGATATTTTTTCCTTCTTTTGGGATGTCACATTACAAAAAAAAAATATCCCACACGATTAGAAAAAAAGAAACATTAAAGGCTCATGAGTACAGTCAGGTCCCACTGAGTTATCCAGTGATTGTTATTTATGCCCATTGTTAAAGGTGTAAGTAAACATTTGGGGGCAAAGCTTCCCTTACTGGAAATAGGAAAGTTGTACAGCAGTCCAAGATGTCCCTAACACCTATTTTCCAGATATGCCTCAGCTAAGCTACTTGCATAGACAAATATAACTTTTCAGACAACCTGTACATTAAAAAAAAATCTCTTTTTATGAACACCATTTCTAAAAGGAATGAGGTATGTAAATGTCTGAGAAAGAAAACCCCACAACATTAAGACATATCTCCTTGAATTTGGAAAGGAGCTACTAAATTTGTAATTGAGCAGTACTGGATGCTACCAACACACTTCTCTGTTCAGATTAATCTTGCTGCAATCCACGTCCTTTCAGTTAGGGCTGGAATTTCACAAAGACTTCTGCAAGCGTGTGAAGAAGTCACAAATTTTTAACAAATTGTAATGAGGGGGAGGTGCCTGCAGCCTGCTTCTCAGCCAGCAGGATGGAGTAAGGGATTCCCTTCCAAAATGCAACTTAAGACAGGACCACAGTCATTTACATACCTACTCCAGAATGCCTCCTACTCACAAGTTGCACACAGGTTACAGCTCTCTCCCTCAGCTCTGAAAGAGCATAGTGTTGGTTAGCGATCTCTAACTTCATATTAACTACTCTTTAAGCTATAGTCCTTATTCATCTAGGTCAAGGCAGTGTTGGGCTAACAACTTTATAATGAAAATGTAACATCATTATACATAATTAGAGTCAACCCCAGCATCTGACCCAGCCTTGAATCCATGACTTTGGCCGGCAGCCTTAAAAAGGATTATTCCCTTTTCTTTGGGAGATGTCCCTCTTTTTTTTTTTTTTTTCTTTTTTTTTCTTTAAAGCTGGGTTTTATCAGGGCAGCTTTCCAGTCTGCGTGGCTTCCCTTCCAGACTTTTTCAAAAAGCCCTTTAGTCCCTTGCTCTGTGGTTTCTTTCATATTTAAGACAAATACTGTTCTAAAACCCACATGTCAGAATTTGGGATTAAAAATAGCCATTGCAGACTGGTTAGCATGAAGCAGCCATTCATGGCACACAATAGCCACAGCCACAGCCGTGCCAGTTCCCAGCACAGCCCCAGCGATGGGCACAGTGCTGGGCCAGTGCCTTTCCCAGGCAGCCTCAGCCCTTCTGTCTCTTCCCATCTGACAGCCTTGCAAAGCTCCCAGAGTGCGTTGGCTCTTCCAGAGGAGAACCACAGCACTCAGAAACCTCAAGGAGTCTCGTGTTCAGCAACCACAAGCAAATTTCTAGGATAAGTTCCTCAAGCCAGCATTAAACACTGACTTGCAATGTGTATAATCTGATAATATAGCTTATTTCACAAGATCCCTGTGAAACTCTGCAACGTGCCATTACATATGAATAGTTCTGGCAAATTTAGAGGAACGTCTATAATTACTAAAGAACTGATATGCAAAAGAAAAAAGTCGCTCTTCCCAATTGCCATAAATATTGGTTTGAGGTTGGAAAGCCTTATACACACCTTAAACCCTTCAATTTTCTCACATGATTGTTTCAGAGTAATGGTTTTCCTATTTATGCTTCATGCACAGCCCACCTTTCTGTAGTTATGCCTCTTTTATATACTTCTTAATCCCTTCCCCTGGCCAGGTCTCACCCCCTTCACCCTATTGCCTCTCCCACCTTATGCAGTGCTTCAAAAGCACTTCAGTAAATTTTAGTCTCCCAACCTGACAAGCTGTTGCCATGATTTGCAAAGTTTAAGACAGGTATATCACTATGTCCAAACACAATAAAATAATTTTAGAGTCATTTTACACATGAGCAAAAGCAACAGCAAAAACTTCAGTTGGGCTAAAAGGTGATGCTGGAAAAGCTTCCAATCCTTCCATTGGCAGGGCCTTACTGCTGGCTTCAGTAAGTGCAAGATCAAAACCCAGCTCCTAAGCAGGTTCCTAACCCAGCTTTCCTGTCAAAGCACAGCTACTGCTAATGCTAGGTCAGGTGTGCTACAAAACCTCAGCTTCAAAATCTCCAAGGGTGGTGCTCCCTGGGTCTCTGCTCCACTGCTGCACTGCTTTCCTGCTGAACCAGTGTTTGGCTCATAACTGATGTGAACTCCACAAAGGCTGTGTTGGGCATTCCTCATGCTGTATCAGAGAGCAGTTTGGCCCTGTCATCCCTGTAACTCCTCCTGGAGCAGCTGTGGTCTGCTGGCTGATCACCCTGAAGCCACCAGTGCATCAAATCAGCTCAGTCCATAGGTCCTAGGCTCTCCTCAAAGCCTCTGACCACCTTGGGAACTCTGCTCTGGAGCCTCTCCAGTTCATCCAAATTCCTCTTGAGCTGGGGAGCCCACAGCTCTGTGTCCAGTACTAAACAAATGGGAACATAGATTCCCCTTGATCTTCTGGCCACACTACCACTGATGGACCCAAGTGGGCAGCTTGCCTTGTTCCCTGTGTGACTTTTTGACTGGTATATTCCATGTGGTGTCCATCACAGTCCAGTGTCCTTTCTCACAGAGTGGCTTTTCAGACAGTCAGGTCAACTGGTGCAGGGCATCATCATGTGCAGATTTTCTACCCCTCTGGTAAACTTTTTCAAACCTTATAAAAATTTGCATTCTTCTTGAATCTTTTCCATTAAGCAAATCAATTCCTCCTTCTAACTTAGTGCCATCTCCATACTTTCTAAAAACTGTGTTCCATTTCCTTGTGCAGAGCTCAGAAAATATGACCAGCATCAGGGTCAGTGTGAATCCCCAAGTTGCTTGTGTGAAGTGCTTAATGTCTTATTAATCATGTCTATGCTTCATGCCTTATTAACCAAATGGACTTAGTCAAATGGACTTTGACTAAGATCCAGTGAGCCTGGTGATCCATCATGTTTTTCACCCATCCAACAGTCCATTTTCCCAGCTGGAAACAGGTAGATCCTGTTTTACCTCTATTCCATTCTCTCTGCAAATCTTCTTTCAGGCAGTGCAAAAAACAGATTTTAGTAATGTGATGCTATTCATTTAAGTCAAAATTACTGGTTCCATAAGCCCCGAATTGAAAAAATTTAAAGATAAGAGCATGGTGAAAATTGATGCCTTTTCCACTATATTAAGTTGCATCCACTGCGATTGTCTTGGTTTGACTAAAGCTAGGAAACATCTTTTGCATTGCACAGAGAAGAGGGAGTTGGCAACACAGAGACTGAGAAGAGCCAACCCCCCTGCTCCCACAAGCTACACAACAACAGCTCCATATGGCTCCAAGCCATCAGGCACAAAACACCATACACAGCCTTGCAGAAGTCAAACCTCTTGGAGGAGGTCACAGGCAGGAGCCACCAGGATCCTGTCAGAGACCCACCACTCCATTACAGAGCAAAACTGGCTTCCAGCTGGCTTCCAGGGAGAGCTGGCTTTATCTCGCTTCAGTTGAGCAATTTTCTGATTTCATTGTTGAAATCTTTGCCCCTCATTTTGAACTAATAGCTCTGTTCACTCAACTTTACTTTTACAATGGAATAATAAACTTCTGGGGGAAAAGCCAAGCATTTCAATCTCTCCTGCACAAAACACAAAAATAAAATAACAGTGTGTGACTGTTCTTTAGTGGCTTTTAAATTCTCAGGAAATGAGCTCTCCATGTGCAGGTAAGGTAGGGGGTTTTGATGATGTCTTGTGAATCAGATGACACACGAGGGAAACAAGAGAAAGGGAGAAAAATATTCTTGTAATCTGTTCTCAAACAAATTGTTGAAATGTGCTCCTGCTGAAGCCAAGTATTTTACAATTTAAATGACTGGGCTCAAATCTAGTTCCAGTAAGAATTGACAACATGTGAAACCCTGAGGGCTAAAACACAGTGGACAGTACCAAGAACCAGCACTGGATCTCTCCCACAGCCACCATCCAGGTGAGAATAAATGAGTCAAGAGAATGAGACTCTGTACGTTCTTCTGCTCACACAAACAAGTTTTCAAAAATCAAATTCTAAAAAGGCAGTTAGTCCTAGAGGATCTCAGTCACCAAAGCAAAAAGATCAAATTCAGAACACTTGTCTTTCTCTGCAATGACAAGGGACATTGAACCCACCCCGTGATAGTTAGGTGGCCTTGACACACCATAGATACTAAAAATATTAAATTAATATCCAGGTATTATAAAAGAATTAAAAAAAAAAAAAAAAAAAAAAAAAAAAAAAAAAAACCCAGACAATTCATTTAAGGGTCTGGCTGCTAACCTTCCACATGAGAAAGAGAAATTTCCCAGGGCCAAGACCACTCCCCACAGGACTCATGGACCCCCGCAGGTGACTTTACTGACCTAGGGGATCAGGGAGGGAGGAACCCTCACCCTTCTGCAGTCAGTGGCTGAGCTTCCCCTATGCTCACATGGAGCAGAACTCCCAAAGGCAGCAACTGTGGAGGGGCCCGGGACCACCATGAGGTGTCACAATTCTGAGCCAAATACTGTGGGTCCCCAAGCACCCTCCATCCCATGCTGGGCACTCACAACATACACAGACTTCACCTCAATGTAAAATAATACCTGGACCAGCAAATGTCACCACATTAACTTGTAACCTGCAGGTTGCAGCTCAGTCCAGGTTGACTTGATTGGTCAACATTGCATTGCACATGTCTGGACAGTAGTAGAAGCTCACAGATATGAAATACTAAAACCATGAAAACATTTTCTGCGTGATCTCTCTTCAGATAAATAACCATTCAGATGGTTATCTTCAGATAAATAATGCATTCAGTGATGAATCCCACAATTCTTTCTCAGGCCACCAGAAGTCACTGAGAGTTTTCTCTGGTTCAATTTCCTTTCCTCCTCCTCCAGTACATTATTATAGTCTATTTTTCTAGAAGTACTCATTCATTTAATTTTCATTCATGCCTATCTGTGAGCACAAAGATACAGAGAACAGTTCATGAGAAGACATGAATACTAAAATCAGATGCAATTCCTCTGGTGTGGCTCCAGAAGTGAAAAATTGAAGCCTCCCTTTGGGAAATTTTCATGGTGAATATTGCTATAGTAAATGATTAAGTGATGGAGTGGTTACTTGATACCTATGGAGACAGAATCCATCTGTCAGATTACCTGTGAAAATGGTGGACTTTTTTCATATATAAATGTGTCTTCATGGGCACTGAGCTTCAAACATCCCCAAAGTGCAATAACCACATGATTTATGGCAGCACAGAGCTGTTAGCAGAGGAGACTTTGTTGAGACTTTGTTGACATTTGAGATCAGCTGTGCAAAGAAAAGTTCTTCTAACATGAAATGAAATTAGTGCTTAAAAGAGATACCAAAACTGAGAGAATGTACAATACTTATAATCCTACCTGATCTTCCACTGTGGGAAAGACTTTAAAGACTATGACAGAAATTTTCCTGAGAGAAGTAATTGGATTTGTTCTGTAAATCTGCTCACTTGATCCATAATCCCTCAGATATCTCTCAGATGAGAGGACCTCCCAGAGGCAGCACTGTGCTTTTGTTTGCCCTGCTGTTTGAACTGACAGCCCAACTGAGAGTTAGTACTAAAATGGAAACAAGAAGATCTTATTTCCACTCTAACAGAAAAGTATTTCACCATATGATAAGAATAAAATAATAGAAATATCACAGGCTTGTTAAACCTTTTCTAAAAGGGCCTACTTAAAAAAAAAAATCGGTTTGTAATTCCCTTAAACCCTTTTGCATTTTTGTAGTAGAGACACAATCATTTTTAATCTTTCCAGGGATTGAAACTCTCTAGAAAAAAAAAATCACAGACCATTACATTCAAATCAGCTTTCCTTTTTCCCCACGACACTGACTTGTGTTTGTACATGGCTCTGCTGTTTGCTGAAGGGGAGGGCACCATGAAGGCAACAGAAAGCTGATGATGTTTTTATTGGCTCACTCAGCACAAAATGACAAGCAGAGACTTTGCCCTCTTGATGGTTGATACTGCTATGAAAAATAACCTTTTTCTTTTTCAATTAAAATAATTTGGCATCAATCATCCAGTGCCAGGCTGATAACACAATGCAGGAAAGAGCCTTCCCCAGGTGCTGCCAGTGGTGCCCAAGTGGTGGTCCTGTTTGTTTTCTGTAGGAAAGCAACAGTCAGACAAATATCAGTAGGACTCTGCAAGAAAACATGCAAAGATCAAAAAAAAGTTTGACTATCACAGCATCACAGCCAAATTAAGTGTCCCAAAGGAGTCCAATAGCAATCATTTCTTCTTTTTGTTTTTGCCAGTATTGAAGATAGGCAGATAATTGGGCTAGATACCAACCACAGAGGCAGTACCACCATTTCTGATTCGACCAGCCTTGGCCAGTGGCACATCCACCTTTGGAGCCATCAGGGATTGGCTCTGTTGGACATGGTGGAAGCTTCCACCAACTTCTCACAGAAACCACTTCTGTGTGCCCCCCCCCAACCCCCCCCCCAAAAAAAAAAAACAAACAGGCCATGTAAACCAAATATATTGGCACAGAAAACATGACGAGATCCCCCCAGAAGAGAAGCAGCATGATTTCCTCTAAGTGACAATTAGAAATGCATTAGATTCAGAATACTATATCCAGTTGCTGCTGTTTCTGGGCTATGTGCTGACAGTTTTCAACCTGTATTACTCATATTTTACTGCCTGACCTCCCAACAGCTGCCTTCCCAGAACCTTTGGTTATCTCACGCAAGAAGCATTTGAGACCACCACCGGTGGTGAGATAAAGTAAAGGTTATACTGATTTCAGGCTTGCTGCTGCCTGGAAATGCTGTAATCGGTGGCATGAACTAAATCTTCTCCAAGGAGTACGGAACAGGCCCCAGAGCTGCTCGTTCACCCTTTTCCTCTTAGTGTTGGCCAAGTTCTTTATACAACTGCCCTGTTTTCCTGTGGTGGACACCTGGTTCTTGCCTCTCATGGACACCTGGCTCTTGCCAGCTCCAAGTGAGCTCACCTGTTCGCAGTGCAGGAGAGCCAGCAGGGCCACTCGTATTTCTGGATAGCTGAATGTGAGCCAGGTCTCATTTTAGCCTGTAAGTATGAAAAAAGTACCCACCTGAGTCTCACTTAAATTTCCTTCCAACTATTTGTAAGGCATATTAACTATCCTGAGAGGCCTGTGTTGAAACAAAATTTTGCAAAAGCTACACTTTTTTTAAAAAGGCAGGTTTTCACTCTGTATTCACTAATAATAACTTCCTCACCTGGGTATTTTACAGCAAAGACTTGTCACACTGTGTTGCTTGAAGGTTTTCTTGCCTTTATGCAACTTTCACAAGTAAGCAGACAGATCTACTGTTGTGAGTGAGTAGTGTCAACAGTTTGCAGAAACACTCACTGCTTGGGCTCTTCACTAATACCTGGTTGCCACAGGAAAATGATGCAGAGGTCTTCCCTGAGGGAGCTCTGAAAATCATACTGCATGCAGCATGGTTTGAGGTTGTTACTGTGAGTTTCTTAAGTTTTTATAAGGGAACAAAACTGCACTGTGAAACACAGAGCCTTTCTTGATGAACCCCAACAAAGCCTTTGTTTTGGAACTGCTCCCAGAACTTTCTCATCAGGTCTAGAAAGCAAAGGAAACAATTGCTAAACATAACATCCCAGAACTGTATAGCACTGATCTCCTTTCTACAAGCTGGATTTTCCAAGTCCATCATGAAACTGCAGATGGATGTCATGGGGTCTTGACAAACTACTAATCTGGATGCCATTAACACCGTTCTGGGAAGCCCTCTCAGCTGAGGGGCAGCACACCCAGGCATTCTGCATCCACACCAATCTTAGCTTTTCGATCACAACTAAAAAATATGGGCAGAGGTAAAATAATCTTTCTTGACATAGAAAAATTACTGCAAAATCATCTGGCAGATAAAAATAAGTAAAACTTCATCTGAGGCATGCAGCAAAACCTAACTTGCAGCAAAACGGAAGAGAATGAAGTATCTGAATTTAAAATAATTTTTTGTGGAAACTCCTCTTCCAACAGACAGTTTTGAATAGCTGCAGGCAGATTATGGACAAAAATATTAGGAAGGAAGCTTATACTACTCAGCTAAAGGAAAGAAGAATGCAAAAAGGAGTGACTTAATTTTATATTAAATTTGATCTTTAATTGAATAGTTTAAAATGTTTTGCTCATTTTCCAAATGCATGTTTTTCCTTTTATAAACAAGAAAGGCAAATCTGGGGAACCTTGTGCTTAGAACATAGCCTGGTAAGGGATGTGATGGTCATCTGTGTTCACAGAGCTTATTTTACAGTTTGGACAGCCCATTAAACAATTATGTCTCCTGAATTTTACCAAGAGCTGCTGGAAATCATAGAGGGCTTTTTCCAGTGTTGCTGGGATAAATTCATTAATATATTTTAAAATAAAATAATCCTTATGACCTCAATTATAGCAATTCTGTACAAGAAAGGAAGGAACAATGTTGTGAAGAATTTTTTCCTCTTACTAGTATAGCTTTTTCACAACCAGGGTGGATTCATCTCACGTTAGAAGAGACACCTAACTTTTAGGCCTCTGAATTTGGATGAGACATTGGCAGTGCAATTAATTAATTGTAATTTTGTCAATAATGACATCTTTGCAGTCAGTAACATGCATCTTGTATGACTTTTTTTTGGTTTGTTTTTTTTTTGTTTGTTTCTTTCTTTGTTTGTTTTTTTGGTTTTGTTTTGTTTTGTTTTGTTTTGTTTTGTTTTTTTGGTTTTTTTTTTTTTTTTTTTGGTCCAAGTGAAACCACAGAAGAGAATGCAGAAAATATCTAAAGAAAGGGGTAGGAAGAAAAAATAGAAGAAAAGGGAAAGAAGAAATTTTAGAAACTCAGGACAGAAAGAAACAGCAACTTCTAAGTCCCAACTGCTTGTGAGGGAGCATGTTTGAAGAAGCACAAGACAGCCAATGTCATGGAGACAACACTGGTGAGCAGTACATGATGTCAAAACATAAATTTACAAGAGAAGAGTCAAGTAAATTATGATTTTGACTGAGGGGAAAGAAATTTTTGCCTTGAAGAAAGATCAGAGCCAGGACAGCTGGACTAAAGAGGGAGCACCAGAGTCTGAGAGCAGCAGCAGGAAAGGTTACACAAGTCTTTAGCTGAGGGGAAAAGTGCTTAATAGAACACACATGACAAGAGAGCAGTCCCAAAAGGAGATGAGGCATTAATGAAAATATAAGTATGTGTATCTCTACCTGTTGCATGCAGACAGAATCTGTGTGTGTTTATGATCCTGCATATAGGAATGAACAAAAATGTAAAAGCTGAAGTTCTGAACAAAGAATATAAAGAGAATGTCCAAGTGTAATCTACATTTTGAAATGCACATTTCTCTGAATGTCTTCCTTTTTCAGTTTAAAGTTCACCCATTAGACAGCTTGCATTGATATTTGCATAACCAGCTGTGTTTTATCAATTCAAAAGGGAGGAATCCAGGTTGAACTTTGTGGAGAAGGAAAAGCTATAAGCAAATCATATCAGAGGAGTCAAAGAAGGGAAAAAACTTTCTCTTTTTTCTGGCTTTAAAGAGACCTAGACATTATGAACATAAAATGTGCAGTAAGCATTGTTAGAAAGGGGAAAAATATAAGTTGGGAATGCCCCTCTTGTTAATGCTATACAAAGTGTTTAGAAGATGTAATATGTTATGGACAGATTAGCCCTTTTTGGAAAATACAAATTATAGGGAAATCTTGTTTAAGTAGATAGCAAATCTGCAGAGCAACGTTTCAGTTGCCTGAAGAATTCTCCTTGTAGAGATATGTTGTTACTTCCTTCATTAATTTTGTTTTTCACCTAAAATTATGAGGATTTGTATTTTTTACATCAGATGAGGTTCACATTCAGTATACAAATTTATCCCATCAGGTTTTTTTCTATGAGGAGGGGAAGGCAGTAAACAGTGCTGCAATTTATACGTAGCTCCCATTCATTTTTTAGTTTAGCAGATTATCTGTATGTGAGCATCCTATAATCCTATATGTGATATATGAACCCACATATGCAACAAAATACCAGTTTATTAGCAGAAGTTTCACTTACTTTGCAAGGACAAAGGTTTGAATTTTGTCTGGTTGAGTAGTTGAGTGTCACTTCTTCTGTAACTCAAGTCTGCCAGGGCACCCAGCTCTTCTCAAAGGTAACACTGGATATACCTCTCAGCTTCAAGAAACTACAAAATGTCACCAGCACATCCTTACTTTTTATCCTCTTGTCATTAATACAAATACATTGCATGGTGTCACTGCCTGGACACTGCCCTTTCTGTGAGTGCACCCTCCTCTCTTGCCTGCATGAGTGCTCACCCACCCCAAAAACCCTCTGTTCGTCCCTCCATCCTGCAGCATGCCTGTGTTTCCCACATAGATCCATAAGAAACCTGAAATCTGGGACATACTGCATTTCTTCTTTTTAAAAAAGGAGCCTATCCATTCACACAGCTGCTACACACCCTGATAAATCCATTTACACAGCTGCTACTGCATTTTCTCCCATCCTCAGTATTATCAGAACTCTGGTTTTTAGTAGTAAAACTTCTCTTGTTTTCTTTCCCTTTGGCTGTTATACTTCACCTCATCATCAGTGCCATAGCTCTTATTGAAAACTTAATCCAAGTAATAATTTCATTTTGGTGTTACATTTTGTATACTTAATAATTATAAAATTCCAACTGCATAGCAGAGTCATTTCTCTTCCTATACCACTAAAGAGCTTTCTGTATTTGTTTTTATATCCTTTTGTGGTGTGTCTCAGGTGTGTTTGGCAGTTTGCACTTCATCTCACCCCATTTTGACCTCTATGACTCCTGATGGCCCTTTTTCCACACTTTGAAATCTCTCTCTCCTCTATTTAAGGCAGTTCTTTATCTTACTGAACCTGGAGAGTTTCTCTGTAAGATTTTCCTCGTGGTTGGAATGGAGAATTCTGTCACTTCAACAGAGGAATTTGTAGCCACTCACACCCTGGAATACCTGGGTGCTGCTGTCATCAGTACCACTTGTCCTTCTGCCTACTCCAGACAAATTAGGGTATCTCACAATGCTTAACACAATCCCCAGTAATCTGCATCTCCTTAACACTGTTACAATATCTACACATACCTCTTTCTATCCCTGATACCCTTCTCTCACCCTTAAGGCCCAGGGATAAGGCTAATTAAAGATCCCTGCCAATCATAATTGATATTTGGGAACCCTACAGTCAAGCTCCTTTCAAAGGCAGGGTTTGTTCTTCGTTTGCTTTTGCTCCGGTTTAGTACTTGGTCTGGTACATCCTCCTCTGACACTTCTTTTCTTCCTATGTTGTCTGTATATCTTCTGTATTGTCTCTGCAGTTGTTTCACTTCCTCTCCCTGTAGCCTTTCCTGTGCTACTCCAGTATAGGAAACTTAGTAATAGCTAACATTTCTGTAATGCTCACCCCCCTTAGGCACAGCATTCACATGTACATGAACAGAATCCTATCTGGAAACAGAGATTTGACTTTAAATTACCATTTGCCAGGCTTTCTCATTTCTCCATTCCATTACGTCATCTAAAGAAATAATAAGATGGTATTTTAATTCTGTAACAAAGCAAATATAAAACATGGTTATTTCACTGAGACAACCAAAAAATAGTCACTATGGAAAACAAGCCAAAACTCATATCAGAAATGTAATTTCCATAATATTCCAACTACTCTTCTCAAGACAAGAAACCCTTCTCCAATACATGAACTGCCACTGCATTTTTACTAAACGCTCAACAAAACAGCCCAACTGCAAAGTTACCTGAGCAATTTTGATCAGAACAATGGTTTCATCCCTCAATTTCTCTATAGCTGCAGCTGAGAAAGTGAGGAATTGAAAAAAAAAAAAGAAAATGAAAACATATGAGAATTACATCATATTTCATATTTTTAAAGAGACAGAAATAATCTCAGTCATATTCCCTGGGTAAATTAACATATAATCTCCCTTCCTTCTTTCATTTTTCTTCAATTGACACCTCTTCACAATGCTGATTTCACCATCTGGCTGTGTTTTTTTAATCAACTCTTATGTCAAAAACTCAAATTAAAAAAGAACAGGGAATGGGAGACACCAGTATAAAGAAGTCTTAGAGATTTCTCAACCAAGTACACTTTTTTTTTTTCATCGTCTGCTATAGTTTTCCCTGTAGGAAAGGTTTCTCATCTAAACTTTATTATTTCCATAACCCTACAGGTAACCCAGAAGTTATAATAAGCACTGCTTTGAAGGGTGCCCATTTCCCCAGAAGCTGCCTGTGTCTCCAGGCACCACTCTTTCTGCTGCTGGGCACCTTCCTGCCTCTCACCCAGATTTGCTCAGGCAGGAATGAACCCCAACAACAGCTACCCACAAGCCCTGCCCTTTGCATCCCAAAGGAGATGTTCCTCTGGCCGAGAAGGAACAGTTCCTCACCCTGCCTGATTTTTCCTCCTTCCTTGTGTTTCTCTCTAGAGCAAAGGTAAGTGCCCTTCATCTCCGACAAGCCGAGAAGCAAATGTAAACAAGACCTGAAGGCAAACTTAAAGGAATTGCATGGAAGGAATAAAGTACAGCTACCCTAATTCTCCTAAAAACATATATTATAATAGTTGTAAATGTATTATTCTTACTACTGGGATAACAGCTCCAAGAACAGATCTGGGAAACTGGTTGAGGCATTATAAAAAAATCTTCAGACACAGACCTGGGTAAGAAAGAAAGCTCACACAGCTACCTGTTCCCAGACAATTTTGTATGAGCACCATGAGCTCCAACAGTGATTCCCAAAGATTTTTGACTTCCTGCCCTGAAACAATGGCCATTTTTGATCATGAGGTCTGAGTAGAGCTTCATCAAGGCTTGAATGTTTAAGAAATTTGGCAAGACCTACTTTCACCTTCAAAGACAGCCCTGAAATTAGTGCAGGGGTTCACTCCTGTCATCCCCCTTGCCCTTTTTTATAGGCCACAACTGCTCAAACTGCCAAATCCAGCAAGAATAAGAGCAGCCACAACATGTTTCCATTTCTGGTGGTCACAAGCATCTTAATAAATCAAGGAAAACACCTTAAAAAACATGTACGGAGCACAAAAGTTAAAAAAAAAAAAAAAGGAGGTGGGTAGGACAATCTTTAAGTACAGAGTGAATATCATCTGAGTAATACAGGACCCTTGCACTATATAATACACCCAAAGACAGAATATGTAGACATCTACCCCCACCAAGTGCAACTTTGAAGTAGCCTTGGGATCATGCAGGATAGAGCTTCAGCTCTTCAGTTCATCAAAGTGATAATTTAATTGCATTAACAACAACCTCCACGAGGAACAAGAGCAGATGATGGAAACTTCCTCAGATGTTTAAAAAAGTTCTGATAACTTAAAGCTTACTAGACAAGCTAGAAAACAAATACACAGATTTTTCACCAGAAAAGAAAGTAGCTATTGAAAAACAAAACACAGTTTACTGGATTTTTTCACTGGGAACATTTCCATCATGATTTGTCTTTCCCAAAAGAGATGAGGGAAAATGAGAATGAATTCAGGGAAGTCCTGCAACATGTGTTGCATGGGACATTGTTCTAGAGAAGCACTATTTTGCCTTCCAAACATGTAACCTATGAATCTCAGGGAAAAAGGTAAAAAAGACAAGACACTCACAACAGTCACTAACTTTCTAAAAACATAGTTATCAACATTTCCAAACAAATAAATCCAGTTGTTCTTTTCTGCCCTGGAAATGTTCATTAAGCTGTTATTTGTTTGTGCAACAAAGAGTCCTAGTGACCTGAAGCTGTTTGTTTTGCTCTGTGGAGGTCCAGTGGAGTCATCAGCTGTAGAAATGCCCTACCCTGACCAATGCCAGAGAAAATATGATTGGAAAAGCACTGAGCTCATGCATTCTCCCAAGGCCCTGGTTGGATTACATCATGTGTGCTCTGTATAAAGGTGACTACAGTAGAGATGTGATAGGGAAAATTGTGAGACTGAACATAGTGACCTAACTCCCAAAATACATCCCCTTCAGTTACCTTTTCTCCTTCTCCCAACTGTCAAACTGACTACTTAAAAAACTTTTTGTAATCTTCCCCTTCCCATTTTAACGCATTTTATCTGAAACCTACTATGGAGAAATATTTTTTTTTACTTTCTTATAGGTGGCTTTGTGGCACTTTACTACTGACCACGATGACAGCACTACAATTTAGACAACCCAGGAAATTACACATACACACACAAAAAATAAAAGAAGATTAATATAATAAATTTTGCAAGGGACATCTGCAGATCATTTAGTCCAGCACCTGGCTGAAAAACAGGGCTAAATTCAAATTTGGATTCAGAGAACTCTCTGGTCAAGTTCTGATTAACTCCAGAGGATGGAAAACCCAGAGTATCTTTAGAATCTACGTCTTCCAAAGCCACCACATATTTGCAGTAACTCCTTCAGGATGTGCACATTTCCATCTGACGCACCACTTTTTGGGAATCCCTATGTTGGCTTGATATCAGCTCGTGATCCTCATTAAAATAGTTCCTCAGCCCTTGACCATTTGGCCCACATCACTTCCTGGCTTATTGGAAGTCAGGAAGAAAAGCTGGACCCTGAATCAGTAGTTTCTGTCTTCAGGCAGGAGGCAATCACATGTTACTGATTGGATCATAGGTTTTGGAAGTCTTCCATGGAAATCTCACAGCACAGTGGATTGTTCTGGCACCTTACAATCTCAGCCTTTCTGAATCAATGCTCTAGCTTTCTTCTATCAAATATTCTCCAGAGAAGTCTTATTAAAATTGTTTATATGATTTCAACAACCAATCCCCCCATTATCTCTGTCCATGAAGCAATTGTGGCAGCCCATAACGTTTTGGGTAGATTTGGATTGTTTGTTAAGTGGGGTAAAACAGGTTTCTAGTTTGTACTGCAGACATATCGTGCTATTTTCACCCTGATAAAAAGTGGTTATGATGATAGTTACAGGAAAATGTAGAACACTTGAGCAGCTGAAAGAAGATGATGTGGAAAACCAAGCAGAAAGCCAAGGATCTGGAAGCAACCTCAATCTTCTGATTTCCTTATTGGAACAGAACTGGAATCAATCAGCTCTAGGCCATGATTTTAACATGATCTTTGCATCAGATGCATGACACTGGCAGCTGGAATATGCCTACCTATTAGACTGTGTGAAATTAAACAATGGCCAGGATTTTAAATATAGACACTCCGCACACACACATCTTCCTTTAGACCTACACATGTGGGTAAAACTCTCTGTTTTTCTTAGGCATTCAGAACCATCCACCCGAAACAGAGCTGCTAGAAGCCATTCAGCATTTTTTCATACCTAATTATTTATTAGCCTAAATAAAAATGTCAGAGCCAAATATTAATCTCCTAATTTTGGAAACTTTTGGCTTGTGCCTGTTTAATTTCCTTAGTATCTCCACAAGGAAATAAATCAGTCTGACAACTCAAGTTTTTCTGATTGTTTCAGAATTGGGATACCATCAGGTAACAGGGAAAAACAGTTTGAAAGGAAACCTGCACCCAGGATCATGTATAGAAAACCACTGTCAGCTCCAGAAGAGGCAAAGACTATGCATTGTCAGGTAGAGGAAAATACAGTCATGTATTTATTTTCAAAGTACAGGCAGTGAGGAATGCGACACTCTTTCCAAATTTCCACAAAACTTTGAAAAATGTCTTGTTTGTAGATGTCAGCTGAAGTGCAACTGGTGCCAAAGGGAACCAGCTTTAAAAATCAATAATGGCTTGATGCCTTACTCCTATGCAAGAGTTCAAGCAGAGAATTAAGCAGGAGAGGGAATGCCAACTGGAAGCAGGAACCTGTCCAAAACATTGCTGGAATTCATTCACTGATTGTTACAGCCCTGGCACCTCCATTAAACTGACAAGTGTTCATTGTCTGAAATAGCTCAGGCTGCAAAAGTCATTATATGATGTTGGTTGTATAATATCTTCTTGGAAAAAACAGAATCTCTGTACCAGATGCAGGAAAATATTTATCCTATTATGGAAGAGAAGCGATCATATAACACAAGGAAGAGAGAAAATAAAAAGAGAATAATTAGTTGTTCTCCCTATCTTATTTTTTCCCTTATCACATCCTTTCTGATATTTCTACGCTTATTTTGAGAGAAAGTGGCCTTAAGGTACTTAATTTCACCTGTTCACATTCACTGATGTGCTAAAGAGCTTACTGACTGTATTTCCACCCTAAATCTCAGCTCCATGTCCTTTTGTTCTGCAACAACTCTTCAGGCAGAAGCAGCATCTGCTGCCAGTGCTCTGACACCCTCCAGTCGATACCTGCCACTTTGCTACCCAGGTGCTGCCAAGCAAAAAGACCATGACTGAGGTCTTCAAATTTTATCTGGAACAAATCAGCTGGCAACTTCAGGAATTACAGACAGACAGTGTAATTACACATCCTTTTCCTTGTTGGAAATGACAATAACAACTTACACAAAACACTTTAACAAAACAAAAATAACCTATGATCTCAAAAAATCCTCTGGGATAATCAGACAGCCTGTAGCTAACTCTCAAATTGTGTGTGGACAGAAAAGATGCAAGGATCTGGCATAAAAGGGATTGCATGCTAGATCGACAAAGATTTTGATGATTTAGCAAATTTTCTGTAAATTGTGCCTGCTGTGGGAGATTTAGGGATATTGTACCCAAAAGGCTGCTTTATGCTTCAGCCACAGCATTAATCCTCTGTGAAGAGAAATGTGGAGCCTGCAGCATTCAGGTACCTACATGGTACAGGTTAGAGCTACTTCTGCTTCAACACTGAGCCCTATGAAATAAAAAAATCACTGGAAGCACTGTCCTAATGGATGGTACATCCATCCTACAAAACCAGGTATTCCTGACTGGAAGCATCTTATGGAATACCTCTCTCCCCATCTCCCCATGCCTCCTACATTTACAATGGTGCCCTCCTCCAGCAGGGTTTGGCACCTGAAAAAATCAAACTAATTGAAATCACCAAGCAGGGGCCAAAAAGAACAATTTTCTTCCCATTGCAGAGTTACCCAAGCAGCAAGCAAAACCACTGGCTCCATACCAGTTCGTGCTTTTGGACAGATCTCCAGACTCTCTTTTCCTACTCTTTTCATGTGCACACAGTAGCCAGAATTTGTCACCTTGCAGGCATGTAATAGTTACCCATTCTCACGACACCTTCCTGTGAATGTTTTTCATTTGTTCTTTTATAATCCAATACATCTACAAAATATGGTCAAAACCAGGGGGTTCTTCAGAAGTTTTCTCTGAAAAAAAAAAGAAAAAAGGAAAGAAGCCATGAGTTATGGCTATTAAAATAAGATGCAGTACTGTCTTGCAGACAGTCTCTGGCTTTGCTATTTCAGGCACTCAGCCAACAGAGAGGCAAAGCAATGAGCAAATCTGCAGAGCGCAAAGTCTAATTTGAAGAATAATTATTATCATTATATTGTGAGACCATGTTCCCTCACTGTGACCGGCATGAGGAGTTTCAGCCTCCAACTAACATTTGGCAGTCAGTTCAGAAAGTAGGGATCTGCAAGAGTCTTGCAAAAGTTACCATCTGCAAAAGAGACAGAGCACAAGGAGGGAATCTCTGACTTTCAAATAGTATGTGGAGGACACTGAGGGACACCCTGTCTCCAAGGAGCATGAAAAATGAGAGCTGTCACTGGAGCAGGGCAGGAGCAGGGGGTGTTTATGGAAATTATGACAGTCCATATTCCACCTCCAGGCAAGCCTAGCAAAATACTTGCTAACTTTGTAAAACTACAGTTTCATCCTGCTAAAGCTCCTTCAGATTTTTCTGTCTGTAAAGAGGAAGGGCTTCAAATCCAGTTAAGCACCACTGATCCTCAGTCCAGGCTGGGCAGGCTGTCTTGTGTGGCCACCCTCCATCCCAGGTAATGCCACACTGCCAGAGACAATCCCCAGAATGACACCCAAAATCAGTGCTGAGCACTCAGGCAGCCCCTATAAGGCTGGATATCTAGGCATGTCAAAAGCTGATAGGAGGCATTAAATTAAGGGCAATGTGTAAATCCCTCCTCTCATTCCTATATGGAGCACAGGACTTGAATCCTTTCTAAGAACTGAAGCACCATAGATCTGGTTTCACAAGATATGTTATAAGCAGTAGGAGTCGGGTTTTGGGTATTTGGAAATCCTGTCTATTTAGGTGCTCAGCCCATAGTGATGGAGACATTTAGGTGAATCTGACACTTGCAGCCTGCAACTTTTGCAGAGTGCACTGAGCTCCTTTTTCCACATCACAAGATTCATTTAAATTTAATACCCTCAAAACAGGAATGCCAGCCCTTGTGCACAGAGGACTCTTCCCATTTTAAAGTCTGGCAAAAGTAAACCCAAAGAAAGCAAGAAGGCAATCCCACAAAGCAATACAGTGTAACTGTACTGCAATAGCAACTCATCTGTATCAACAGCTGATAGGAAAAAAGATAAATGTTGGGCACAGACACCAGGAGTTCCAGAAATGACAGAGGAAAAAAAAAAACAGTAAAAAATTCCAATAACAACAAAAACAACAATAATAATAATAATAATTGTTTTAAATTATGTCTTTTAAAAGACAAGAGCCACAGAAAGAATGCAGTAGTATTTCTTTTTAACACTGATCAGGAAAGATACAGGCTGTAAATGAAATAATTTCAGGAGCCTGGTCTGAGCTGCCACACTGAGCCCCACTCAGACAGATGGAAGGGCAGAGTCCGGTAAGTGGGTCACTTTGGAAATGCTTGAGCTTTGTAGAAGTGTCCATGAGCTTTGACATATCCTTGACACATGTCTACACATCCTCAAAGCACCTGGGCAGAGACAAACATATGGCTCTGAAATCTCCCAGTGACCTCATTATCCGGGGGTCACTGACTGGGGCGGCTCTCGAAGCTCCTGTCTGCCTGGGGAGGTTTTAACCCATGACTGCTCATGTGGTCTGAAATGTTGAAGACAAAGGATTCCTCTCAGGCATTTAATTGAAAGCAGTCAAAGGCAGAAGCTTTGATATTTTCACTTGTTCTGAATGAAGTAGTGTGAATGGGCAAAGCCAAAAAATTTGCAATATAGCTGTCCAGCCCAGACAGTGGGAGAGGAAAACTTGCCACCCCACTGCCCGAGCAGTGAGGCAGTGCGACTCCTGCATTTCACTCCTTATGGCCCTTTCATCTTTGGCCTTAAACCCTGCTAAGCCACCTCCTATCAGCAACTAAGAGAAACCACAAAACACAGCAGCTCCTGGGAAAACAGTGTGGTCAGTGAGGGCAGCTCCCTTCCGAAGTGGAAGAGGCAATGGTTCATCTCGGGCAGCTGACAGCTGATAAGCACCAGGAGGGAGGGAGGAGAGCAACCCTCCCCCCATGCCCAACCCTTCTGCTGAGAGGTGCTGGCAGAGCTTCTGGGGACAGGGACAGAAATAGCCGTGTCCAACTGCAGCAAAAGCTGCAGGACACTGAGGCTTGTGTTAGCTTGCCAAGGCAGAGGCAGAGAGCACACAGCAGGCCAAACCACAGCCACCAAGGCAAGGTCTGGCACTCACCAGCAACCTGTTTTAGTGGAGAAACCTGTAGAAAGGCTGGATGAAACAAGAAACAAACCAAAGCCAGGAATTGCACTAAATCACGTACTCTCCTTTCCCTTGGGTGGCAAAGGTGAGTACTCACCTACATGTGAGCTGCAGAGCAGCCAACTCCTTCTTCCAGCCTCCCTTGCTCATTTCTCCTTCCCCATAGAAGGCATAGTATTTGATTACTTGCAAAAATAATATTATTTTTATATGAATATATATAAACATCCAGAGAAAAATCACTGTAATGGTCCTCCTTATGCACTTATCTAGCCCATTCATTTCAATAATTTCCCCAAAGATGGACTTTAGAGGATAAGTCTCCACTTTTTCAGCACTTCAACATCTGAAATTTGCATGATGTCTTGCAGTTTGACATTGGTTTCCCCTAAATTTGCTGCCATCTGTAAACTGAACACTGCTGGGATTCATGGACCCTAAATGCCTGTGAAACTGTAAATCTGCACCAGGTCATGGAGAGGTGGTTCCTGGCAGGTGGGGTAGGACAACAGCTGTCAGGAAAGGTCCTCCCCTAAAGTCTGGTTCAGCAGTAGGTGACAATAATCTAGAAGTGCTGTCAGTAAAAAACAAGGGTCAAAGAAAGAAAAATGCTCAAGTTATCAATGTATCTGACTAAGTTCTGTAACATTTTCCTCTGTGTTTCTATAAGAAAGACGATGATTCTGAAGGCAATGAAGAACAGCACTGCTACCATATCCTGGGCTGACAGTGGCATCAGCCCAAGCAAGAGGACATAGTTGTGATCTTCCAGAAAATTGCCCAAGTTATTCTATGTCTGGCACAGCCTCCAAGTGAATTCCTCTCTAAAGTTACAAAAAGATTTGCTATTAACCTCATCCAGGCCGAAGTTTTACCCAATATTTTGATTATGAAGTCCTCCTTTATTGCAGTATTCTGAATATAACTTTACTTTATCTTGGCTTCTGGGCCCCACAAAATCCCATTATAATTAATTTTACTTGTACAATAACTCTGGCTCGAAGGATGCTGTCATAATGACCATGAATATAATTGCCTCACCATGCTGCAAGCTGTAGTAAATCATCAGCCACCATAGAAGAGATCAAAGTAGGCTAATTAAACTGTATCCTCAGCTGTCTGCTGCAGACTTTTCAAACTGCTTTGGCTCCCAGCTGGAAATCAGTTCATCACAAGAGCTAAAGCAACTCTGAACAAAGACCAACAAAAATATATACTTGTACTTAAACAGCTGTTTAGTCTGTCAAACTGTAATAAAATGCTGAAAAAGCAACTGGTAGATAATGAATAATACAGTCAAAAGCATCTATAAGAATCATGTACTAGTGAGAAACAGGAAAGTAGGTACATAATGTATTGAATGGTCTTGATTTCAGTCATGTAGAAACAGCACACCCTAATTTTCTTAATTAGAAAAGTATAAAACATAGAAGTTCTTGGCAAACCTCTTTGGTTATCAACAAATATAACTAGTTTCCCAATGAAGAAATTATAGTTTTTGCTAATGACATTTATTAATTTTAGAACAACTGGGACTGTATTAAGGAGCTGATCCTTGATCTCTCTACCTGGAGTTAGGAGTCAGATGAACTTGAAGGAAATTATCCCTCTCTCCCAAAAACTTCCTAAATTCACAAACTGAGGAGCAGATAAGTTGACAGTTTTAACTAATTCACAAAGAGACTTGGATTTTAAAAGTGAGTTATCTGAATCATAGAATTCCATGTCAATGCAAAACATATGATGTTTCTAAGGAATTAAGATTTGGCACTAAGATGCTCCTTGGGCTTCTTGGTGTTGAGATGAATTCTGTCTGGCCATCACAAACTGCAGTGGATTGGCCCTGGCCTGATTCCTACAAAATATGTTTCTGAGAGATATCAGTGACTGGTGCAGATCAAGCTGCCCTGACTGACTCACCAGAGTTCAGCATAAACCTCAAAAGGTCTGTGGAGTCTTAAGAACTGTTGTTATTCCACATTTCTTCACAGAAGAATGAAGGAAATTGACCACTTCATTACTGCAGAAGGAACTATTGTTGAGGTGTGACAGGAATAATCTTTCACACAGGCTCCTGCTCAGCCCCAGAAGGAGCTGTGCTGCCTTCCCCATTACTGAAAGTGCAGAAGTCCCTATTATGAATGATGATCTAAAAATGGAGCTAGATAAAAAAAGGGGAAAATGCATATTTCTGAAATAGCAATTTAAAAATGACATATTTTTGTGAAGAATGAATATTTTATTTACATAAGCAATCTTCATGCAGCTTGATCCTTATCCTATGAATCTTTTTCAGTAACACATTTTTCTACACACAACAGCCTCCATCACTCCCAGTGACCTGCTTTCTCCCCTCCCTTCTTCAGATTCAGGGAGTGGTGAGGAAAGAGAGAGCCCAGCAGG
Organism: Vidua chalybeata; assembly: GCF_026979565.1. NCBI lineage: Eukaryota > Metazoa > Chordata > Aves > Passeriformes > Viduidae > Vidua > Vidua chalybeata. Next base: position 140,969,093 of record NC_071530.1, read on the forward strand.
GGAGCTCAGCTCAAAAAGACAAGAAAAACTATGCATTTCAGCTACAAAATCTGACAAGACAACAAAGCAGCATTCCTAAATCAAGGTATTTCTGGGTTTGGAAATAACACAAAATACTTTTTTATTTCCTCCAGGAAGTGAAATTTATGAAAAAATTGTTTTCCAGAAAACACAACTCTAAAAAAAAATGTATATAAAAATATTTCCATTCCAAAGACAAACTCCATCCTCATATCAGAGTTTAATTAGTTTACTCTAAACATTCTAGATAAAGGATTCTTGCATTTAATTTCATAAGACATCAGAAAAACAAATTTTTGGTAAACTTTATTTTACTTATACCACCAAAATATTGCTTTTTGTGTTGAAAGCCAGCAGGATTCAAAATATGTCAAGGACAGCTGTTCACACTACATCTCTATTTCCATGCCATAGAAAAATCCAGGGAAAAGTTGCTGTCATCAGTTGATCTCAACTCTTAAGAATTCTTCCAGAGCTTCACCCTTTTCCCTCAACTGTGCACTTGTAGGGGCTCCTGTGTGACAATTAAAACATCTACACAAGAACTAAGGCAAAAAGGAGGCATCAAGGACATCACATGAAGATTGGGTCCCCAATATGGCAATGTATCATGAGAAGCAAAAGCAGAAAAGAAGATATTACCATTTTAATAACAGCTATTTCCCACAGCAGTACGAAAATTAATGTCTAAAACCAAGTAAAAGTTTGGGACATTTTTTTCTATTTGGTGTGGTGATTAAGTCCAAACAATCACCTCAGTGTGGCTCAGCCTGAATACTATTTTATTGTTATTAGGAGAAATGAAATTAGAAAAGTGAGCTTTGGGCCAAATGAAAATAATTGCTTAGCCTAAATTAGAACCTTATTTTCTTTGCAGGCTATTTCACTCCTTTTATAAACCTCTTTCTATATATGTTTATTTTGAAATGGAAATACTGCCTAAAAATGGCAAGCCCAAAAATTAAATTTTCAACACATGGAAAGAAATCTTGGTGCCATTTTCCATGACCATATTATCTGGTCTCTCCCTACTTTTGCTATATCCAATGCACACTGTTGACTCAGTCCTCAGAGCAGGGATTTCTCTGGCCAAACCATAGGCACCCCTCAGGCAGACTTCTCCATCTCCATAAGGCCCAACCCAGCAGAAAAGTGGGAAGTACCTTGGACAAATTACACCTCAGAAGCACCTATTTCTCCCACTGACTATAAAAGGCCTCTAAGCAGATAGCTCAGATGGCTCCTTCCAATATACCAGGGTTTCAAGGCAGGTCAGCTAAATACCACATCTGTAACCTGCTCTTACTACAGAATTTGTGTTTCTGCACCAAGAGGAGTTGCCCAGCTGCACTGCAGCACCTTTGAGCAATGACTGACATGTATGGCCTTTGTGGTCTGAATTATTCCAGATTTATTTCCACTCCAACTGAATAAACCTCTTTAGTTCAGCTCTAGTTAGTCTAATTTTGGCCATAAAACAGGAGTGTCCCTTAAGTGGCTCTTTGTTCTGTACACAGCATTAGTAATAAGAGCTGTGCTTATTAACTCTTTGGAAGAAAAATTCAAGGCTGAGATATTCAAGGCTGAGTATAATATTTAAGGCTGGTAAGTAGGAAACTTTCCGAGTTATCAGTACAAAAAAATATCATTCTTTATAACTAATTAAAACAATACCTAGATATTTCTCCAAGCAGAGCAACTTCAGAGAGTATCCTAGGAGTAAAAGACAAAAAAATACAATGTCTATTCTTTAGTTAGGTGTGTTCTACAGTTCTCACCTGTCCTCATGTCCCAGTCTCTATATTTTCCCTGTGACATGTACAGAAGAGTTGGACCTGGGAAGGTAAGCCGGAGAGGGAGCAGTATCCAGAGCCAGGTGGAAATGGAGGAGTGATGCCTGGGACCACAGGCAGTACTGGAGTACAAGAAACATCCTTTAGAGTGCAGCTCTTTGCTTGCAGCAGCAGCATCAGAGGATGCTGCTAGGAAAAGCTCTGGACATTTTCTGCAGGCCACTGCTCTTGCACTCTACCAGTGTCCAAGGTCTCTGGATTAGGGACAACGGAAGATACAACCCTGACCACTCCCTGTAAAATCCATTTTGACCATAAATTCATCTAAGCCTTTACTCTGCTTGCAGACACTCTGTGCCCTCCAATGGCAGCATTTTCCCAAGGTTCATTGTACAGCCTGTAAAATTTGCCTCCCTATTTTTTTTTTCCAAGAGATAGATCAGATTTATTAAATGCTGGAAATATTCCTTTCCACTGATTTGAAAGGGCACTTACATGCACCGTTCAGATGATTCAGGAAGGTGAGTCAGTGCTCACTTCTTAAAGATACTTCTTAAGCTTGTGATTGAATACAACAATATTTTTATTTGTTTCTCTTTAATTACTAGTTATAAATCAAAGCAAAAAATTCCTACATATATATGTACAGACCTAAGTAGGGAGGCATGTTTTCCTCTTGTGTTTCCACCAGAGCTTACATGAGTCATGTCCTTCTTCCTATGTCAGGGATATTAACCTAAGTGCACCCATAAAAACCTCTGTGTCCAGAATTTTTTTGCATATGACAATTTAATCTAATTTAATCTCCTATCGCCCAGTCCACAAATCTGAATTAACTTTCCAGAACTTCTTATGGAGATTGCTAGCACTAACCTCAGGGAGTGCATGGACAGCTGTGGTGGTTCAGCTGTGGCTGACTTCCAGGAGCCACTCAGCCCCCAGCTCTCTCTCACTTCCCCTCCTCAGCAGGGCAGGGGAAGATTTAAAGATTAAAAATCCCATGGCTTGAGGTAAGGACAGGGAGATCATTTACCAATTACTGTCACATTAAAAAAAATTAATTAAAAAAAAAATGGTCAATTTGAGGAAAAATAGTTTGATACATTGTCAATTTAAAAATAGGGTAGGATAGTGGGAAACAAAAGCAAAACTAAAAACATCTTTCTCTTTGCTCCCCTTCTTCAAGCCTCAGCTTCACTCCTTCATTCCCAGCTCTTCTGCTTCCTCCTAAAAATTGCTCTGTCAGTCTTAGAAAGCTCATGACTGCGTTTCAGCTCATGGTTTTTGCATTTCAAATCCATAAATCTCATGTATTCCACTCCAAGACAGTCCATGATAGAACTGTCTTGATAGAACATGCTGAACAGTACTTTCTCTTAGCTACATTGACAGGCCTGTTTGAGAAAGCTCTTTATGAGGTGAGAAGAGTGAGAGGGGACCTGCTGGCTTTTAAACTGAGACTTCAAGTCAGAGAAAAACAGTAAACACAGGTTTGCACTGTCCCACTCCTCTCCCCACCTCAAATAAATACAACTACAGCAGGGGAAAAAAAGCAGATTCCTACAGTCATGAGATGAGATTCCCTTTAACCTCTTAATGGAGTGCATCCTGAGCTCTGTCAGTAGCATCACACACACATCCCCATTATCCACCATGAAAGATCAAGCAGAGAAGGGAAGAGAATTGATTTCCTGTCCACTGAGTGGCAGCTCCAGCACAAGTCAATGTTATCTGGAGCACTAAAGTGGACCAGGGCACTTTAAGATAAAGGATTAATGCTTTATCTGCTCACATAAATACTTTCAGATAAAAGAAATTGGATTGAAATAACATTCCAACTGTGACACCAACTGACAGGAGTCAGGGAGTGCCCAAGATAAGGCCACATCCTTTACCCTCTGCAAAAAAAAAGGAGACAAAAGGCCGTGTTCAAGTTAAGACTGATACATCAGCTTCATCTGTGAGTTATCACTCCATGAGCCTTGTGTACAGATCCACATAGGCATGTGGAGGCAGGAGGCACATTGACTGGAAGAGTCATGCTTCAACACCATAGAATTTTGTTGATCACAAGCTCTTCCTTCAAAGACATCAGTTTAGGTACCAGTTCAGCAAGATACCTGAGCAGGCCCTTCAAATGCTCTCGTGCATGCAGTGTTTGTGAAAACACACTCACCACCTCTGAGTTTTGACTAGAGGAACAGTCTCTTCTTTCAAATTTGCCCCTTCCGGCTGCCTCTCTGGAGCATGGTCCCATTTCTCCTCCCACTGCCCATTTCACTCAGACAAATCTGTGTGAGTCCAGCTCCTGCTGGCAAAATTCCCAGCTGGCTTTACATGAGTTTTTTAAAAAGAAGGAACAGATCCCCAGTTTTTATCCCTGCATCATCTGGAAAATGTCAAAATCTCGTTCACAGAGAATTTGCACAAGGGAAGATTTTATTAAGCTGAAATGAGAAAAAGGAAGAATACATCAGTTTGTTCCCAAAACTTACCATGAGATTCTGCTAGCCTTGACCTCCTAGAACAAGAAAAGAAAACTCAAAAAATGCAGTGGGTAGGGGTAACTTTAAAAATATGAGGGTAGAGAGGACTCTGCTTTGAACATGTTTTTATGACCAAATACCAAGGATGCAGAGAGCCAGAATTAGGACAAATTGCCTTACATAGTGTAGTACATAAATACATAGGGATAGATATAATCATAAGTCACTTTCAGTGTCTCCCAAAGGTTGTCCCTGACAGCTCTCCAAGCAAAGACTGATTCAGAAGAACATCTGAGCACATGCATAACTCTTAGCAGGTGTCTGGTCCTGTTGAAATAAATAGCTGACTAAATAGCTTTAATGAATTGGAATTCAGTAGCTGTGTGAAATAAATAGGGAATGCTCATAACCAGCAAGCACTACAACAAATAAACCCTGAAACAACCCAGACAATTTGTCCGACTCCTGTTACATTTGTAAGGTAACATTAAAGGCATAAACTTTATCACTGCAAGATAAATGCTCCATTTCTAAGACTACATCCTGACCCTGTCAAGTCAGCATGAAAAATGGGTGCAGACAAAAATGAAAACAGAAGGAGGGACTTGATACAAATTGCAAGTGTATAGTATCTCAACTAAGTGCTTTGTGACTCAGAGTTACCACAGTCTCACAGCATTAACAAAGGTTCCACTCAAATATTTTTAAAATAAAAGCATTCATGTTTTTTCCTTTTATCATGGGAAAAGAAAATATTCCAAATCACAAAGATAACATTCCCTTTAAATGTTATTCTTTTCCTGGAACATGAAAAACAGCAAACCCTTGCCCAAGAGATAGCTTATGGGCAGTCCAGCTTCTTACAGAGCCCGGCACCCTAAGTCTGTAACAATCTAGAGGTCAGAAGACACACTTGAAATATGAATCTTAAATACTAGTAAATTATATACACACACATGATTGTTAAGGTGCTAGCTGGCTACAGTGTGTTAATAAATGGATTTCAGCCATTTTGGTACAGACTGTAATACGTAATACGTAAACTTCACAAAAATAGACAAATTTATAGAAATCAGGTCCATAATGTGAAGCTAAAAAGACTAACCAGGATATTAAAAGGACTAGACTTAAATGCTCTCTTAATAAACCATCTTCTTTGCCACTGCTGGCAATTGAATACTAGACTAGAATGACCATTGGTCTAAACAATATGGTGTTTCTGATGTTATCATTTATAACTATTTGTGGTTAGTTAAGCCTAGCAAAACAGTTCCATGCTGCCAAAACCTCTGTCTTCAAAAGTTTGTCAAGGGAAGGGCATGCACACCCACACACTGGGGTGTCTAAAATTTCAATACAAATTTTATAAGCACTTTGACATGTGGAGCCCTACTGAATCTCCAGTGTTGATGCAGAGAATTTCAAAATTTCACATACCTGCTCTGCTTTCTGGCATATATACACCTGCTTTACCAAGTCATTTTCGCAGACCTCTCAGTCCCAATCTACAGATTACCATGTGCCTCAGATTGAAAAACAGCATATCTTGGGAGAATGAGACTCAGAAACTGACCCTCTGGGAATGCTGCAGTTCAAGAACAAGACCCGAGATATCTGAATACAGATACCCACTTGTGAGCCAGCAATTCCATTACGGAGAGAAGTGGTTATCGATTCAGTTGCCTAAACACTGGGGGTTTCTGCCATCAAAGGCATCTGTATCTGGGCCCATGTGGGCTTGGAAAGTCAACACAAAGTTTAAAGGAGACCCCTACTTGCTTGGAGCAACAGATAGAGCCAGGAAAATTCAGGATGCCCGAGGTCACATTTAATGATACTGAATGCCTGAAACAGCTGAGTTGGTTTAGAGAACAGTTCACCTTAGCAGTAAGAGACAGCTACTGGCTAGATAGGTGAATGGTGCCTGGAAGTTTAATGACAGAATTGAGTCAGCAGATGATTCAGTTGCCCAAGCAACTGCTCCAGTTGCCACTGGAGTTGTCCAGAGTGTCTGAGACATCCACACAGAGCTGATGAACAGATAAGGGTCTGTCCAGAGTACCAGCCATACATCCAGAGTACCCTGGACATCTCAGGTATGTTTAGAACCCCTAGAAGAAGCATCTGACTCCTGATTTCAGTCTCCTATAACAGTAATTGGACACTTCACTTGCAACGACACACCAAAGTCTACATTCTTTCATACTGAGAAGAAACCTGCCCACAGAGCTCTTTCTTGGTGATGAATGTACACCCAAAGAAACAGCAACTGTGATCCACAGGCCTTGATGAGTTCACCTCTGCTGTTCCCAAATGGAACATGTGTCCTCACAATGTATTTTAAGTGTGGTGATTACAGACAAGAAACACTGCCTCCATCTGACAAAGGCACCTTCCATTGGTAGCATCAAATGATCGATAAGATGGGGCACTGGGGCTTTGGGGAGGAGATAACACCTACATGTGAGCAGATTTCCATTCATATAGAAGAATGGGTATATATTTATCAACAGAGTTTGATCAGTCTGACTGATTGCACTCAGTTAGTTTATTGCATCTTTATTTTTGACTGTGATGATACTACAGCAGTAAGCTAGCAGTGCACAGCAGCTCTGGTCTCAGGTTAAGCACAATTTAGTCACAGCCAAATATTTCTTTAGAAGAAGATTTAGTGCCACAATCTATCATAGGAGATCAAGCCTAAATCCATAATACATAACCCAAGGCCCAGCCTTTACCATATGAAGTATCATTCAGAGTATGATCAGTTTAGCAAAGATTGTCATTCTTCACAGCCTTGTCCTTTTCTGTTGATTGCATTGACTGTGGCTGTGTCGCTGAAGGCTCTGATTGTTTTTTTCACTTCTCTGCTTCCATTAGCTGCTTCTCCACAGAGAAACAACTTAGCCTGACACAGCACTAGCTTTTATTTTACAACCATTTTCCACTGTGGAAAACAAATAAGAGTTTTCTATCAAAGAGGATGAACATTTCACTCTATGCTCCATCATCTTTAAAATGAGCCACAATTTCTGACTGTCTCAGTCTCACCTCTTCCATGACATTGTTCCATGGGAAGAGAAATAGAGGGAAGATTGACCTTGCGAGGCTCCAAATGCAAGAGTGTTTGTAGAAAACGAGCAGTTGCTTATTATGACTTTCCTGATCTGTCAGAAAAGAGCACATGGTCAGAACAAGGGAAGTCTAACCAGGCAATAAATATGGAGTTAAAAAATACATTAACACACTCACTTACCACACACAATGTCACATAAATCACGTGGAGCACCATTCTCTCTGGCTGAACTGTAGCTGAGTGCAGTGAGTTTAGCTTTCTAGTCCTTAAGACTGTTTGCATGTCTAAGAGCCTGTTAAGAGCTGAGATGTCAGGTTGACCTCTTTTCTATACAGATCTCTACTGAGGGCAGAAACAGACATATTTTCACCTGGGCAGAGGGTTGCAGACAAGGCACACTTAAATGCTGAGCTCTCATTTGCACATCATGCCCTATTTTCTAGATTTGTTTCTTCCTACACAAAAATTTATGTAGGTTGAAAATAATTACTTATTGTTTCTGTTTATGGAAACTCAGCACCAAGACTCTGCAAACACTGTTTCTTTCTGACTATAGAAGGAAGTAAGAGCCACTGTGGTTAAGAAAGTAGGAAAGGTTCCCTTGCTAGTGTTTGGTAGTGAACTTGCCTTCTGATTATGGCTCCAGCCAAAATCCTGCTTTCATTCACAACTGCAATTATGTTCTATTTTAAATTGTCCTTCCTTTTTTTTTTTTTTTCCTAAACAAGTCAGACCTCCTGTTCATTCTTTAAACAGAGAAAAGTATGGCTGAAGCTTCCTTTTTCCTAATATCTCTGCTATTGCTTCATACCCTCTCAAGGGTAAAGCACCCTTGTGGTACATCAACAGACATTTCCCATATTATGGAGGAAAGCATCCTTAAAAACTAAAATCAGAAAATTACTAGTGTCAATGAGCCATGAGATCACTCTCAAAAATATACCAGCAATATAGATGGATATTAGAAATGAAACATAAAGCCCTAGAGCTTCTGCTTGTTCTAAGAATCTTAACCTTCCCTCTACTGTGGTTAAATCTTACTGAGCCACCATCTGCCACGTACAGTTTTGTTTCTCTAAGTGGAAATTTGGAAAAAATCACCTGGAATTAAGTTCCTTCTTATGTTCAGGGAAAACATAAAAGCCAAAGAAAAGCAATAGAACTATGAGTAAGATAAGATTAAATTGCTTTAGTCACCTTTTTAGAGTGAAGAAAGTTGAGAGGAAAAGAAGCTCTGACAATTCATTTTTGCATGCACCCTGCCCTTATTTATGCATAACCTGAATTTCTGGGGGCTTACAGAAGTGTGCTGTTAAGAACACAGAGGCAGGCTCGGAATAAAATGCATAGGGAACCATTAAGATTCATGCAGCCTCTGCTTCCTGATGTTCTGTATCTCCAACCTGTATCAATGCAATTCCTGTTTGCATTCCCAAAGCATAATCCTACTGTTTTTTACATATAAATTATGATGGGGTGAGCTATTATTACACAAATGACTGAGGCTTCCAGGAATATATCTTTAAAAATCATAGTAACAGTATTATGGTACATGCATAATACCATGCTGTTTACTGACAGACCATAATCCTCATTCCAAATCATTGTGGTCTATCATATAAATTGAGCCTTAAAGCCTTGGGAATGAGAGACCACAGTGGTTTCCCTGGAGCCAGTCTGTAGTAGTGCAAAATACAGCTGTTACATGAAGACAACTTCAGGCCAGATATTCATAATTGCTGAAATTGTTTTGGAAAGAAATCACTGAAAAAAATATAGTAAGCATCCTTGTGAAAAAATAACTGCATGTTTTTATATAAACACATCACTGCAATAGCCTACCTCGTGGAATAATGGGATTTCAGACTCATAAAATCCAAAGGATATTTGCTGCAATTTTTTTTTTTTTTGCATAGGTATCCAAATTATACTTGAATGCAGTTTCCCTTGCAAGACAAAAATTGGGGGCCCAAATTTGATGTTTGGCAGTATTTCATGGCACAGCTTTATAAAGTGTTGTAAGTGCTTGCATATCCTAAGGGATGAGGATAGCTTTAATTTTGCAAGACAAAAACTGCCCAGCATGCAATCATTGTAAAAGTGAGTTTGGCAATTATACTCTAAAAACAGAAATGTGAGGATGAAATCTGATGATTGATCACTCTACCCAGATGTTTGGATCAGTAAAAGCAAGTTCTTAAATTCATTGATTTTTCTCATTGAACTCACAACAACTCCATTGCTACAATACAGCAAAGATTAACATACAAGTTTTTTGCTTGAGTGCAGCTGTACATGTGTGTTAATATGTGTATCTCTGAAACTTAAATTCACTTTGACCATTGATCCATCAAGTGACAGAACACACAGAATTTAAGACTTATTTTTCTATAGGAAAGTTGTAATTGTTACACCTCAGCTGCTTATTAAGCAAATGTTATGTACCACTACATGCTAGCACTTCAAAATTCCTTCTATTTCCTAACAAGTTGTCCATACTCTTGGTGACTATAGTCCTTGTGATTGTGCCAGGAGCATGTCTTGCAATGAGGCACCCTGGCTAGGCTTTGTTTTGCAAAGAAATTTATTTCCTCATTTTACAGCCCTATGCATCATTCTTCATTTTACAAGCAGGGTGGAGACCCCCAAGAAGATGAGATGGGCATCTCAGGAGGCTCTCCTAATGAGCAGTGCTTACAAATAAATAAATCACCCTGGAGCTCGGAGGTTTGCTTTGCACATACACAAGTGCACATACACACAGCTCCTCCTTCCATCTAAGGCTTTCTTTGTTCTCCATCATTTCTCAGGGAGTGCAGTATATCAGTTCCTACCCAGGATTTCCACCCACTAAATCACCAGAAGTTGTTTTCTCTTGACCTTCAGGAACCTCACAAACAGTGACTCTTTCCGTTATTTTTTACTAGGTTTAGTAAAAAAGGGGGTTTTTTATTGTCCACAACCAAAGACAAGTATGAGAAGGAAATTGAAGAAAGGCAACACCCACCATTGAAAAACACAGCTTTTGCTGTCATTACAAAACAACACAAAACCTGGCATTATGCTCATATTCAACGTGTTGCTTTAGGCCTGTTTTCCTAAACGTGGCTTTTCCAAAGCTGCATATTTTACCTAGAAAAATGGCAATAAGCTCCCAAGTTTCCCAAAGTAAATTCCCCCCCCACACCTGCTGGTTTCTTTCCACATGGGCTGTGAAACTTGGGCATCACAGGCCCATCACAGCCCCATCCCCCTGCAGATACGTGGAGATTTTCTCTTCCCAAGCATCACAGAAGTGATGGATTCTGAGCTAACATTTGTCTGACAGCTGACTAGACTATGAATAAAGGTCTATAATGTCCAAGAGGAAGAAAATACTGCTCATTTGTCACAGGGAAATCACGTCGGGGTGCCTAAGGAAGCCAGCAAGCACCACTTAAAACAAATCCAAAGAAAGCAACTTTTACCTTGAGCACAAGCACAGTGTGCGATTCCTACCAAGGAGCACTGTGGAGCCTAAAAGCACTAACTGGACCCTCAAAAGAAACCCTTTGAACTTCCTGAATCTATCTGTGACTGCTAAAATCCATCCTTTCTTGGATGGGCAAATCTCTTAACTCCTACTCGTGAGAAGTGGGGAGGATAAACTGCAGAAATAGACACATAAAAGAACAGTCAAGAACTTACTTTCTCTAGTGCAGCAGATGTGGTGGGATGTTATTTTGAATCCTTTCATTACCAGCAAAATCCCAAAACTTTAAAATCAAGTTATGGCTGGTAAGTAGAGGCAGTTTCAGTTACTTAGCTTTTAAGTCATTCAACAGAATGTATTCTATTTCAGTTCTTAATTCCCTAAAAAAAGCCTCACATAATATTAATCTTCAACAGAACAATTTATCAACAACAGTTTAAGAAATTTATTTATGTATGCATGTGCTTTTTTTGCAAAGATTTTAGAACCAAAATGTTATTTTCTTTTAAGTTTATTAGACTAATAACTTATAGAAAACTCTGATTAAAAAAACAGCATCAAACAAGAAGAAAAAGTCTGTGAAAATTTTCATCACAAATCTTTTTTTTCTGATTGCATTTCTTGGTCCAATAAAAGTTTTTGCACTGGCTAACTTACCATAATTCCTGTCTTCATTTTCATACTTTGGTTTTATACTTGTCATGTGATTCCCATTTTCTGAAATATGATTAATGAGTGAAAAGTATTGCTTTCATACTACATCATGCATCATCTGAACCACAAAAATATGAAAATATCGCTGACTAAGATCTCAAAGAGACTCTACAGCTAATCAGATTCTCCCTGCCCTGGTTTGGGCCCAAACCAAAATCTCAGCTTCAGACAATATGAGACTTCTGGAAATTTGCAATGCAGAGTTAAATACCAGCTTTTAAACTCACTTCTACTTATAACAGCCTGGACTTAGAATGCAAATGTACTGTATATCCTGAATCTACATTGTGTGAGTCAATGGCAAAAGTCCCACTGACTCCACTGACAAGATCCTTCATCATCTTCAGAATGAATCAACAAAAACAGTCACACATTTATGTTTATTTTTATTTAAGTGAAAACTTGTAGATCCTTTCTATGTTTCTTTACAAAGTAAAAGATTTTTAATGAATAATTAATCCTATAGTTCTTAATCCACAAATAGTAGCAATGTTAAAAACCTGCAGCTTCCTTTTACCAAAATAACATTTTCGTTCTACATTTCAGTTTCTGTATGAGGCTTGTTTCACTTCTGAGCTCTAGAAGATGCCTTGGCATTTGCTATCACAAGCAAGTCCCAAAATAGGCTGGACAGGTATGAGCATTCTTAATGCCATGCAGTCACCCCCACACTGATTTTGTTAGTCTGCTGTAGCTACATGTAGGGAAAGTAGAAAGTCTTCTGAGCTCAGGGAAAGCCTCAGATACACTTAGTTGTTGACTCTCAGTGCTCATATTTCTTTCAATCCATATCCCAATGTCTGGGCCATGTCTATAATACCACTGAATTCCCATTCTTTCCTGCCTTCTCAGTCTTTACAATATCCCCCAAATATGTAGATTTTACCCATTAAGATTTTACCCACTTTTAAGAAGCCCACGGTGTATATGGAAAATATACATCATTTTCCAGTATTTAAATGTCCCAGCACACAAGCCAAGAAATGTACAACTCGAAGCCTTAAAGGATTAAATCTGTTTTGATAGTTACTGTAAATACAAAGAAATTCCACAAAATTCATAACCACAGTGCAGCTTAACAAGCCTTCAGGTTAAGATCATGTTCCCCCCTTTCAGTTCAGACTGTGTGACCCTTCTAAGAAGGATAAATGAGTTGCAAAAATCATGTAGGGAAATTAAGATTGTTCACAAACTAAGTGATAAGCATGGCATTACTAACTGTCTGTAATGCAGCTTCAGTGTTTCCTAAATGCACATCTGCCTTCTTGGACTTCCAAAGGTATGGGCTTTGTAAAGCACTAAACTGAATGGGAAGAAGTCTAGAACCATGAACACTGACTTCATAGTTGACTGCTGGAAACTGGGTTGTAGGGTTGGTAAAATATCAGTGGAAAGTTTTTGTACGTGAAATTTGAAAGTTTTCATGAAATTCCATTAGATTCTCTAATAATTATCAAATTCTAGATGTTGAGGTTAGGGAGAATATATTTGACCTAAAATTAGTATGTGTGAATTCTGTAAGAAACTGCAAAAGAGAAAGTTGTGCCCTCAAACAGCACATGGAAACTAGGTTGAATTGAGAGAAAACAACAATATAGTACATCAGAGCTTTACAGCCTAGAGTGGGGAGTTCTGTAAAGGTGGAACATCTCCTGATGCCGTGGTTTAAAATTCACCTTCTGTAAACCCACCAAGTGTCCAGTGTTACACCAATAACTGTGTTGGAAGAGGTCAAACCAAAGACACTGTGAGAGAAGAATGATACCTAGTGTTGAAACCAAATTAGTGGCTGATTTTCCATGAGGAAAATGCATTTTGACATGTGCTATTGTAATAGGCAGTCATGTCAACAGTGAATTTATGGCAAATTTTAAAGACATCTAACATACTTGCCAAGTATTGAAGCACAGGGTTTTGCAGCTAAACTCAATATATAATTTTTTTGGCAAAAACAGTTGGAAAAATTTCTCAGTAATTCTAACAGCTTCTTTCAGCATTTTCTGATTAGCCTTTCTTAACCCTTTTTTACTGTTGAATGCTATTCTAATTCCAGCAATAGCCTAAATTTTTTTTACAGGTCTTTGAAGAGGGAAAAACTAGTAGGTTTTCTTACATACTCCATATTTGCCATATTCCATATATTTATTTTTTAAAAAATCTAAAAAGATATGGGTATAGCAGCAAGATTTTAAAAATACAGTCCAAATTCAGTCATTTACACATCTCAGTCAACAGCAAGATTATCACTTAGGGGCCTAGTTCATCCCAACTCAGATGTTAATGCCTAACCAGAAGTATAGCAGTGGTCCCAAGTAATTTTAATTGGGATTACTCAATCTTTAGCATTATACACATAGTGAAGAAATTTTCTTTAAAACACAAAATATTTAGAAACTATAATTAGGTTTAGAAAATTGAGTTCCTTTGGTACTTTTAAGTACTGATTTTAGCAAAGGTACAAGCTATCTTAATTAATACAGGTTCGGAATATTCCACGCCTTCCAGGTACATCACAGCAGAGGGAAAAAAAAAAAAACCAAAACCAAAAACCAAAACCAACAAAACAAGCAAACAAAACAAAATTAACCCAAAACACATCAAAACCCCTCAGCCATTACAATTGCTGAAATTGAAAGGAAAAAGGGAAACATTGCAGAATCAGGAAGTTGAAAGCACAGTTTTAAATTTGCCTACCAGTACTACATCTAATAAAATAGCTTTTGTTTTTTGATCATTCTAAACTCAGTATCTTTTTCCCAGGTTCTGCTTGTAGCTCCCATGGAGCTCTCCTGGTCCAGAGATGCCTTGCTGCTTCCACCTGTGATTTTGTGCAGCAGCTCTGGAGGCTTGCAGGTTATCCAAAAGTTGTCTGTGGGTGCAGGTTATGTGATCACTTCTTTACAATTGTAGGCCCTTTAGAAGAGGGGAAATTATCTGAAAGCTGCGTCATTTGCAATTTCTGATCCACACCCTGGTGAAGTCAAGGACCTTTGGTTTCCTATCTGACAGCTGCAGCTCCACTTCTATCTGCCTCCCTGTCAGTTCCGTTTAGTTCATGCCAACGATGCACCTTTGATGCATGCCTAGTGACTGCCTCCAGGTCGGAAAACATGGGATCACTTGCTTCCTTGGTTCTTTTCCAGAGCCAATGAAGTACTCCACTAGCCAGGGCAGGGGCAGAGTAGGAGGCAGCCCCTTGGTGCAGCCCTGCACCCCAGGGTAAGCTGTCATTAAAAGGAGTCTTAAAACCTATACTGAGCTCTTATCTGCCAAGGACTAAGTGAGCAACCAGGTCAGAATCTGAGAAGCAGAAGCCTTTCTCTACAAGTGGCCTAATTTAGCTTCTGGCTACTTTACAAGTCACAGAAGGAGCAGTCTCCCTCTCAAAAGGAAGCACAGCAGATATCATTACTAAACAGCCTCCAAAATAATGTTGTTTCTTCTTTCTAGTGAGGGCCAGCTCAGATGCCTGGTTGAGTTCTCTTCCCCTCAGCTTAGATTTCTATAGAAAACAAAGCAACTCTCTTTGAACCAAGAAGGTAAGGTTCGACACGGTTGTCATTTAATCAGTATGACTGGAAAGATGCATTGCAGCCGTACTTTAGATGCATAAATAAATACAGAGAGAAAGAGAGAAACAACAACCATGGTGGTTGGCTCTGCCTGTACATAGACTCATCCTTGACAACTGTCTCCACCAGCCTAGGGATTGGACTGCTTCATGCAGGGCTCCTGTGGGATCCCACGAGGAGCTTTCTCACACAGACTTGTGTGGCACTTGTCAGCCATCTGACAATCTGTTTGCAAAGGAGAGCTCTCCCTCCATCCCTCCCTCCATCCCTCCATCCCTCCCTTCCTCCCTCTCTCCCTCCTCTGCCTCCTCACCCCAAGGACCTCCTGCTGCGCTGGAGCAGCCCATCGCTGGTCACCTCTCTGCATTGTCTGAAGGCCCCTCGCCATCTGGACCACCTAGGAGAAAATGTTTTCTTAAAGAGGGGAAGATTAGGGAGCAGGGATTTACACCTCTGTCCCCACGGTAATTACCAGATGGCAAATGGCTTGTTTTCACTTGATGAATCAGAGCCACAGAATCAGGCCTACCGAAGTGGCTTGGATTTCATTTCCAACCAATCCTTTTTGCTTTACAGGCCGAAGGGGTTTTTCTCACCCTTTAGATAATGATTTTAAGGTAAAGCTAACATTAAAGCAAAAGCCTGCTATTAGGGGGGTGGATTTCAGTGTGCTGGGACTTCAGCCATACCCTTTCTCACAACATCTTAACCCTTTGCTTGTCACTGCTGGGTCTTGCCAAGAGCTTATGGCAAGAGTTTACTCACCTGAGTAAGCAAAACAAAATAAAGCTGTGTCTCCCTGGGCTTCAGAAGGAGACTACAAACTTGAGGAC
The DNA here is from genome assembly GCF_026979565.1 of Vidua chalybeata. Classification (NCBI taxonomy): domain Eukaryota; kingdom Metazoa; phylum Chordata; class Aves; order Passeriformes; family Viduidae; genus Vidua; species Vidua chalybeata. Next base: position 140,985,060 of record NC_071530.1, read on the forward strand.
TGTCAGCAGCCTTTTGCTTCAAACATTCTGCTCTGGTAAGAAAGATGAAATTAAAGCCATTGCCTTTTGAGGAATTAAATCTTTGCCTTTTATTTTTTCCTTTCCAAAAACAGCTGTAGAAATAAGCAGTATTTGAAGTGAGCATTAACAATACAAAAAGTAACAGAACAAACATATTCAATGGAAATTTACAGTCTGTGCTTTGCTTTGTTTTGTTTCCTTCAAAAAACAGAGAGCAAGAAATTTAAACAAACCTAAAATTAATTCTCTATTTAAAGTCTTCTTGTAAATATATGCTCCCACTCCTGAATTGAAGCAATATGACATTTAAATGTCATCTTCAAAACACTAAAGCCAACTAAACTACAAATATAATGTCTTACTTGGCATTCATAATGTTCCTAAGTCTTCTGCTGACTTTCTATGTATTAACTGGAATAAAAAGCAGTGTTTGCTTTATTTGTTTGGATTTTTTTCTTGATTTCTGTTCAAAGATTTTTTTGAAATTAACAACAAATGCAGGCAACCAGCAAACAAAAGGCCAAATAGGGACCCTCTTTAGTTTCACTTTGCAGAGTTTCCTTATGAATTTGCTGTAGCAATTCTCCCACCCATTTACTCAATTGTCCTATGGCATTTTCTCTTTCACTGTCCTGCCTCATAACTATGGAAAAAATGGATTATATTATGGGGTTTTTTCCTTTACTCTGGTTTATAGTGCTAATTTTCTCTCTTTGATGGATTTTATTTCTACCAATGGTTTAGATGCTTCTGTTTTAATTTCAAGATTTTAGACTGCCTTTTTCCATGTGCTGGAAGGTTCCTATTATCCTGTCTTCTCCATGGAAGCTTATGAATGCAAATACTGCCTTTTCTTTTACACACGTTTCTAAGCACGGCTCTGCCTATGGAATGATATTTTTAATCAACAGTAATCTCTAAATCCAAGGACTAATTGAGAAAGACCTCTCTAATTGAGAAAGACCTTTTTAATGCTGGCCCTTTTCTTTTCATTATATGGTCTCACACCCCACAGCTGTTTGTAGCAAAATAGAAGGCATAGAAAAGCCTTTAACAAGAAAATGGCTTAACAGTGGTATGGGATCCAGACAGCATCCACCAACCTATATGCATTTCTTTTGCTTGTCAAAGTTTAGGGTTAGGTGCACCAGCAAAAGGACCCAATCCACCTAATCCTAAACCAGGCAAGTCGAGGAGGACAAAATGATGATTCCTTGTAAAGAGGGGCTCCCTGCTGGGGGAGGCACAGGCACCTGCCAATAGACTGACCAGTCCTGCAACAAATTCTTGAGCTGTCAGATAGTAAGACAAAGCCATGCAAGGTAAGTAGAATGAAAGATGAGAAAGAAATATCTGGGCTTGTGACAGGAAAGAAAATATATAAAGTGCTCAGAAAAGAGCAAATAAATGATGAATAAATGATGCCTGGATAACAGTAACCCAAAAATATGGTATCTGGGTTCAGCAGAGCCCAATACATTTCTCTTGCCTCTCTAAGCATGGCACGAATCAGCCTCTAGAGGTGATAACTGGACTGGAAAGTTGGACTGAGCACCTACCATTTAGGTGACCAAATTTACATGAGATTTATCTTACCCCCTATGCAAAAGCACTGGAAATTGTAGTTCTAGCTTGCATCTTTATTAAGCTGTGACTTTTTACATGTGCTGGATTTATGCAAATCAGATAACTCTCATATTCCATTTACCTCCTCAGGAGACCAATGTAAAAGGGTATTATAGTGATAATTTAGTCTTAACCATCACAAGACAAGTGGGCAGTGCCATACTAATTATGCTGATCTCTTAGTAAAACATAGATCATGTGCTATTATTGATGGAGTTCTGCTTTAGGTACAAGTTTGGTTATACTAGAACTGCTCATCACATGTGGGAATCTCCTGGCAACAGAAATTGTTCCAGGTCTGTTTGACAAAAAATGTGGTATTCCATCTAGTTTAATTTAGTACCACAGAACACTGGGACTAAGGAAGTCAAAAAAGACCCTGGTCCATGCTCCACAGATTGCAACTCTGTGCTTCTTAGGCATCAAAAGCTACATCTAAATTAAAACAGTGCACAAGGGCTGTTTTCTGGCATTGCATGCAGTAGCATAACACAGTTTGCATCCATATGGCTACAGTGTTCCTCCTCCCCAAGGAAAAAAAAAATAGAGAGAGAAATTAATCCAAATTTCCTATTACAAACAGTGCCTGACCTGTTCTGAACCACACCAGGGTTCTGTCTGGGAGAATATTAGCTTGCATGGGCCAACACCATACCAACAAGCATGCCAACAAATACACAATATAGGCTATTGAAGGACAGTCCTCATCCTATGCCCCAGCCTTGTTTAGTTTAGTTACTAGTACAGATACAGACAAAATAGCCAGAATATAAGGCAATGATTTTCCCTAAACTCAAAAGCTGAAAAATCCAACTCAGCCTTTGTTTGTAGACCACATTATTTACAGGATCTTTAACATCCCCTAGCAACAGACACTGGTTGAAACTTAGAAGTAACAGGAGCAGCATGTCCTGGCAGGGAGAAAGCAGGCAATGAGAGAGCGTGTCTCTCCGTCCTGGTCCTACCTGTCAAGAGCTGCCCAGCCCTGAAGTCAATGCCCACCATATCATAAGCTCTAGGCAGGCACAACAGACTTGTCAGCCTCTGAAAAGCACTCCTGGGGCTCCTCAGGGCCCACACAAAAGTGTGTTTTTTCTTTTTTTATCACTCTGTCCTTGTCAAACAAACATGTCCCTGCATATGCAACAATTCTGTGTGGCCACGGCTACGCAGGATGCTGCACAGCTATATCTCCTGATGTCTAACATGCCAAACACTGAATGATGTTAATGGGACACTCAAAATCAAAAGGTACCACTGGGACAGCACCACTGACACTAGAAAGCTCCTCTGTTGGGCAGAAAAGATATGGTGAGACCTGATATTTGGCAGAAATCAGGACTAGAAAACATTAAGACAGCACAGACAATGATAATGTAAAGGACATGGAAGTCCTTCCTTTGTTTCCACACTTTAGGAAGAAGGGTGGGTTCATGATGTCTAATATAGGTTCCTATGCCTTTTAGGAATACCTGTTATTACACATAGATTATGTATTTTGGTATAAAAATTAACTCCTCCAGCCCCAAAGACTGAGGAAGAAGACTGTGGCAGAAACTGGGGCCCTGAAGGCTGTATCTTCATTTGGCAAAGGAAAAGAGCAATATTCATTCTGCATTTGAAGAATAACCTCTAATGAATGTTATGTTTGCTAATGATATACACTTTGGAGGCTTTCAAGAGTCAGGGATTACTCTGCTGTCCAAAACAAATAATCATAAACCAGATTTTTTAAAAATAAAGCTAATAATAAACAGAAGGGAGTAATTTATCAAGTGCTGCATACGTGGATGGTTTATTCCTCCAGTTCAGAGGAAAGCTGAAATTCAGAACTTGAAGTTTACTTTCTTCTTGTTGCAAATCTGTCTACATTTGTGTCATAGTTCTCACTCGAAATCAAACCTTCACAAATTGGCTATCAGTGCATTGCAATATTGTTCATTGTATTTCATCTAATTTAGGCAATGGTTATTTTAGACTGATTTATACTATGATATTATCATCTATTCTCCTTCATAACTTATAAGTCTAAAAGCCAAGTTGCAACAAAGGAAAGAAATCTCAAAACTGTTCCATTCCTACAATATTTGTGTGACTAAACAGGCATGACCCACAGTGGTGTCACTTGTCCCACTGCCACCAGATAACCACAGGGAGCTGCCTGTGCTTGATATTACTGTGTCAGGTGACATTAATAGGTGTTTGACTATGGGGTTTAGAGCAGTGGATGAGAGTTATCTTTTTTTACAGTCTGTTGTACAGCAGGCCATGTCCCCATCCTGTGAATTCCCTTTGACCACCTGCCGTCTCCTGTAAAATTCCCACTGGTGTTTATTAGACCTCAGCCTTCTTCACGAGGTAGGAGAGCAACTCTGTGAAAACACAAGAAGAGTTGAATGAGATCTGCTTGGTTCCCTGGCAGTGCAGAGCTCAGTTGAGATGCTGGCATGATACTTTCACAGCTGGATTTGATTTCTTCCAAATCTGTAAGGATACAGCTGGTCTTCACTGCTTATCTCCTTCATTTTGAAAAATAGCTTGGTCAGGTTTTGTCTCCTTATAAAATACTAAATACAATAAAGTAAAAAGGTCCAGTCATATTCTAGCTTTTCATATCTCAAATGGCACTTCTGTGTTTAGGGACCTTTAGAAGAAGGTTCACCTCCATTAAACAGGAACAGGCTGCCTGAGACACTGAGGGGCTACTGCTGCATCCTACAATCACTGGAGCTTTTTCAGATTGTGGTTATTAAAAATATATATTTTTTTCAGATTGTGGTTATTATATTATCTCTTGCTTGAGACAGAATATATTTCCAAACACAGTAGTGAAAATAATTGTATTTCCTATTGATCTTGATGCATATTCACTGTTCATCATGAATTTGAAATAATTTTCTGGACCAGTATGTCACTCACATCCCTACCAGTAGGGCTCAGTAGGAAAACAGCATTACTAAAGTGAGGAGCACAGGCCTTTTTTCAGGCTATGTAACACCACTGCCTCCAGCAAAAAGCACTTCATGACTGGGATGCAGAAGTTAAAGGCAAAGATGCATTTCAAGCTTTATTCCTGTAGCTATTACTTACAGAACCAGACCTGTCTGGACCAATAATATACCAAATGCCTTTGGTAGACTTTGTCTTTATGCTTCACTAGGAAATTTAGGATAGCTGGAGAGAGACTTGAAATTCACAGAGGATTCAGTTCATGAAGAATCTAACTATACAGAATGTGCTAAAAGCACTTCCTATACACAGGGAAAGCTGAGTCCAGCCCCAAACTACTTTTGTTTAAAATACAGTGCAATGTAGCATCCCATGAACTCTCCTACCTAGTAAACAATTTACAGTGCAGTTACCATGATTTGAGTTTTGGATATCGAAAACATCTTTTTTCAGATGGAACTGCATCATGTTCTTCATTGCCTGTTAGTTACTTTAAAGTATCTCAGCCTTTTTTAAATACTGAATTGTCTGAATTCATATCAGCTCCTCTTAGAGATTTGGTTAATATGATTTACACCAAATACTAGTTATTATCAGTGTGTATACTGAAAATGCAGAGCAAGATAATGATGATAATGAATCTCAGGCAAGTTTTGTGTTTGCTGTTTCTTTTCCCCAGCTGGCTCACCCAGCTCAAAACCTTACAAATACATAATACCATTCCTTAGAGTAAACATACTGTAACTTGATTTTCTTCCCCCAAGCAAGCAACCAGATGAATGGCCTTGGTGGATTATTCTGTAATAGAAACACTCATAAGGGGTCTGTGATAAGCAAGTGAATGGAAATGGAGAAGTGCCCTGTTTAAAATCATCTAAACATTTTCTCTTAACATGAAACATTTGAAAATGTGTAGCTCAGTGTTTGATGAAACACAGGACCCTGTTGTCTGTAGCTCAGTTCTAGTCCCTTCTTTAAATGTAATCTTTTATCCAAGTCACATGTGTTTTCAATAACTTCACATGTGGATGCAGTTACACCAGAAAACTGATTCACAAGTACTTTAGAGGCTCCTCTATCTTTCAGACCCACCTAAAGTTTCTTTGCATTTTTAAAAATATTTTTTTTAGAAAGCATATGAAGGGAAATAATCAGTTTTGCTTGCTTACAACACAACTGCCCTGGTCTGAATCATAAGTATAGCATTGTTCAAAGGAACAGCTGGTACCAACTCCAGAAGTTTAAGCACTCCCCTCGAAACAAAAAACTCTGTTGGGTCTGTTAGTCATCATCTCCCACAGGTATTGACTCAAGGCTACAGTTCTGCCTATTCCTGCCATGGCTAAAAAGATTTGTTACAAGGTTTTTGGAAAGGAGCATTTTCATGCACAAGCAAACACACAACTATTTCATTCTTGTCTGCTAATCTCCATGATTATAGTACCTTCTTGAAACATTTTTAACCACATAAAGGGCAATCACACTTTAATGACAACAATAGAGCACTGAAAAGTTGTTTCTGCAGAAAAGCACATACAAAGATAGTTTTGCCCTCAGGCACTGCAATTATATAAACAGACAACTTTGCTGTAAATCTGAATCCATTCTGCCAGCTTTTTCTATCAGGAAACACAATTTTAGGGATAGGATCTGTTTGAAATATATTCTCAGGAACTGAACTCCTATTGTGCCTTATTATCAAAGCAAGCTTAACACAGGTCACCTCCTATTTTCCAGGAGTGTAGTTTTTCTGCTCCTTCTAAGCTATGCCAGAGGTGGGAGCTCTAAAAAGCAGTTTAACCACTTTGGGAACTGTACTTACATTGTGCAAGAAACTTCTGCTAACAAGCAAATGGTAAACTTTGAACTTCCTTGAGAGTTTTCTAGGGCATCTCCTTGACAGTCAGTTTTCAAAGGGTTTGTATTCAGTTATGGTACTTATTGCCTTCATTCATATCAGGGCCCATTTTGTCCTGGAATATGCAGGTGTTCAAAAACAGATGTTTGCAAATAAATCCCTTCATAGCCTGTGGACTGGTGGTTTGAGCCTAGATACCAAAGTAATGTAACTCCTTCAGTTTAGCACAGGAACCTCTAACACCATAGAGAAATCAAGCAGGACATAAGGATTTAAATGTCATCCTTACATGGCCTGGGTTTGGTGTGACCAGAATATTTCATCTGTAACTGAGAATCAGAAGCTGTAAGGGATGCAAAGCTTTAGGAAAAGATTTTGGGTTCCAGCCACCTTACTAAAATCAGGGATATTTCCTAGAGCAAGTGGAAGGAGTTATTGTTGGTAGGTACAGGAAAGTTGAGGTTGCCCAAATCTTTTCAGTCAGACAGTTGTATTTGCAGATTATGTCTGGACTTGAAAGACTTAGATCTTTGTCTGGCCTTTCTACCATAAAATAACAGGCAAATAAATACCAAGATGTTTCAAATATGTATTTATCTCATATCAGTCTCAGGATCATCCAGACCTTTTCACCTCAGTAAGAACACTCCTTCATTCCCATGAGATCCAATGCCAAGTGAAGGGCTGTCTCTCCCACCCTGAGTTGAGATTTACTGCCTGGCTGTGCCTCTGGGCAGCTCTGGGAATGGCAGCAGGACACCACATCATTCAACACAACATCAGGGCACAGATGGGTGAATTTCAGCCCTGACCACTGCATTTTTCTGACTCTTCTGCAGCCTGTGTAAAACCCATGTGTGGTCTCAAAAAATGATCACTGTGGTACAGGTAGAGGGGTGAAGTGTGTCTGTCCTTTCCGGGGACTGTTTCCAAAGTCCGCATCACCCTCTCTGACCTCTCCTGAGTGACTCAGGCCAGAAGCTGAGGTTCATCACAGCTAAAGTTGTAACAATATCCATGGTGATTCACTAATGACAGAATATGGGTTCAGACTTTCTAAGTCTGAGCATTGTGGGCAGAATCCAGGAAAATGGTTAAATGCATGTATACATTTTATTCATGTAGACTCTATGGGACAAAAAATGTTGTGCAAGTTAAATGTTGCACATTTATCTCATCAAGGGCAGTGTGTTTGTACTTTGGAGGATCAGGCTTTACATCAGGCCTTGTTCCCAAAGCTACAGACATATCTTAGAGTAAAAAAACAGAAAGCACAGCATGATGGCAGGGTCAAGGTCAAAACCTGAGGACAAAGTCTCCAAAATAAGACCAAGGGACACAGAAACCATGCTCCTCACAGAAGGCTGGCATTAAAGAGGGCTGTCAGCCCATCATCTTTACCAGAAATAATTTGTGGTGTCTTAGACTGTTAATTAGACTTATAGTGTTTATTATGTTGCCCAAGGCTTTTTTCACATTGTTGAGAAAATTATAAACTTTTAAAATACAGACGTTACCTTAAAATATGCCTGCCTGAATTAGTCTAACTTAGCCTTTTGCTAAGCGCATTTATGTGAAGAATTGATGGGGAAAATTTTTAAAAATTACAAAGTTAATCAGAAGTTAACTGCAGTTTTCTCTCATACAGTTTTGTTGGACATTTCAGGCAGGTTTAAATATTGGATCAGATAATTTTATCTTTTGAGGAATGACTGGTAGAAACTATCTGAATGCCCATGTCTTTCATTGCATGTAACTTATGCTTCCTCTTAGTCAAAGGTCCCACTCTGTTCAAATGTAAAGTTTCTATATGATTGCATTTATGACATAAAATTCAGAAGACAAATTAAGTCTGCCTATTACAGTCAAGTAAAAATGAGCAAAATCTACATAATAGTAACCCTGAGGTCTATTAGAAAACAGCTTCCAGAACATGTGCCTTAAAATATCAGCATCAGACTATAAATTCATTTAACCTGAGTTTTGAAAGATTTATAACCATTGTGGTTATTTGGTGGAGTAAATCTACACAATAAATTTCTTTACAGTCATATTCAACTTATCCAGTGCAAATCCAAAATACTTCAAGTGAATCACAAATTTCATAGATGTGGATGGAGATATAAAATATTAAGGTTTCAGTGCAAGTGCTGTGGTTTTAAACTGAAATAACAAAACAGGATCTGGTCTGGAGAGCACAAGTACCACAGAAGTCTTTACAACAAATTCAGAAGGAGTATGGCTTACATGTCAAGTATAGGTTGATCAGAATGTATAAATGCTGAAGTAGTCGTAGTAAGCAGGATCTTGAGCTAATTTATCCCCCAGTGAATGCAAAAAAAAAAAAAACAAACCAGGTACTGTACATGTTGAGGAACACAAAGTAGAAACTAAAATGAGAAATTAAGATAAAGTAATAAAATAAGCCAGTCTGCTCTCTTGGTTGAAATTCTTCTTATTCTTCAGAGATGAGGAGATATTGACTTCATTACAGAGACTGAGCCTTTTCTCATTCTATGCTGTTCAGCTGCCATGGTGGTATGAAAAGGGAAACTGCTGCCTTATGCAGTAAAAACAGCTTCACTTTCTCAGTGTCCTATTACATTTCACACATGAGAAGCAATCAGATGGTAGAACTTTCTGGCAAGGGACTTCAGCTGCAAGAACAACTCATCCTCTAGGGAGAAAAATAAAAGAATCTTAAGTAAGCCATTATCAAGGAAAATGCTTCCAAAAACAGGGGAGACTGTCAAAATGTGAGCACGTCTATTTGTAAAGGGAGGTCAGAAGTACAGAAAACTGGAAAAATATCATATGATCTGACCAGTAATTTAGTTCTTATGGGGAAAGTTAGCTGAACTCTTCCTCTTCCCTTCTCAGCCTCAACCATGTCTGGGTCGCTGGTTTAAAATTCAGTTCAGTACCTCCCAGACAGGGAATATGATTTCCTTCCTTCTTTATAGATTTCTCTGGTTTACATTACCATTCAATAAATATACTACAAAATGTTATTTGCCTCTGTCCCCAGCTTTTGAGTAGTTGCAGAGATCTAAAAGATATCACAAATTAAATTACTGGATTCCACTCCAAACTCATCAGGGCACACTGGGGAAGAGAAAAATTAGGCAGCCTCATTGCATCTGGAGCTCAGTGTTTATGCATTTCAGCAACACACATTCCATTGTGCCAATACCCTTCTTGAAAAGAAACTGTCCAGTGAACTGCATGGACCAGTGCTGTTCCCCCAGCCAGCCTGGCAGTCAACACTGTGCTTGAGGGATTTTAATGTACACAGACGTGGTTTTGATTTGGTGACCTTCATTTTTAGCAGGAACTTCTTCTGAAGTTGGTCCATGTAAATGACCAGAATCTGGAATGAAATCTAAGAACTGTATGCATTACTTGTGTCCAAGATCAGTAGTGAATTCAAACAAGGGTAGCTGGAGAAAAGGGATAGTCTCATATAGGAATGTATTTTTAAGGTTAAACATATTCTGCAGAAGCAAATAAAGAAAATCAATTCAGTATTGTCAGCAGGTACTTAAGAGCAGCATTAACTGCACAAAGACTGTGCAACTGCTGAGCCAATTCTACTGAGACACTTTGGGCAATTCATCTCCTAAATGACACCCTCACAAAAAAAAAAGTGTCCACTGTAGCAACATGCCCTTACTGCATTACTGTGTCTCTGTCACAGGGCAGATACTTCAGGGCGAGGACCATATGAGCCGTTCCTGGAATGTTCCTGACTGGGATGATAGTGGGTCTGAAAGCAGCCTAAGTACTTCAGAGGGGAAACTTCCCAAGCAAGTGGTCAAAACTGCTAAACATAAACAGATATTAAAGGAGGGTCAGAAGCAAATCCACTGTTATAAGCATCTGAGTTTCTTCAGGGGAGCTTAGGCATCCATTCGGACTCAATCATTTCACCCAGCTTTCCCATGATCCATTCCAAAGCCGGGATGGGAATGTGAAATATGAAAATTGTTACGGAGACTGGTCTGAAATATTTCAAAACTTAATTTTTTTTTTTATTTGAATGGGATTTCTTGTGAGATCAATGCTGGTACACTCACTGACTTTACCAAAGAGTCACCCAGGATTAGCAGTAAAAATACAAGCTGCATAAGTCAAAAGGAGGCCAGTAGTATTCTGTTACATTTGTTTATTTCTATGAGTCCATTTAAAACAATTGGCATTTCTCTTGTTCATTCTGTTGTTCTAGTACAAATCTCCATCTGTATTCCTTGTTCCCTCATCAAGCACAAGCTTTGACTCCTTGCTCTGAAGGTCCTCCAAAGCACTGTCCTGTCCTATGAGCCGAGTCCATTACCACAAGATCAGCGAAAATCCAGGCTTTGCCAATTGCAACAGCCCCATCCCATTTTCTCCAGGAAGCTCTTTAGTGCACCAGTACATTGAGATGTTCAGAACCACTACCCCTAATGGTGCTATTTCTGTTCAGGGCGTTAAAGTAACTCTGTGACCACTTGGGCCATAAACTCCCTGTCTTGTATACTCTCCCACCCTGCCATTAACAAGCAGGGAAAGTTTGCAATAAAAACGTGCAGTGTAACCCCCAACCATCCCTCCAACATATACCCAGCAGCCTTTAACCAGGTAAGCAGGTGAGCAGAGCTGTGGAACAGAACTGCTATTAAAGCAGTAAGATTTCTGTGCATCCTCTAACACTTACCTAATGATTTGTGTCCCAAACCCCAGTCCAGATAGCTTGATCCAGCTATTGCAAGTAATCTTTTATCTGGCAAAACTTCTGTGGAGGGCATTTGACAACACCAGCACAAATAAACTTGCTTTACTGAAATCTTAATGCACCATCAAAGTATATAGAATCTTAAACTTCTAGGAAAATTCATGTTGGAAGGCACTTTAGCAGGTTTCTAGCCCAAATTCCTGCTCAAAACAGGGACACTCATGAGACCAGACCAGGTTGCTCAGTGTTTTATCCAGTTTGGAGATGGCACGACCTCCCTGGGAAACCTGCTCCCATGTCCGATTGTCTTCATGCTGAAAATATTTTTGCCTTATTCAAGTCAGAACCTCAGTGTTTCAACTTCAGAATTCATTTAATCAAAATATATATAATTGCTATTTTTTAAGTATTAATATTACATAATGATGCAGGACTTTTTCCCTCAAACTTAAGGGGTAGATAAATCTGTTACCTCATCTTAAAAGTACACCAGCTGTTGCTTGTTTAATGTCTTGGGGAACAACTAATATATATTCAGAGCTATTCTATAACCAGATATAATATCTTGCATTTAAATGTTCCTCACAGCAGAATAGATCCCCCACGCACTTAAACATATATCAAATAACCCTGCACTAACCAGCAGTTGTTTCTTTGGTGAAGCCTGGCAGCTGTTTAAGCACAAGCAGAAAATAAGGAAAAAGTGGTTCAGGATAAGACATGGGAAGTACTGCAGGAATGTGGCTTGTCCTTATGCATTGATATTTCCCTAGGAAGAGTCGTCATCAGCGCTTCTGTCAGAAAAGGTTGCCTGGAAAGAAACTCTTAATTCATTCCAGTACACCTAAATAGCACAGCTCAGCAATTTCAAGTGATGCTACTAGAAACTCTTGGTTTCTCCATGCAATTTGGAAGCAGAAAAAATTGCTTTTAGTTAATGAAATCTATGTTTAAAGACCTCATAGAAAGTTTCTCTAATTAAAAAATTTCTTTATTCTATTTAAAGTTCTGATCTATGATACATCACTAAACTAAGCAGGGGCTACATGACAAATCAAAATACAGTGAAGCACAGACTGCTTCTTGAATTGGGGTCTGAAACAATGTCCCTTGCAGTATGCCTCAGGATATCTTCATTGGCCAGGAGTTATGAAGAACACATCCCTGCACCACTTCAAAAGCAGTCACACTCCCTGGACATGGTAAGAGCTAAAATGTTTTAACCTGCTAATGACCCATCAGCAGCAGGTGCTGTTCTTTGCTCCAGAGGGTGTTCAAATTCTTGTCTTGCAAACATGACTTTCCAGTGCCTGCTAAGTTATCTCAGCCTCTGCTAAAGGAAAAGAATAGGTACAGCAAATGGTAAACAAACCTCAAGCTCTGTTTCACATTCACATTGTCTGGATAAGGGATAAGTTACAACAAAGAAGATATTTTTTCCCCCCTAGGATTGTTTAATTCCACAGATTATAGCTCATATTTTCTGGCAAGGTATTCAGCTGCTATTAAGCACTTTGACAAGAAACAGTGTTCTACAACTCATCAGTACCTTTCTCTACCATCCCTAGACAATGTGCTGGAAGAGGAAATCAGTGTAACAGATTTGGATGAGTTTTTTTGGTTTTATGGACAATTTATCACAATGAGGTAGAGCAAGAAATGGAATCAATGAACATACATAAATAGCACAGAGAATCAGCCTGATGACAGGATGAGCAGAGAGGCTTCAATGATTGTTCTTTGACATTTCAGGTTGATTTCTATCCAAGGGTGGAAGAGACAATTTTATCTTCAGAGCAATTTGCAGCACTCACTAAATAATACAATAATGTCAGCACATTGCCAATACCCTTCAGGAGTGAGCCCATTTTCCCCACCAAACTCACACCACATTGACTGTGAGAGTCCATGGCTGGAGAAATGCTCTGGCCAACATGCAGAAGGCTGGGCCATTGATTAAAGCAACAGAGTGATGCAAAAGTCAGGTCCCCCCAAAACTCTTGTGCCTGGGAGATGAGACCTACCCATGCTTATTCAAGATGCTTTGACCCTCCTGCCACCACTGAAGTGGTGTGAAATGTTCACAAAAATCTTTGCCAAAATTATCCGCATTCCTAAAGAACAAAGATCCATGTGGTATCTGCCAGAAACTCCACCTTACTCTCATAAATAACAGCCATTTGGCTTTTTTCCCCCTCCTTGAACAAAGCAAAACTGCAAAAATAGACTTTTGTGCCCAGATGAAAAGAGTAATTATAATAATATTAGTAAATGGATACACTATACTGAGCACAGAAGGAAAAGTGTTTCTTACTGATAAGACAAATGCACCAATCCAGCAGTGACCTCCAGACAGTGATTTCGGGGAAGCTCCCTGCTGCACAGCATCCCAGACTTGTGAACCTGCAAAGAGCCGAACCCAGTGGCAAGGAGACCATAAAATGCCAGTAGCCTTTACAAGGACATTTAGGGGTGATTCCAAATAGTCATTGCAGTGCATTTAAATAGCAGATTTGAATCTTCAGTTTAAAAATTTGCAGTTCTTCCCTGTATCCTGTAAGTGATTTCTTTCTTCTTCTCTGCTTGATACAGATTAGTGTTTCACAAATAAAAGAGTTCCTTATTACCAAAGTTAAGTCATATAAAATCAGGAACACATAAAATATATTTCAGTAGGCAAAAAGCTAATTCTGCTAATGCCCCATGAATGAAATGTTATCCATCAATTAAAGAAGAAATACTTCCTCTTCTTTTTAATGCCAGAGAGCAGAATTAATGCCACAGCCCAATTTCTATCATAAGTTGTAATAACACAATTATGAAGCTGAGAAAATCCTAAAACTTATTTTGCTTGGCTTCCAGCCTGACAATTTTCAGAACTGTATGCAATGCATGGATTTGTTTCCCATTAAAAAAATATTTATTAAGCTCCATTCATTCAAGAGGCAGGAAGAGACAACTCAATGGCTTATCAATTTAATCTGAACATCACTTGACTTTTCTGCTTGGCCTGCACTCACATTACAGTTTCCCTAAGTAATTTCAACAGCCCACATTGAAATAGAGTTTTGTACCAGACAACAATAAATTACAGGCCTGCCAAGTGTCTCATGGCAAGTATGGTACTCCCACACCCTCCCCTCCACAGCTGGGCTGTTCCCTTGGACATTTCCTGTGCAGCATGACACCAGGTGATCCAGTTCATGCTCTGTGAATCCACTTCATCTAGCACAAAGGAGGAGGAGGAGATTCAGCTCCAAACTGGAACACCTAAAGATAAATGTCCCCATGTGGCTACATGTACACTAGGCATCTCCAGTCAGGAATGATGTAGGGCTGACTTTGTTGCCATCAGAAATACCCTAGGAGATCCCACGTGACCTTCAGGCACCACTGCAGAACAGCCTGTATCTCTCCAAGGACCATACTGCAGATCCATCCAAACACCTTGAGTATTTGAAAGTATCTCACGTCTTATGAAACCAAGCCTTGCCCTTCACCTTGACTTAATCCCATGCAGAAGCACAGAGGATCAGAGCTTTTCAGCTAAAGAATTAATCCAAACTGCACCTGGCAATGCCCATTTTCCTTGCAGCAAAGTGTTAGATTCATTAAACCTCATAGGACTGTGCTCATACACATACACACACATGAGAGAGAGAGAGAAAAGGAAGGGGCTTATGCTGTAGCTAGTCACATTCAGAGCTGGCTCAGCATTTGGAACTCTTCAGGACTGAAGTCTGTATGGCTCTGGAATGCTGCCTCGCTCCCATTGAAAGATGGGGTCTTTTGGAAAACCAGAAATTAGATGTAGATTCATAATATGGCTAAAATTGTGGGACTGTTGGAATACAAGGATTGGGCCAGGCTTGTTTCCCAGCATTATAAAAATATTAAAGACAGAATTCATAAACAGAAAAATCTGTTCAATGAAGTGCATAGAAAATGAGTAATAATAAATCAGCTGCTGTATTTGAAACGGCTCAATTTTTTTTCCAAAGTTGCTCGGTTTATCTCCATTTTGGCTGCTGTGCTGCCCCATTGAGTGTGATTTGTGATTAAAGCTGCTTGTGGGACTTGTCTTCAGGCCAACGCTTCTGGTGTGGCCATTTACAGTACAGCTTATTTTCATTGACACATGGACCCCAACACTGGCTTAAAGCAAACAGCAAAGACTTTGACTGAAGGAGCAAGGTGTGTCCAGGCCATGTTGGGATTTCAGGGCACAGTCTGGGATGAGGACAGAAACAGGACCAGTGAGGCAAACCAGGGTGGGCAGAGCTCTGGAGTAGCTGGACAGGGCCAAAGGTATGGGAATGGGGTCCATGGCTGGGCAGGGTAGGGCAGGGCTGTTGCAGAGGGCAGACCAGCATCCTCCAGCATTGAGGTAGGATCAGTCCCTATCTGAACCTCAGTTCAGCTGCCTACACACAGGGATCTTGGATAAGGGAGTGGCCATGGAACGCATGAGATATCTGCAAACTGCTAGCGGGTGTGATAGAGGACCAACAATGAAAAGGCAGATGAAGACCAGCAGAAATTCCCTGAAGTATCAGGGGCCTCTCCAGAGCTATGTATGGGCTCCTGAAGGGAGGTGCTGACAACATACTCAGTTGAGTGGCTCAGTTCAACAGAGTGCCTAATTTAAAGTAAACAGAATCACTGGTTCTTGGAGAAGGAATGACCTCTGGCAGCCAGAATGTGGCAACACCTGAGCACAGCTGTACAAGCAGGGTCAGAGGAAAAGGTGTTTAGCAAAAGAAAATGTGTGGTCATCCCATTTAAGGAGGCCTGAATTATAATAGACATGGGTGGAGGTCAGAAGAGAGGCAGCGTGAAGGCAGAAGTAGGACATGGTAAAATCAGTAGGTGCAACACCTGTGATGCTGAGATGAGAAGGAAGAAACATCAGGAGATATCCAAAGAATTTTACCAGTGGCAGCCAAAAAACTCCTGGAGCTGATATAAAGGCATAAAAGCTCTGGCAGCAGAAGTTTAAGTTGTTCTTTCCTTTTCCCTTTCTCCAAAACTCCCATGGATTTTCCTCAGTAAATCAGAGTGAGGGTTTGCTGACTGCTCAGTACACATCCACAGTCATTCATGGTGTCTTGGTGTCTTTCATTAACTCTTTTGAGACAGAAATGCTCTCCAAATGTAGTATCCAACCACTGACTGGTTGATGATCCCTACTAGAAGTTCTTTTTTTTTTCCCCTTCTGGTTTGCATTTATTTAGCCTAATTAATATTCAGTCTGAGGAGTTCACTTTCCACTTACTCAGAAAAAAATGAAGCAGAAATCAGAGAAAAGAGGGCTTTTGTTACATACTCAATGATGGATCTTCCAATGTGCAAGTCCTGCTACCTCAGGTGAGAGATGGCTCATCTATCAGTAGTTAATAGAGGGGATAAAGTACCACCACTTCTGGGTCCATTGCAAGATGCTGCATGGATACAGACCACAAAACTTTTTTTTTTTTTTTTTTTTTTTAATATATAAGGATTCGCTGTCCAAGCATAGGCCTAGGAGAATCTGGCAATCTGACTTCTATTCCCAGCTCTGATGCACCATGGTGAGACTGAGCTGCTGTTCCTAAATTTTCCAGCAAATCAACTCACCTCATATTCACCTGCACATTTCATAAGCTAAAGTGCCTAGAAAAATTTGGCTAAATTTGGGCATCAGGTAACAATAGCCCTATCTAAACACTGCTCCGGATGTTTTAGCCCTTGCCTGATGCAGGGCCAGCACCACGGATGCTCTCTGGATCCATGGCACTGACCCAAACAGGCTTGCTGCCCTGACACTTTGGATAACACCAGAAAGTGGCCCCAGCACTCCCTTCTTCCCTCCTGCATCCCAATCCTGGATCAGGGAAGCAGAGTTTTCAGTTTTCTCAAGGAGCAGGAAGACCTGATCCCCAGGATCCCAGCCTCTGGCAAACAATCAGCCATTTCTGGCACCAGCAGCAGGGCCACATCCCTCCACTGCAGGAAGCTCAGCTTGGTGCTGCATAGGCCTGGATGCTGGGCAAGGGTCCAAATTTTCAGGGTGATATTTGAGTGCATTGAACACTTTCTGCCTCTGAAATCCCTTTATTTTCTCCCTCCACACTGTCCAAACTTTGCAGCTAATGAGGGGGGGACTCTACACATAATAGTCTTAGTCCCACACTATCTCAATTAATATTTTTCAACCTACACACTGCATAGACCAAGGACTCTGTGAAAGAAATAATATACAACAGGTTATCATATTTTTCTGCTAACTATCCCTATCCCAAGATGAATTAGTTCTCCTTTATTATTGGTCCTTTGTAAGCCAGCCCAGCGAACAATAGCTGTATTACTGTGAGTTTAAATAATTATGTATGTCTATCCTAATAAGAGAAAATATGATTTATATTTTGTAACAGATGATCTTGTGGACTTCAGGCCTGCCATGTCGCTGCAGTTGGCCATAATTCTCAAACTGACTAGTTTTATTATAAATCTAAATTACTAAAATCTCATTAAGTTCTGAGCTTTCTCTGTGCCACATGCATTTTACAGATCTTTTTTACTTGTTAGTCACTTTTCTATGGGCTAATCATAGAAAAGTGATCAAAGTACATGCTGTTATTCCAGGTAACAAAGCATTGCAATGCCAAACAAAACTCTATCAGTCCAAACATACTTCCTAGAAGAATGCCTCCTGCATCATCCAAAGGCTGGCAATATTAGCACTGACCTGGTACTGCCTACACATTTAAGAGGCTGGCTCTCTCAAAGAGGAGATTAGACTGTTCTTACTCTACTAAAATATGGGAAATGCCTCTGGCAATGTCTGAGTTGGAAGATTAGTACTTTTAAAATTATTTAATGACTATGGTTTAATCTGTGGAAATTTCTGGACAAATAGGCAGTGCATGAATAATGCTTAATTGATCTAAACACACAGACTTAAAACATTTGGGTTGAGCCAATTGCTTTTAGCTTCACCATTTCAGGGGAAAAGTAATAGATGTGTGGATATGAAAACTGGGATACTTTCAGAACTTTGGAGGTACTTATGAGCTGAGTAAAGTCCTGAACTATTGTTGTTGAATCTCATTTCTCTTTGGTACCTTGTAATTGAGTGATTGCAAAGGTTCACAGTAACCAACATATTCTAGCACAATACAAGACTATAAAACTGCTTTATTTTCCTGCCAATTATGTGGTGAGAAATATATGGCTGACATGTCTTGCCACATAGGGGGAAAAAATCATTTCCCAATTATCTTTGTATATTTTTGGCTAAGAAGTTTTCTCATGAGTCACAAATCATTTTCTCATGGCACCAGTAGCCTTATTACATATGCAACTAATTTCATTCTGTAATCTAAAGCAGCAACAAAATGAAAATATTTTATATCTCTCCTGGCATTCAGTTATGAGAAGCTGCAATGATTTTTCTTTGTCTATGAATAGCAGTAGGTAAAAGGGATCACAAATCCAGGAATACCACTGTGCTTTCAGTTGACAATAAGGAATATAATGGACAGCATATACAATGGGTCTGACCTCAGCACATCAGTCACCATTGACTATTTTCTGTCAGAGCTTCAAAACAATGCCAGCTCCAGTTCATTTTCAAAGAACTCTTCTTTTACTTATTTATCACATGGAATTAATATTGGCCTCACCCTATTCTCAGTAAGATCAAGAGAAAGTTCTAAATTGATTACAGCAAAGGAGAAATTAAAGATTCCTTTTTCATTTGCTGACCCTTGAAAAAGAGAAAATCCTAGCAACCACATTAAATGAAAGCCAACATAACTACTTGGCAATCAACAACATGATAAATATATTTCATTTTGATGAACATTAGAAAATCTAAATGGAATGATTCTTGCTTGCTTGCTTCCTTTGAGTTTGTCTATCTCCTCCAAGAAGTGATCTGGCTGTTCTCTGTGAGATATCATCCATTGTGAAAAGAATGAAGTTTATCATTGGATATACAGTTTTAGAAATAAAAAACTTGACAATGGAGCTTGTGTCACTAACTGGCTATTTTAATGTTGAAGTCTTTGTCATGAGAGTGCCTTGAGTTGCTGCTCTTTCCATGCTCTGATTGTTTTGAATCTTTCCTGCCATAAGGAGATGTCTGATGCAGGCTAATTTTTTCAAAAAGGACCAGCCAAACCCCTGGCCATGACAAAAGTACTTCATAGTGATAAACCAGTCACAGGTATGTTAAAGTTACTGTACTAAATCTTCAAAGATCTAGAGTTTTGATACAAAGGCAAACTACCCTAAAATCTTGGAAAACCTCTCGCTACAGCTTGCAAATGAAAAAGCAGCATGACTATTTCACCATGCAAATTGCTCCAAAGATTTAACTCATGACATGACCCTAAGTAGGAATAACTCTTCTCAAGCCTTCCAAGTCTTTAAACATCTCAATACACTCTTCTTTCAGCAGAAACCTTTGAATGGATCAGTGATAAATATTTTCAGCTCCACTTCTTAGATGCTACAGAAGACTAGAAATGTAGTGCCTCAGATATTATGTCCAGGATGGAAGATAGGCCCTAGGGAAGTGAGAGAGAGCCCTGCCTTGTCAAAATACACTACATTGCACAGAAGGCCACAACCTCAGCTTTTGCTCCTACACCCAGCGCCTCCATCAGCCTCCAACTACACTTCCATGTGTAAGAACTGACCCACAGGACACACCAAGCGAGTTCTTCATACTGTCTTTCTTGCATGTCTGTCAGCTGTTTTAGCAAGGATCTCTGACTGCTGATCAATTAATTAGGTGCAGACTCTTTCCACACTCCCCCTTGAGTTTCTGCTGACCCAGCAAGAGCAGAGATGCACATAGATGTACATGAACACATGTTCATCTATCTGACACCAAGGCTTCAGCATGGCCATGGCTCTTGAAAAGACCCTGATTGTAGCAATTTTTCTTCTTTTAAAATGGATATTTTTTAACCTTTCCATTTTGGAGACTGCAGGTCACAGCATCTAAAAAGACTCTGCAGACAGAGACAGTCACCAGCACCATCAATTCTTTCACTCTCTCCTGCCCAGGTCATCAAAGCCAGCAGCAGGGACCAGTGGGGACAGAAATGAGACAGTCCCACTGCAAGGGAAGTGTTTGGCTGTAAAATCAAGCAAGACCAGTCCTAGCACTCTAGCCAGAACTTTGTCAGTACCAACCTGTACCAATGCCAAGAGGCTCTGCAGATCTGGGGGGTTGTTAGGATTACGAGTCTCATCCCAAAACCACTAATGATTTGCTTGTTTTTGCTGGTGAAGAATCAGATTGTCTGTACATCTGTGACTGCTAAGTCCAAATTCTTCTGCAAATCAGCATACTTCCAGAAACAAAAAAAAAAGAAAAAAGAAAAAAGAAAAAAGAAAAAAGAAAAAAAGAAAAAAGAAAAAAAAAAAAAAAAAAAAAAAAAAAAAACTGAACAGAGACAGGAACCCTCCAAAGGAGAGTTCACTCTTGTTGCTTGAAAGTATTTTAGCTCTGCCAATTTTTTGCAGTCCTGGCTGCTAAAGATTCTCCAAACTTACCTGGCTTCCAGACACTGGTGAATTTCAAGCAAGAATATGCTGCAAATCAGGGGGTTTTCTTATCGAGCATCCACCCAAATCCACATCATAGCACTCACAGTCACTAATGGCTCTGTCCCAAGCAGTGACAGAGCTGAGGGCCTGTTTCATCTTAACCAACTCACACTGACTAGCTTTAACTACCTCTTATGGATTGACCTCACAGCTCTCCAAATGCACTTCTTCTGCCAAGTTTGTTCATTTCAATGTTTTTCTTTCAAGTGTCTCAAGAGCACAGTTCATACAACTCCATATAAATCTCAGAATTTACAGCATGTCTAAGTTATACACAAGATGGTCAGGAAATTATGTCTAATAGAAAACTGTCAGCAGCAGATTATGAGAGAAGTGTGTGGGACAGGTAATGATAAGGCAGAAGAGAAATACAAAGACCTGCAGGAAAACAAAAGAAGAAGCAGTCTGGGTACTGAGGCCTGGCATTTTTGCCAGCTTAATCACATAACTGGATATCACACTTTTACAGCACTTTTCTTTTGGCAAAAGCAATCTTACTGGCATCAAAATATATCTTTATTTGCTCCAGAAACTTTGAAAAACTGCACAAACCCTAAATCCCTGTTTTGTTGATTGAATCTGCCTGTAAATGCAGAGTGTACTAAATCAGCCACCCCAGCAGTCCTTCCCTGAGGCAGTGATGGGGTCTGAATGTCAGCAGGGAGAAGAGCAGGACCTGTGTGAAGGCACTGCCCAACGTCCTCCCCTCAGGATGCTCCAGCATTTTCAGTCTGGGTTTGTCTGAGGCTGAGGACATGGCAGCTGAGAAGGGGGGTGGTGGATCTGTGCCTGACCACAGGGTAGATGTGCCTGAGCCTCCCTCCCTCTCTCCCTTCACAGCCTCTGTGCCACTGCCCGGAGCACCCTCCTCTTCTTCAGCTGTAGTTCCCAGCTGAGATCATTTCTCTGACTCGCCAAGAAAGGAGGTTTGATTTCAATAACATGGCAGAGAGGAAGGACATTGCCCAGAGGATGTATTTCTAGCAATCTTTGACACCTTCCCCTTTTAACCTGGGTAAGACCGAGAACAAGAGTAAGTGGCTGTGCAGAGAAGCCTTTGCTGGAGGAGTGCAGGAGGAAACTTGCCAGTGACAGAAGAGTGAGAAAGGGACAGATCTGAGCCTGGCAATTCAGAAAAGCACGTCAAGAGGGACACAGCAAAACACCAGCACAAACAGCTGCTGCTTTAAAGTCCAGCTGCCTGCTCCCCTCCCATCCTGCTTACTCAGGTGGCCAGTCATTAAGCCTGCAGTGTTTTGTTCCTAGCCTCCTTCAGTGAAACTGTTTCCAAACATGATCATGTGCTAAGGGAAAACCCTGGGCAGTCCTGCAGGACCAGGACAAACGGTCACAGCTTTCTGCAGCCAAACTGGTTGTGCAGCCCAGGCAGTGATAAAACTTTGTTCCTCCGCTAAATACATGTGTCGTTAGAAGATGTTCAAGGCTGGGTTTTAGTAGAGCCAGTGGGTGCATAAAGTTAAACCACACTCATGTGCTTAGTTTTTTTTTTTTTTTTTTCCCCAAGTTAGGAAAAAAAGAAAAAAAAAAAAAAAAAGAGAGAAACTCAGCTTTTTAACATAGGTTTTGTCTTGTCCTTCCTTAGTATGTCGCTCTCCAGGAAGAAAATTTATTCAGTTGACTTGAACCTAATCAGCAGTGTTTTGAACTTAAAGCAGCTTTTGCTATTCAATCTCATTTGGGGGGAGGAAGAGTTAATCCTATGCTTTTTCCACTATGACACCAAAAACCATCAGATACTGTGTTTTTCCCTTCAGCTTTTTTTCCCCTTTTCCTTTTTTTCTAAAGGTCTGGGATAGAATATTCATATCCCCATCCTGTTTTTCTAATAGGTTGCAAACACTCAGTGAAGAGCAGTGATTTTTTTATTCCCATCCCCTCAGTCAGCTGAATCAGAAACTATGTTCTGCTGTCATCTGGCAGAAAGGAGCAGTGTCAGGGAGCCACAGCAGAGAAGTCATTGAGACCTGGAAAATGAAATACGCACTGCCCAGAAAAGGACACACTCTGAGTAATGGCCAAGGTTTTTCTTTGGCTTGCAGCTACTTTAGCTATTATTTTTGAGATATTCAAGCCTAAAAAAACAGTTCTGGAATGGGATCCCAGGTGTTAGATGGAATTCTCTGGGCATTTCCAGCTCGGACACAATGAATGGTTACTCAAGTCCTTAATAAAAATACTAGCAAGGAGAAAATACTGCTTTTCATTCAATGCTGGTATACTTTACCCCGAACACTTTTCTCTAGCTGATAAATTAGAGCTTTTATTTGCATTTGGGTCCCTCTAGTGGAAAAAGGAAGAAGCCCGAAGACGGCTGCAAAACCTGGACGGGACCTGCTGCGTTACAGAGCATCACGATCTGCACCAGCAGCGTTTCTGCACCTTTGCTTCACCATTTAACACAAGGTCACACCGAGGCTTCGTGCAGATTAAGCTGTTGTGGTGAGAGAAGCCAAATATCAGCCCTTCATGCTCTGGGGGGGGTGGGCATTTCTCCTGCCAGCCTCCAGGATATACCAGGATTTTTGTTCCACTTCTCCTGTAGCGTTCAGGTGTGCTGGGTTGGAGCAGCCCCGCACAGCTGTGCAGGCTGGGGGACAGCTGGCTTGGGAGCAGCTCTGCAGAAAAGGACACAGGAGCCTGGTGAACACCAAGTGAGTCAGCAGTGCACCCTTCCCAACTTCATTCAGAGCTGCTGCTGCTGAAGCCTGCAGGTTAAGGGAGACATCCTTCCCCTCTCTTCAGCACTGCTGTAGCCACAGCTAGAAAACAGGGGCCAGCTTTGGGCTTCCAAACACAATGCAGCCGTTGACAGACCAGATGAAATCCCACAGTGGGTCACCAAGATGGCTGGGGACTATGGCACACTGACCCTCCTCACAGGAGGAGAAACTGAGTGAGACAGACTTGTTCAGCCAGAAGCAGCAGCTCAGGGAAGATGTTACTGCTGTCCACAACTATCTAATGAACAGAAGGTGAAGTCCATCTCTCCACAGAGATGGACAGTGAAGAGACACAAAGCAACAAGAGACACAAGACTTGAGCCAGAACAAGGGAAATTCTAAAGAGACACAAGGGAAAAGTATTTCACTGTGAGCACAGTTCAGCAGTGGTGAAAGTATCCAGAGAGGGTAGGGAATCTCCAGCACTGGGGATATTCAAGACTTGGTTGGACAAGGCCCTGAGCAACATGCTCTGATTTCAAATTCAACTCTGCTTGGAAGAAGAGATTGGGCCAGGTGAAGTCTAGAGGTTTCTCCCAGTCCAAATTATTCTGGTTTGTATTTCTCACCCACTGAATAACTCATCGGAACCCTGGCTTTGGTGAAGGTGATTTTGAAAAGGAGAGGTGACTATAGGAGAAAATACCCAACACATGCGACTGTGGAACAGAAAGGGTATCTGAAAGACAAGTGTCAGTCTGCATTTGTCCTTCCTAGGTTCAGATACCTGCATTAGGAGTATGGTCATCCAGTCTCAACCCATTCTGATTCAACCTTCTATCTCTCCATCACTAAAGAAAGACGCTGAAGCACAGAAGAATTCAGTGACACATTTTCATCAGGAATTCAGC
This sequence comes from Vidua chalybeata, assembly GCF_026979565.1. Lineage (NCBI taxonomy): Eukaryota > Metazoa > Chordata > Aves > Passeriformes > Viduidae > Vidua > Vidua chalybeata. The sequence goes on from NC_071530.1 coordinate 141,009,423, forward strand.
AGCTCTGGAGAACAATTCTTATGTGCTTCAAATCATAGCACACCACTCTTCAGATACATAGAATGGTCTGGGTAGGAAGAAACCTTAAAGATCATCTAATTTGTATTTTAAGCCAATTCTGCACACTGAAAACTTGTCATGTGGCTCTGATTCCTTCAGCTTCATGGTAAAGGTTGGAAGGCAGCATATGGACCTTACTGGTACCCACACGTTATTGGCTTCAAACATTGTTGTGAGCCTCAGTTAAAGAGAGAAGCACAATTACATGATGTCCATCCCTGATTTCCCAGCAGCTGTTTGCCCTTGTGGTAGTTCCCCACAGCTGGGTCCCAGCACACCTATTCCACAGTGGCTGTTTTCTTGCCTACCTCCTGCCCACAACCAACATACATCAGGTTCACAGTGGTCAGGACAACTTTGAATTCTCATCTGGGTATCTTCCTTGCCAGGACTTCCCCAGCCCAAGGTTTTGCTGTCTGGCAGAAACCAGTCCATCCCTCAACCTCTGCCACTGCCCATCTCTGTGGGATCTCCATGGTGGCACTGCTTTTTCCTGAGGTGGTGGGTAATCCAGAAAAGTTCAGCAGCCTCTGCTCCTTCAAGGGAATTACTTACCCATTCTTCTCTGTGTACAAGAGTCTGGCTAGGAGTGTCCCTGGCAGAAAACTCCTGGGCAAAGGAGACAACTGGCATGCTGGAGCTGTGCAATGAGTCCTTACGGCCCAGGGATGGTATCTGATATGACAAAGTATAAAGGATATTCACGTTTAACAGTGCCAAATTCTGCTAAAGGAACTCTCAGGGCAGGGTGCTGATGCTGTGCTAAGCACCTTGAACTGCTCTCATCTACCCCTTCATGACCAAAACACCACCTCCCAGCCAGCAAAAACCAAAATGCCACGCTGGGGAGCTGTAGAAATGCCTTTGTTTGGCTGGGACTTCAACCACATTAGCAGGAAACTCTTCCATGCAGAGCTATCTACTACAGTGATTTTTGGAAATAATTACCAACAATAAGGGTTTCAGGACTATCTTACACGAGGTTCTACAAGGGATGTCCACAAGGTTATAAACTATATATCCCTCATTACTCCAGGTCTGCTGTTAGTAAAAGCTGAAAGGCTGGGCTACATAACAATCTCAGAGGCTGGTAAAGCAGCAAATAATTAAATTAAGGAAAAAATTACCATTTCACCAATTTGGCTATAATTTCTGAGAACAAATTAGGCAAATCATGACCCTAAAATGACTTTACTGTGCTTTTGGGTGCCTGTTCCCAATGTTAGAAGTAGCCAAGTTTCAGGAAAACAATTTCATAAAAACTTTGACATGAATAAAGCAATATTTAACCCCCAAATTTAGACTGCAGTTGAATGAAATTTCCTTCCAAAAATCACAGTCCACAGAAACAGGAGAACTGATGAATTTCAGCCAAGGAGTTTTAAGTTTCAAGGAGTTTCAAGTAAGAAAAGCAGGCCCTAGGGTGGAAAACTGTTTGGCAATACAAGCATACAACTGCTACCAGCTCCACCTATAACATGTTCAAATTCGTGTGTACTGCAGAGTCCCTAGTAAAAAGTAGATTAGTTAGCCCAAGAGTTTCCACTATTATTTGCATTGATACTTACCATGAGAATGTTTCATCTGTGAATAAAAACATCAAGCCTAAGCCTTTCTGGCACTACATGTAACACTTGCATTTTCTCCCACATGTTAACATGGAGATCCACAGGCAATGTGCCAAGAAGACCGAAGAAGCTAAATTCACTGTACAAATAATTCAGGATCAAAACCACTGGTGGTAAATCTGGAAAGTCACCATCTGACCGACCATATGTGGTTACTATGGAAATCACTTTCTCCTTAACTTAATATACTCAGTAGTGGGAACCATTTCCTCACGATTCACACAAATCTCATGCATGTGCTCCACTGCTAAGCGCCAGTGAGAAGCTGTTTGTTGCAGTGATGTTATAATACCTTGACAGGACTACAGGACTGGAAACTGCCACAAACTGGGCCTGAGCTAATCAGAGTGAAGCTGAATATGTGCTGCAAAAGCAAATCAGAAACGGGACTGGCACCCAGTATTGCTATGTGGTCATGTCAAATGCCAGGAATATCGGTCCCAAGTCAATAATAAAACTGTAGCTCACAATGAATAGGCACAGTGAATAGGCACAGCTTGTTTCCAACACAGAGATGAGGTTCATGGCCACCTGTTCATAAAATTTGTTCTTGTTTGGATTAAAAAGGATGGGTTTGTCATATGAAGGATTAAGCACAGTGTAAAAATTCAAGAGCTCAGGACTTCTTACTTGCCCCTATTAGTTCTACATTGTCTGCAGAAGTAATTTCACTTGTCTATGCCTGAAAATTTGAAATACTTAATTTAGTCCCCTTGCATCCACCAAGGAGTTTTAACAGATGGGATATCCTGGTCATTACAGCATCAGTCAGGAAGAAAAGCAGTTCCCAGGCTCCAAAAGAGAGGCCTTACCAAGCCCAGATGTGGGGTGCACATTTCTAGTCCTTCCAGCAGCTGGCTGTAGAAATCTGCATTTTGCACATTGCAAAGGGCTAAGAGGATTCACCCTGATAGGAGCTGTGAATCTCCAGATGAGGTGGTGTTGAGGGGCTGTAACTTTCAAGAGCCACACAGCTCTTGAATGACAGCAGCTGTGATTCTTGTTATATTTTAATATAGTTTAATCATTATTATCTTTTAATAACTGCTGTTCATTATTATTTTATTTATTCAGATAGCTCAATTATAGCCAACATGGGGAGCAGTAGTGCCTTTTGCAGTTACTGGGAGGTTTCAGCACTTTTCAAGATCCTTCACGTCTAGATATTATGAAGTGTAACACACTTTTTCTATGATTCAAAATCTTTTCCTCCCAACAGCCAGCCAGTTGTGTGTTGATAGAGATTAAAAAGCTATAAAATGGGTCACTAGTTCTTTCCAGAGCCTGACCCAGCTCTGCAATACAGAGACCATCACCATCTAAGATTTACACCCCACTACCTGCAGTGCCAATGTGCACTTTTCAAATCCAGCCAAATGGAGGTGGATCACACCTGTTAAAACATTGTCAGCAACATGCATCAAGAAGTAACAAAAACCTCTTCACTGTGGATAACAGTGACAAAAAAGGGTTCTGATTTGGTTTCATCTTAGCATTTCCCTTTCCCAAAGTGCAACACTCAGCACACTGTAATTTGGACTCAGTGTGCAGGTTCCCTGCACCTATCCTCAAAACATTTGTTAAGTGATAGAAAGGACACTGATTGCCACCAAAATTTAATGGGTACGAGCCTGATTGTAAGAGGCAATGCAGAGCTCACACTGTCAAGCAGGAGAGCTGAAAACAGAGGACCCTGGAAAGGCACTTTGACCACAACCTCCACTCCTGGAGTAGGCTGGCTGCTCTGCATGCCCAGAACACACAGAAATCTGGCCCCAAAATGCTGGAAGTCTCCTAAGAGAAAATGTGGCCCTTGCACCTTCAAACATGGGACAGCTGTACTTGGGACGCTGCACCTCAGCAACTGTCTCAGTCTGGCCAGGTGTGTTAAATGGTTATTTTGCTTAATCAGTCATTACAAGGCTGTATAATTAATCAAGAGAAGAACAAACATCTGAAACAGAAGCTTCAACCTTTCAGCTGTATATGTGTGTTGAGGTATAATAGTCATAGAAGTAGAATTTTTATTCTTCCAGGGCAGCTAAGTCACAGGCACTGCCCCAAGGGTGTGGGGTGATCTCAACCTTGGACCTACCCCTCAGCTTGAGCAGAGATTTATCTTGCACTTGATAAGTGAGGTGCACCTCTCCAAGCTGAGACAGCCCTGCAAGCTGCTGAGACAGCCTCAGCCCCACAAGCTCTGCCTTCCTACTTCATATGGTGCTGGTGAGCCTGCATCTGGTCCTGCCTCACCCTCTGGATGCACTGGAATGCACGCAGGGAGAGCTACAGCCACGCTTCCAGGGCTCACAAGCTCCATCTCTTCCAGGGGCATGCACAGCTAAACTGCCCCCCAGACTGGTTCAAACCTGCAAACCCCATCCCCAGGCACACACAGCCCTGCTCTTTGCCTTAGTAAGATCCATCAGTCCACCATTCCCATGGGAATGGCACTGCACTCCCAGCAGACTGCTGGGCCATCTGTCTCAGCACTTTGGATGGCAGACATCTCCTTACCAGGCAGGCAGATAAACCTCTGGTAATTAAGGAAGCCCCAGCACCTTTCATTATCTTGCAATCACATACTATTAAGCTGAGTCTCCTTCCCTTGCTTAACTTTCATGTGAGAACTGCTTGGATGCTTAATTCTGAAAATGATGAATGATCTCTAAATGGGCAAAGAATGTCAATTTCCTCCCATACAATTAATATTGCCTGGCTTATAGGCAGACCAGACATACCCAAGAGCTCTGCACATAAAGGTCTCCTTTACTTCAGCCCACTGAAATTCAAAGCCATCTCAACAAGTCCAGAATGAAAAAGAAACAGCTGAGAGGTTTTGCACCACATTTTATGGTCTTTACAAAATCCAAGTCACATTTTGCAGTAAAGTAAAGGAATTTGTCTGATTAGAAATTAATTATGTTAGGCAAACTCTGAACTCACAGTTGCTCCTAGGTTGCCTGCATAACTATGTCCACCCACTTCTGTAGAGAATGCATAGGAATTTGCATTATTAGGAAATCCAAATATTTATACTGTCAAAAATAGTCCAGAGAAAGATTTTTTTGTTTGATTGTTTTACACAATAAGATCCAAGTTTCATTGACTGAAGCAAGAGAAATCTTTGGCTCTCAACCCAATTCACAGACAAAAGCATTCAGACCTACAGTTATCATAAGCCAAAGAGAAATAATTATTTGGCCTTTACGTGGTTTTGTTTGTTTGTTTGTTTGACTAAAACCAGGAATTTTTCTCCTCAGTTTTTATTTTGAAGATGAAGTGATTTCTTTTCAAGCAGTATTTCCAGAGGAATATTCCAACTGGCTTCAGCAACTCACATATTTGTCCAATAAAGAAAAGGAGAAATGCCACTGCAAGACACAAAAGCTCCAGAGTCAGACAATGATGACTGATCATGAGGAGTGCATTTTGCTTCACTTTTTCCAAAAATCTTTTCCTCAGTAAATAATTCTGAGTTGTTGTTCATCTACAGATCTCAAATACCATTTCTGAGAGAAGCTTTTACACTTAAAATAAAAATTCAGTCTTTTCACATGCTTTTCAGAAAAGGGTTGTACATACACTTCACATGCAAAATTATTTCTAGCCACCCACACTAGCTTCAGTAACCACATATTCCAATTTCCATAACCCATTTTCTTCCCCTCTCTTCTTGCTGAACTGTCAAATCATTCATTGCACTGTAATCTCATTTTCCATACAATTTCTTTTCAATAACCTAATTTATTTTCAGGTGCTACAAAATAAATAATCATTTTCAAAATTGATTACCAAAGCTAAAATCTGGGCTTGCTGCTGCTGACATTCTACTTGTAGTTCACATACACACACATGCACAAACATTAAGAAAATTAGGAGAAGTTTGACACTAAAATACAAAACCCATGGGATTTCAGAATTAAATACTGTTGAATTTTCATACTCCTAAGGTTATGCTCATATTTGCAGTAGAGATCCACTCTGTTTACAAAAAGAAGCAGTCAAGTTGCAGCTTCCATCCCACAATTTCAACCTACCCAAAGCACCAGATATGACAGAGTTCTGACCATGTTTATCCAGCTGACTTAAACCCCATTTTCCTGTCTCTCAGACTCATACTGGCTTCTGACAGGCAGTCTGAGGTACCTCTGCTTAAATCCCTGTAAGAAGTTATACAGAGAGAACATCATGTATCATATGCAACACCACAATAACAGACACAGCATACTCCACTAGAAATGGAATTATTCATTCTCTTACTTAAATTTTCCATCTCTGTTCTTCAATAAAAATTAAATTGCTATAGAATCTCTACTCTACTGCAGCCATGTAAGTTGGTTTAGGAAGTTACAAGATGGAACTGGAGAATAACAGTCCCAAAAAAATTTTGAAAAGGAGGATCCAGCCTTCATAGCAGCTGAAAACAGCTTTAAAGCCTCCTTTAAAACAGTGAACAGGTTTTTTTACAAAGTATCCCAGTCTGATATAACTCTGCTACTGTTTTCTTGCTTTGAATTCAGGATTAGGCTCTACAGGTGTATTTGGCAAGCACATTCCAGAAGGTCTGCCAGGATATTCAGCCCAAGTGTACACTTACAGTACTAGCTGGTTAATAAGATCTCATTAAAGAATTTTGGGGGCCAAAAAAAAATCAGGGTTTGTCATCATTTATGCATTTTCAAAAATCTGTTTATTCTGATAGCATTTGCCCTAGAAAGAAATTGAACACATTGTGAAGTTCATGTATTCTATTTAGTCCTTTTGGAATGGCAGTTTTTATTTTCTTTCTCCTGAAATGGACTTTTCAACAAAGTCCATTTACAAAAAAGTCAGTTACAAAAGTAACAAATACTTAAGTTCAGACCAAACACTTTTTCTCATTTATCTGCTTTCCTGGAATTTCACTTGGAAAGGGTAGTTTTTCCTTTCCAGTTCAGAAAGGAAAATCAGAGTTTCCTTGCAACAGAAGACCTAATCTCCACCCATACTACTTGCCATCAAATGTGCTTATAAATGCTGAGAAGGGATTTTCAAATTATAAAAACAAACTTTAAAAGCTCAGAAGTTCACTTGTGTTACGCAGAGGAAACAGAGTTGTGGTCACTGTGATGGGGCAGAGTCCTACAGAGGAGCACATGGATCCCAATGCCAGGTCTCTCCTGGTGCCTTGTCCCATTAGAAGACTCCAAGATTAACCAACATGTCAGAAAGTAACACCCAGCTTTCACAGAGTTAGGCACTAAAAGATTGATCACACCCAACACTGGTAGAAGAGGGTAGCAGCATTTGCAAATAGTGAGCTTTTATGTGATGAAACTTCAACCTGTCTCAGAAGGACACACTTCTGAAAGTCACTTTTACCATAATCCTGAAAGTATATTTACTAGTGATATCACTTCTAAAACTAAATAGGATAAAAGGTTGAATTTGTTGCACAAATAAGCCAACGAACTCACTGACACTGACGGCCTTTGGCTCACACAGTGCTAAAACCCTGCAGTCTCTATTCCCTAATAGTTGTCCTACTAAATGGCATAACTGGAATTTTTTTTCCATCCCCAAATAATTACAAAGAAGACGGAAATTCTCCACTGGGAGAAAATTAATGAGTGTGTAGTACACTGAGAGGGGTGTTACCACATCCAAAACAAATGAATCACGGAACAACACTTTGAAGAATGTCACATTTTATTACATGAGATTCCACATCATTCTGGAGGTTTTTTAGGACAACAAAAAGGTACCTGTGATGTCAGCAAACTTGTTGGGTATTTCCAATCTGGGCTTGGGCTGCCAAGTATTCCTGGAGTGGTGATTTAATTTTGGCTGTGTCACTACTTCTATGTCAGCTGTACTGCTGCGAATGCAGCTCTCATGTGTTCCCAGCTGGGCTGTTGCTGTCCTTCAAAATCATGTGGCATGTGTGACACTACAAATGGATAAGTCAGCAAGGTAACAGTTGCAATAATAAATTCTAACTGCATGTATGGGGAAGATCAATAATGCATTACTGCAGACAGCCAAGTCTGGGACTAACAAAACTGAACAGGAGCCTGAATAAAAGGAGCTTTTTGCAGACTTATGCTAACCAGGTGTGTAAATGTTTGCCTGCTCCTGACCCTGGAAGAGTGGCTCAGTGAAGAAAGGCCATTGGTGGGTTCTTTGCCTGGGAGAGTGGGGCTTCTATCCAGCTGGGGATCCTCCTAAATCAGAGGGAAGCTTATATCTACTCCAGCAATTAAAAATACAGACCAAAGAGAACCACTTGTGACTTGATGTGCATAGAAATACTGAAGTGTGCCAGCTTTTCACAGAAGCAGGGGCACAGTAATTCTCCCTTGGTAGTTCCAGGGAGATGAAGCAGTTTCTATTCCCATAAGGACTTGAGGGGTCTCTTCGGCAACCATTTCCTTGGCTTGGGACTGTTTCTCCTCCAGAGCTTTACAAGCACACTGTGACTGTCCCTTAGGCCTCCAACTGCCTTTTGAAAGAAAAATAAGGAACAAAAAGATAGTGTTCATTCTGAAAGAACAATATATATTGAGTCAAGCATAAAATTATAAATGGAGAAGTAGAACTAGCGCTGGAGAGAAAGCAGTTTGCCAACAAAAAAGCAATGTAGATGGATACACAGAAATCCCATGAAGGAGTCCCCTTTCATCTACTTAATAGCTCTTTCTCTGCAGGCACATGTGAAAACTTAACCACTGACCATGCAGTAAGCTGACACTCGTTTTTTAGCTCACACAAATCATCTGACATCCTTCAGCTCCCTTGGTGGGTGAAATGGAGCTGGGTTGTGAATCCCTCAGAGACAAGACCTCAAGACCCCGTCCCAGCAGCTCACATTGCAGCCTGTCATTGATAGAGGGATCTGGGCCAGCCTGTGCCATCCAGACTAGCACTAAGCCAGGACATGCTGTCCCATTGCCATGCCATGGTGCAGACACAACCTCCTGAGGTCCCCTGGGGACAGATCTTCACCTTCCCGAGATGTCAGAATCTGTCCCATCTGATGGCAGATTGCATGCTGCCATGCCCAGCTGAGCTGCTCTGCTTCCACATGCACAGCCCACAGGTAGTGCTGCACACAATTAAAATCTGCTTTACCTTCATTAATCTTTTCCAGCAGCAAACAAACTACCAAGCAGCAGAAAACTGCCATATCAAAGGTCTCTTCCAGTTTCTCTGGACACCACCACTCAAAAGGGTGTCCAGAAAGAAGAAACCAGAGGCAGCAGCCTCCAGCTCTCTCCTTTTCTGCAGTTCATGGGAACAGGAGGCAACACAAGACAGAAACCACCACATAATAAGTCAAGAGCAAGAAAATCAGTGATGCTATCCTGATGAGGAACAGGTGGAAGATCTCTCTAGGAACAAAAGCTTATTGCTATCACTGACTGCTGGATCCTCCCTCTGCAGTTGGTGATTTCTCTTATTAGACTGGGGGGACAGTGACTTTTTCTCTGGATAATTTCCCTATCCCATCATTTAAATAGATAAAATTAATGTACCTGGGGAGACCTCCAAAAGGTCTCTGGAACTACATGATGACAAATCCCCTTACTACTGCAGTCTGCTTTTGAACAAATCCTGGATGGTGGAACTTTCCTCTTGCTCATTGCAAGGGCTCATTGAAGCTCTTTCACAAGCATAAATCAGGACAACTCACTGATTTCAGTTCCTGAGGAGAATTGCCTAGATCACCATTTTTAATCTGTCTAAGATTTCAGGGCAAGAAAATTGTTTCAAATGAGTCAGAGCAAAATCCATCATCCCTTCAGCACTGTAAATATTTCTCTCTACTCTGTAATTAGGACTTTGGAAATTCAGCAATATCAATCAGAGTAAACTGAGTCCCAAGCAATAATGAAATAAAACAAAATATTCAGTTTTACATCCAGCACAAATTAGGAATTATGTCCAAAAAAATGAAGCAGAACCTCTAAAAAACCCTGAGAAACTTTTGCATTTTGTAGCATCAGCAAAGCAGAAATAACCATCTTTCCCACCACAGAAATTCACAAAGAGCTATAAACACCTACAATAAATCTAAGAATTGTGAACACTTCTTAAACTGAATGTGTTGAAGGGGTTTTGTTGCAAATTCCAAGATATTACCAGTATTATTATATTTTATTATACTACTTAAATAAGTTTTAGAATTTCTACACTGTTATAGGTCTATTAGGTATATTAACTTCCATAAGAGCTGTAATGCAGTAAAGAATTTACAAAAGGAAAAACTTAATAATTTTTTATATTGTTCCATATTTCAATAAAACAGCCAATATTGTTTATTTTAACCTTGGTATTATGTGTTAGATGAAAAGTCTGTGGAAAAAATTTCATTATTTTCTAGGAGTTGTAAGAAAAAAAGCTAAACTCTTCTATATGACAGGATAACTGAAATAATAGCCACTGCCAGCCCAATAATAGCACATGTCATCACCCAAAAGAGAAGCACATACAAAAGGCAAAAGAGTTTTACTCACTATTCTTCTGTAAACATGCATGTTTAAGCAACAAAAAGAGAGATCAAAGGAACCAGAAATGCAATGGATGCAACTTTAAAAAACATTACCAGCATGACAAGGTAAAAGAGAAAGCAGAAGTGCCAGGGAAAGGGTACACAGCTTGCAGAAAAAGTCAGTCTCTTGTCATCAAGACACAGAATCATAAAATGAATCAGAACAAATCATGGAATGGCTTGGAAGGGACCTTAAAGATCATCTAGTTGCAACCCCCGTGCCAGAAGCACACCAAGCTCAGACAGAATGGATTTTGCATATTACTTAGAAGTAGCTCTTTCTGAGAAGAGGATTACACTCCTTCCTCAGTTTCCCCTCTTCACAAGAGCCCATTGCCACTGCCCAGTACTTGTCTGGAGATCCCCATGTCCAGGAAGGTCCCCTGAATCCAGTGTGACCCCTGAGGCTGTAGAATCCTTAGGAAAAGCTCAGACCATGGGGTCAAAGTGTTTTCAGGCTCAGCATTAGATTCCTGACAGCTTCCAGGGTACTTAATATGAGAGAGCCCTGCTGAATTCAATTGTAGTGCTCACATTTGTACTCTTGCTTACAGCTCCTCTGGATGTTGCATGCTCATATCCTAATTTGACTAATCAAAACCAATATAATCAGTGTGGTATTATGATTACAGAAGTATAACATGGAGAAAGTGGTGTAAGAAAGGAGAACTGGAAAAGTATACTGAAGTATACAAACAACTACTGGAAAAAATGATGAAAATTGCATGTTACTGTAAATCTTCAGGTCTAATGGCAGTAAAATAAAAGAAAAATTAATGTTTAACTCAATTTTTATTCATTAAATAGCAAGACTGTGACAGGACTTAGAAACCAACTGTGTTGGCCTTCACTGGGTTATCGGTCTGGGGGCTCCAGCACCACCAAATACCTCAATTCAAAGAAATACCACAGCTCAAAAACTCTTGCAGACTGCAGAGAGTGACTTTCCCAGAGAGGCTTCACAAACCCAGGAGACTCAACACTGAAGTAGAAGCAATCCTGCATAAGAAGCCTCCCAGCTCTTTTTTCTCTGACCTATTTGTGAAATTCCCCAATGAAGGAAGCTCCCCAGGCAGACAGTTTCACTGTTCATACAGGGGTGTTTCATCCAAACCAACCGATGTTACTAGTGTCATAAAAGTTAACACGAAAAACTCATCAGGTGAAACTGTGTCAATATTCCAATTGCATTAGTTTTGTTTTCCACACCCTTTTATTTAAGAAGTCGTTGTTTATGACTTCTTACTACAATTGGTGTATTAATGCTGGTACCTGTTAATTTCGAGGGTTTGTCTGGAGAGAATGAATTTATCAATTTATCAGAATTAATTTATTAACTTTTTTTGTTACTTCTATGTCTGCAGTGTCTGTTTCATTGGAGTCTCTCCACTAAACCACACCTTACTTCCAGGGTTCCAGACCAGTGTTAGACCCCATGCAATCTGCTGTGGATCAAATGCAGATGATACTGGTCTTTTCTATCTGCTGTGTGCAATCCAAAGTGACAAACAGACTACAGGGCCACACACAAATCACATTTTTATATTAAGCTATATTGTGATATACGAAGGATCTCAGTGGGCTGGTCAAAAATTGTCTTGGGGCTGTTATCCTGGTCCAGAGCAGTGGTCCATTAGCTCACTGTGACATCCCACTTTTAAGGGGAGGGGAGCATGCAAGATTCATAGATGCTCGTGGTCAAAAGGAGCAACAAAACTCAGGATCCACATAAGCTTACAAAGTTCCATTAGTACATTACACACTTGGCATGGATATGTTAGTCTGTGATCTATCTAAGCACACAGCAGTAGGTTTTGGAAAACAGGGTAAGGTGAAAGGGAAGAGAGAGAGAGAGAAAGAAAGAAAGGGGGATTAAAAAGGGGAAGTGACAAAGAAAAGAAAGAGGGAAAAAAAGATCACCAATTGTGGCTCCAGCTCGATCCAGCTGGGGTGTCCAGGGTCCTGGGGCACACACATGGAGCAAGTGCTCTGGGCTTTCTGGGAGTACCCTTGTAGACACAGGTTTTCCCCACCCTGGAAATAAGTTTTTCACTTTCTATGCAAAATAGTTGTTTTTCCAGACCTTTCTAGAAATGGGTTGGCAGGCTTTGGGTGGTCTCAATCCCCCCTACAGTCCATGCCCTCTTCTCAGCCTCATTCCTGCACTTGTGCTGTACTGCCTTGTGCTTATCTCCAGGAGACAGACAAGGACTTTTGTCCCAGAAAAGTGCTGCCCTATCTCCAGCCACATCCTGTTCTTTCTCACAGTGTGGTATTACCTACATCCCCTGTTAGATAATACCAACAACCCTTGGTTGGGCCCAGAGCCATTCAGCTATCAGTGTTTGAGACATACACATTAGCTCCCTTATCTTCTAGGCTTCTACACTCACTGTCCTGGCGTTTTTAGCAGAGCAAGTCCCATGCACTTCAGAAGAAACCTTTTTTAAATATCACACAATAGTCAGACATGGATTGCATTAAGCTCTGTGCTAAATCTCAGTTTTAAACCTCATTTTAATGACTAGATTATCCCAAAAGAGTAAGATTTAGAAATAAACTGCTAAAATCTGAGAGAGAAAAAAATGTAAAAACAGCTTTAATGTAGAAACTAATTTAGTAGTGATGGATAAAAACAGTATTAGCAAGAGATAGGTAGGCTCCAGCTGTCATCTTTTCTGATCTCAGATCCAGATCCAAAAAAGCATTTGCATTACTAACTGCTCTGTGGATATGGAAGTGTCAGTGAAATCAGCAGGTTCTCAGTACCCAAGTGGAAGCCAGTTACCCCTTCTATAGCAGTTCATGGAAGCCTTATGTTCCACTTGGGCTTTTATGAATCCTGATTCAGAAGTTATTCATGTGGGTACCCAATTTTAAACTTCAGCTGTACTGACCCCACTGCAAGCTGGCAAAGTCCAGTTCTGTGTAAGAACTGGATCCCAGAATCAGAGGACAGCTGAGGTTGGAAGGGACCTCTGAGGATCATCTGTCCAACACTCCTGCTCAACCAAGGCTACAAATAGTCCCTCTGTATTCACTGAGAGCCCTTCCCTTAGTCATACATACCTTTCCATGCAAGAGCCTCCAGCAGATCCTAAGGGAGGATTTCTGTTCTTACTGTAAGATGTTTAATTTAGAACGGACAAATAGTCTCGACTGTAGGAGTTTTTCAGTGAGTCACCACCCAAGAATGACTGCAGGCATCTCTCCAGTGGAATGGATATGTCAGCACTGCTACATTGCACTGAGCTCTACTAGCAAACAGACACGTTCCGAAGCAAGACCAGTGTGAGGATGTCAATCATACCTGACCCTAAACAATAACCACTGGTGACAAAGATTGGAAATGAGAGGTACCTAACTTTTGGAGTGGAATTCACCTCCAGATTCATTGGCAGAAGTTAAGCTGTCCACATGTGCACTAGTACTGCACTCACCTAGCAGTCTGCTCCAGGACTTGATTTTGTTGAACAAATGTAACCGTGCCATGTTTGATGTGCTCCAGGGCACCCAGGAGATCTACACAGGGCTGGATGACATGACACTGCACCCATGAGATGTCCAGTTCCTCCAGGAGCAGTGTCAGAGGTCAAGCGTGATCTCCAAAGCTGATATCCCAGAGCACAGTGATGCAGGGCATGCTGATCCAGTCCCCTAACACAGGCACCTGGTGCCACCTGAGGTGCCCATCTCCAGCTGCAGTTCCAAAAGGCTGCAGGTTTCCTTTTGGTCCTACACCGTATCTGCCAGCCCCCTGCAGGTGTTGCCAAATGCAGCGCAGCATCTCAAATGGCACTTGGTGCACGTATGTGGACAAATGATATCCCTTTATGTCACTGCAGAGAAGATAACAGCTCACACTGGCTACTCTAGAACTACAGGTTCTTTGTGATGACAAGAACTGCATCGCAGACATGTCTGTTGCTATTTGTTGGGTAAAAGAAGGTCTGATGAGCTCAGATAGAGATATTACTGCAATGCACATCTTCACCTGATCAGATGAGAAACACTTCAAGGAGCACAGCTCCTCATATTGCAGGGGTTTCCTGGGAGATTTTGTTCTTACTCTATAAAACAAAAAATGGCTATTTTTGCATGGCTGGTTTAAACTTTAATATTCTTAATCATTAAAAAGTTGTGAATACCTTTCAATCTGCAGAATGTTTTCTTATCAGTAAAAATAGAGCAGCTCATTTCAGGAGTGAAAGTCTTCATTTTTTTTTACAAAATACAGCATAAGAATTTACTAAATTAAGCTAAAATCATGGGTGAAAGAGAACTGAAATTATTAGATCCCTTAAATGGCAGAAATAAATTAAGGGATGAACATAAATAGAATTATGGGCCTCCTCTTAGCATCTACCAATGAACATTCTATCCAATCAAAGTGAATAGAAGCTTGATAGGATCAAGCAAAAATGTTATGAGTGGGGGGGCTAATTATTGAATGGAAGGTTAGTGGTGGATCAGCTAATGACATCTCATTGCTAAGTCATTAAATGGGCATCTCAATGTTGAACTGAAATCTGTAAAGAAAAAATTTAAGACACTTCCTCAAATTCTATATTCCAGGAAGTGAATTCAACAAAAATACCTAATACCTATTGCAAAACCCACTTTTAATGTTTTTGCAAGTGGGAGGTGTTTTAAGAGGAAAAGTCTTTTGGTCATTAAGGGTATCACGAAAGCAATTCATACTATGCTTCTCTTACTTGCCTATGTAAATTTGGCAAGGGCCTTTATATACTGCAAATGTGTATTTTTATGTACTACTTACTACTAGGGGTCATGACATAATTACCAAAATTACCAACAAGAATGACAAGTTAACCATTGTTTAAATTTAATTAATAACATTAACATTAATGAGCAGAATAGCAACAAAATTAGAGAGAAGGATTCTTTTTAAACTTCTAAACCAGAAAGATTAAGACTTAGCATGGTAAAGAAAATTCTAGAAGGAGATGAGCTTGTTCACTTTGATCAAAAGGAGTCTAAGGGATGATCTAACAGAGGTCAGCAGCTACCTGACTGGGTAGTTCCAAGGGGGACAGGTATGGGAGGCTCAGGCTGGACTGTGTGGGCAGAGTGGAGAATATTGCCCAGAAAGTTTTTGCACTTGGATGTTTTCAATACTCACACAGGCAAAATCACAGCAGACCTGGACTAAAGTTGTCCTGCTTTGAGCAGGAGCTTGGGCTTTAGACTTCCAGAACTTCATGCCATCAAATTTGCTGGGATCCCCTGCTTCAGTGGCTGCACAGCCAGACCATTCTTCCATTCTGATCCTCTGTCCAGCTCTCAGGCTGACTGGGGCCCACGGGGATGGGAGCAGGGCTTGTAGGGTATCTGAAAGAAAAACCTCCATGGATAGATCCAGGTTTCCCTCATTACTGGAAAAGATGGTAGCAACTTTTTGCATCAACAGCCTCCCTAAACTAGCATACATAGAGGTAAAATTAATACCACTCCTCTTAAGGCATTTGTCTGAACAGTTGCAAGTAATATGAGCTTGTAATATTTGTGTTTGTGTTTCTCTGGAAGAAAAGGCAGGAGAATGACTGGAATTCAGAGGAAGAACTGCTCTGGCATTGGTGGGAATGCACCACATAGCTTCAGTCTTTTCACCAAATTGGCCTTTCTAGGAAAGAGTACCTAGTGGCAGCTTGAAATTATGTCTTTGAAAAGGAAAAGTAATTGCAAGTATGTGGCATGAGAACAATTAAACACTGTTCTTGCCCCATTCACACCTGCAAAGTGCTCAGTGAAATACACTTCACTCTTTCTCCTTCCTCACCTGAAATGTCTCCAGATGCACATTAAAGCACAACATTCTCATGTGCCTGCTGCAAGATGTGGAGCAGAGAGCAAAGACAGTTTCCAGGATTTAGAAAATCTTACATTTTGGTATTTGGCCCTTTTGAGTCAGTGCTCCCTTCATTGATGCTCACAAGTCATTAGGTAGGGAGACACACTGTATATGCAGAGTACCATTCAAAACTGTTCACAGTCTGCCCTGGTTATTTTGCAGATGCACAGATTTTAGCCTTCAGATGATGATAAAAATCATCTGATCTGACTTGCAGCATTGCAAAAAACCAGGAATCTCCTTGCCATTCTTGTAGCCTACTGGCTAATTCACAGTGGAGCTCTGAGGTAGTCCCTGCTTCTTTTGTAGTGTAGAAAGGGAGGGCATCAGCCATGCACAACTGCTGGAGAGTCGTAAGTGCTCTATTCTTAATCTCCCCCACATGTATGAGAAAGTAAATGAAAGCCAAGTAAAGAAAATGGGACACAGAGGACCATATTTTCATAGTGCAGCTCTTAAGCTGTCACCCATTACAAGCCCCGTGCTCGTTAGACCCATTTATGTCACATTTGCACTTGCAGATTGAAAGCCTCTGGTGCAATAACCATTCATTTTATACCAGCAGAGCCTTGACACCTGAGGCCAACATAGTCCTGCAAGGAGCAGAGACAGCTCTGTGAAAGCCGGGCTCGCTCTCACAAGAATTAAACCAGAGCCCTCCGTTTATCAGACAGGAACCCTTTGTTGTATATGAGATGTTTGTCCACTCATCAGGAAAATGATTCCTGAAGTTCTGGTGGGTCAGGGCTCTCTGTGCCAGTCAGCTTTTTCCCTCCTGCAGCTCTGGCACGTGCAGGCAGCTGCACTGGGGAGGTGGGGAAGAAGCAGGACCACCTCTCCTGCTGGCAAACCACAGCCCAAACATCAAACTCCAGCAGCTGCTTCACAAGCTGTTGAGCATGAATTACCATCGTTTGCAACACAGGGTACTGGAGTAAAATGGCTTCAGTTTCAGGAATCTTTAGTATATCTGGCTATAATTCATGGCAGTTCAGCTGCTGCTGCATGGATGGCTGAACCGTCTCTGCAAAAAGTGTTGGGAGTCTTTCCAACTGTTTGAAAATAAGCTGGACATCAGAAGAGTCAATATTGCCCTACTCCAAAAAGCCAAGATGGTACATCTCCCTGCACAAATTCAAATTTCAGACACAGAAGGTGACTGGGGGAAAAAAAAAATCAGATATTTATATTGGGGAAAAAAGGAAAATATGCAACAACCATGATCAGTTACCAGGTCTGTACATGTTCCAGATGGCAGAAGCCAAAGACTTATCTGCGTTAAAGGAAAATGCGCTTGGATTACAGATATTTTTAGTTGAAAACTTAGACTATGGAAAGAATAATCTTGGCCATATTTTGCCCATTAAGCTCAGTGAAGTGCTCTGGGATAAGGAAATGAGTGAGAGAATCCCTGGCCAGATTCTACCATGGCTCCTATTTACTGCAACCAACTTTGCAGCTAATTCTTGTGCACCTCTTGCTCCATCAGAGCATTTACTAAATAACTTTAAGTACATCCCACTCCCATTTAGGCATTAAATAAACACTCAGGTTATGCTGGCCCAGAGCCCATAGAGAGTAAGAATACTCATGGATGTAGCAGTAGTCGAAAGAACAACACCTAATTCTTTGCAGCAGGGCCTCTATCACAAAGGGCTCTTCTTCAGAGTGAGATGAGGTGCAGAGTTTGCTCAGATCTCACCATGCTCTCAGGCACAATGGTGGGATTCAGTTCACCCTATAGGAGATAGTTCCAACATAAGTGTTGACATCACCTCATCACCTCCAATTCCTTTTATAGGAAGTGGAGAGAAATAATGTGTTCTTGTTCTTCATCTGATCACTGTAGGATTTCTCCAGGGGATTCATCATGTACCTGTTGAGTAGCATTTATAAAAGGGCCCGCTCCACACAGATAAGTTATCTTTAGAGAATGAGTCCTTCCACCTATCTGCAAAAAGGCATGCACTGTCCATCCCCCCAGGTCCTTCAGAGGAGCTGAAACCCAGCCCAGTTGTGAGGGTCAAAGAGGAAACCTGGCCTGGCCCAGTAAAACTGGAGCTGCCACACCACTTTCTGGGGAGCAACCTAACTGAAAATCTCTGTCTCTCAAAAAAAAAGCCACTCTGAAACTCAAAAGAAGCCAGTGAATTCTGTTCCAAACAGGAGCTAATCCTGACCCTGAATGAGTGAAGCAACTGCTCCACAAGAGGGCCCCAGGCACTAGCAGAGCCTGGGAGACACCTCTGCCCCTGTACTGCCCACCCAATGCAAGCTGGGCAACTCCCTCCTGTTTCCTTTCCCCCGCCCCGGGCCCCGTGGCAGTCCCAGAAACTGTCTCCACTAGTCCCATCTGACAGAGCCTTATTAAATGATGTCACCATGTGGCACAGAGCTGCACTTTGAGGTCCACATCCTGAGGAAGTGCTCGGCTGGCTTTGAGTAACCAACTTCACTTTCAGGAGACAGAGAATGGACATCACAAGAGCACTGAGCACAGTTTTAATGATTAAATTAGTGAGTTACTCCCAAGGACTCCCACACCTAAAATCAACCCCTGAGAGAGGTCAGTGAACGCCCTACCAGCCCCATCCATTAGTGGAATGCAGTGCTGAATGCAAAGACAATGCTCTGAGAGAGGATGCAAAAAAACAGCCAGGAAATGAAGACTTTAACCATGGTCTTTCTACATCACAAGGATTGCTTCTGTGATTGCCAGGGCTCCAGGCTGGAGACAAGTGAGCCAGATGTGCATCTTCACAGCTTGGGTGGCAGTTTGACCAATGGAGACGCCCCAACAGGAATTGTTTGACAGCCCTAAACAGACATATCTTTAATGCTGGCAATGCCGTGGGTTTAGTCCATCCAACCTCTTGCTGAGTTCCTGCTTTCAGGTGAATTTATTCTATTTTAACTCTTGTGTTTTACCGTTCTGTATTGAAATTGTTTTTTTCTAAGATGATTTAACTTGCTTGCAGCTTCTGTTCCTGGAGTAAGTCTTGAATCTCCTCAGGTACAGTAACATGCCCATTACAAAAGTCAAAGTGCAAACAGCTAAGGCAGAGGGCACTATTCCTCTCTCCTCTTACAGCCAGAGACCCAAGGTCCAAAGAGACCAGTTAGCCAGTGTCACATGTGAAGTCTTTAACAGCAGGCATAACATATTCCCCCTGACCCGTATCCTCTAGTATCCTAACCAGAGCAAGTAGTGCCACCCACTTGGTTTCTGCTTGGCTTGCAAGGTTTTGTGCTTCCTGGGGGAAAGAATGGAATCTCCTGGTTGGAGCTGTGTTGCCTGCTTGGACTACATTGGAGACATTATGGTGTTTTAACCAGATGTGCCTATGCAGTGCCCACTAGAACCTGGTTTCTAGAGGGTTCGTACCTGGTTATAAGGTCCTTCATCAAGTCATGCACCCTCAGTGCAGATTACTTAACAGCTGCTGGGGTTAGATGTAATCTAGCTCAGAGGCTATGAAGATGTGAGAGAAGTTCATGAAGCTTGTGAAGGGAAACAGATACTGTGTTTTATTCAGGTCAGCACAGAATTCACTCCTCATCCAAAGCAGCTGCAAACAGAATTGGTGAAAGGCTTCTGGAGAACAAGTGCTCCAGTGACAACTTCCAGATATGTCCCCAGTGAGCAGGGAGGCCCATATCAAGCATCAGTGGCACATGCGAATAGCTGTAATGGGAGGAAAATGCTCAAGTTATGACATTTGGTTTCAATTCCTTCCTCAAACGCAGCTCCATATGTTGTTACATTTTTCCAGCCTCTGCAAAGTGATTTGTGTGGCACGTTGCCTAACACTGCACTGTGTGCCCGTACGAGGTCTCACAAGTGCACAGGGAGAGCTCTGCACTAAGGCAGGTCCCCCCTTACCAAGGGCCAGACCCACACCACTGCCTGTAGTGCTCCTGCCCTTCTTCAGCTAAACACTGGATATGAGTTCCTGCATCTCCCAGCCCGCAGTGCCTCAGGGAAAACTGTGTTTGAAGTTCCTGCTCTCCCATGGCTACAGTCCTGCTGTTGCATCCAGTTGAGAGAAGATGATGTAACTGGCAGCAAACTGTCCTCTTGGCCACAGGAGTCCTGCAAATAACCCTCTGGTGTTTCTGACACAGCACCATGCCTGATGCTCCCACATAGATCTCTCTGTCCAATATTTACACAGCAACATGTAAACAGCATCTTCTCTCTGCAAACGTAATTGGAAACCCTCAATTGATTTTGTGCCAAAAAGATATACCATAAAACTCAAAAGGGCTATTAATGAGAAGGATATTAGCAATAAAAACTCATATAAGTCTGCACATAAACATGAGTGAGCATTATGAGAGCAAGGAGACTGACATGTAAACCCTGCATGCTGCTTTCCTGAGGTGATTTTGCTAACATTTGGAGCTCTGGTGTAATAACCTTTCACATAAATATTGCAAGACTCCACTACGTAATTATTCCATCTTGAATGTCATCATCTGTATTTCTCCCAGAATACAAGTGGTTTGGATAATTGTAGGGAATGTTTCGGAGTCAGTTGCTCAGTACCAGGTCCAATTACTTTAACAGCAGCATGAGATGTTGGAGGGATGTCAGCTCCAGGGGAGGCAAGGAGATGGAACCACATCCTGGAAGGTGGAGAGAGTGTGGTACAAAGCTGACTGAATTCAGGCATAAGCCAAACAAAGTTAGTATAGATCTGCTTTCTGTGATGAGGTAACCAAGAGTTTGGAGAAGGAGAAGGAGAGGGCAGTGTTGTTGAACCCCTGAACTTCTGACACAGTCTCCCATTGTGTCTTCATCATCAGAGTGGTGGAATGTGGGTTGGATAAGAGAACAATAGGGTGGGTGGAAAATGGGCTGTGCCATCAGGCTGAGAGAGGTGTAAGCAGCACTGCAATGTCCAGCTGTCAGCCAGGAACTGGACACATCCCTCAGACCAGTGTTGGGATCAGTATTGCTTCTTGTCTCCCCATCAGGGTTGTCTGATGGGACTGAGGGCATTCTCTGCAAGGATGCAGTCACCAAACCAGCATAGCAATACACTGGAGGGCAGGCTGCTGTTCAGAAGGACATGGAGAGGCTGGAAATTGGGCTGAAATTTGGGATTTACAGGTTAGAGGCCTTTCCCCAATTTGCAAGTTTGCATGTGATCCCAAAGATCCTGCCCAAGTGTTTAAACACCTCCCATCCAAGGTTTTAACTGGTTTGTGTGCCAAAGCCCTTCCCTTCTAAGCACCGATAGGAAGGTGTCACTGATAGGAAGCCAGCCTTCATCTTGGGCACTGGGAATCCAAACAACCCTGAGGGTCTCAAGCTGAGATGTTTGGCCTGAGGCCCTTTGGTTTTAACTGAACCACAGGAGGCATGAGTGTTAAACCTGGGATAGCCCTCTCTGGGGAAGCTGAAAGGCTTTGGCCCTGATTGAATAGTGACAGAAAGAAAGGAGAGGGGAAAAAACACTGTGAAGAAGGAAATCAAGAGGCTGTTCTGCACCTACAAGAAACCAAGCCTGACTGGTTTTTTCTTCACCTTGGAAAGTCATTTTAGATACAGATTTGCAGGAAATGAGAGCTTCTAACCTACTTTTTCTAACAGCAGTATCTAACATCCAGGTATTCCTGACACTCGTATTTTGCCTCAACTGTAACACTCAGCCCTTTAATAATCACAAAATGGGGGTGTAGCTCCATAGGGGACTTTCAGACCAGAAGTTGTCCATACTTTTTGTATTTTCAAGGTGTGTTTCAGTAAGAGACAAAACACCATGTGCAAGCAGATGGAGGGCTTGGAGACATCCAGCTTCAGCAGGGAAGCCAAGGCTGCCCTGAAGACCCACGGATCGGTGCCTGCCTTGGAGATGTGCTTGGGCAGGCAAGAATAAACAGGGACCAGAGACTTCGTGCCTTCAAAGAGCACCTTATGCATGTCAGAAGAAAGAGCTGAGCCTTTCCCTACTCACAGCTAGGAACTACTAGAAGGAAAAGGCTTCACACAAGAACATGACTTGACACCTGAGCATTTCCTTCTGCCTGGGCAGATGTCTGCAAATCCCAGCTTTAGGCTCCCATTCCCACTGTGAATTCACGAGTGGGAGGTCTGAGTTCACAGGTCACCTAAACACAAGGCTCACAGGTATACAGTGATGCAGCATTTGAGTCATGGCATTGAAGCTTAAGATTTCTGTCTTGATGCATCCATCTGCAAAGCAAGGCTAAAGTATTCACACCCCACCATAAAGCTCCTGAGAGAACATGGGGCTTGAGTCCAGGGAAAGCTGCACACATCATCCCCACATTTGAGGCAGCAGGTCCTGCTAGGGGGAGTTTTAGGTGCTGAATCAAGATTAGGAGGAAGAAAAGCACAGTCTTCCCCTTTGTCCTCTCCATATCACACCATTCAGGTTTTTTTTTCAGTGATGAATTCTCAAAGAAACTACTTGTTTAAAGCAAGAAGCCGAGGAATTTAATTACAGTGATGCCATTCATAACATGACAGTTAAGCATCTGTTGAATTTGTTATAGTATAATCTTTATTCCAGACCAAAAAAAAAAAAAAAAAAGAAAAACACCTCTCTGGACTAATCTGGATGAAGAGCCCTGGCCTCAAGCCCCAGGAACAGCTAATTCCTTTCTCCAGTAACTCAGATTTGTCCTCTCTGCAACACACAGTTTGTATGACCATCCACAGCTTTGAAATTCTGTGGGGTAAGTCAAACACTGAGGAAGCACTCATTACATATCACTTGGTTTTCCTCACATCCGGTGATCTAGGCCATATCCTTGTGATGGCCTAATCCAAAGTTTCTCAAACTTTCTGTACTACTGGACATCCAAGTGGGCTTCACTCAACCACACCCACTGCTTGCACCACCATGGGCTTTCTCATCTCAGCTTTTCTCAGCCTTTCAAGGAGAAATGGCTAAAAGTGATGCAATCCTGCAGCTTAGCTGGATCCCTTACAGTGGTCAAACAGGGATCCAGGCACAGTTTAGGAACATTAAATGGGTGCCAAGACCAAATCCTACAGACAATCACAGCTCTCAAATGTCACTGCTTTTCCACCATGCTCTTCTGCCCTTGTTGAATACTTTCAGAAAGAAGTTCTGAGAGAATAATCATTGCAAGAGTCATCCAACATATTGCACTGTGACACTGCACTGTTAATGTTTTAATGAAGCATCAAAACCTGCTGAAATCAGCTGCTTCACTGTGCAGGTAAGATAAGTTGCAAAACAAGAGAGTTAGCAGAGACCTTGCCAGATACACAACATAGCCCTGCCCACCAGATAAGGAGCTCAGCCTTAGAAACTGCCTGACAGATGTTCAACCTCTCCCTCCTGACAGGTAGCACCCAGGGCAGGGTGGCACAGCAGTTCCAGAAGCAGCAGTGGCAGTCAGGATGGCACAGACTTCTCACACACCTGTCTGCAGTCCTCACTTCATAGACAAGGTTTTCATGTAGCAAGAGGTTATGAGTGACTTACCAAAACCAGTATGGGGTAGGGTTATTATTTCCAGAGTCCAGTTCTCTGAGATCCTGTCCCAACACTTTATCTTAAGTGTTAGACTGCAAATTAAGCAAAAAAGCCACTAACCTTCACCACATCCATCCCTACCCCCACCACTGTGATATACCTGTAAAAAGAGTATTGTCCTTTAATAAGCAGTTTTTCCTTGACCAACTAAAAATATCTATTTGTAAAATGCATCTTCATTTATTTGAAATATTTTTACATTCTTTTTTGAAGGGATGTGCTCAAGCTATAGTGTGATCTGGAAGTTTATAGAGATGCAAACAAAAAAAAAATCTGCTCCTCAAAATCTAGCAGCAAAAGACAGCTTGGGTTGGCCACTGTTTCCTGGGACTGTGCAAGGCTCACAGAGGCCAGATTTTCACTCTCAGCAGCAGAACAGCTTAGTGAACACAAACGCTGGGAAACATGGACTGAAAAGTCCAAGTCAAAGTTCAGTTATTTTGGAAATGTTAATGTGAAAAATAATACTTTATTATAGGAAAAATCCTCAGAGACCTCCTCACACACATTCATCACTCGGAGCAGCTACAAGGAGGTTATTCAAACTTTCCATCCTCACATTAATCGCAGCAGCACCTTGCAGTGAGTTCCTGCAAGAAGGAAAGCCAGACTGCAGTGGGCACTTTGCATGTATACAATAAAGGAGACAGTTTGTTCTCGTGGACTTTACAATAAAGTAGATAACAGAAATAAATAGATGAGCATTGAACGAGCAAGCAGCAGAAAGCATTGGGTGAAATTGTAACACTTTGAGTAAGCAGTGAATACATGGAAATTGCTTTCTAATTGACATTTTTATGAAACCAGCTATACTGCTTGCCTTCAAGTGGACAGAGCAATGTTGCAAAAATCTTCAGTACATTCAGCTCAAGCTTGACAGCTACCAATTAATCCATCCATTTACTGAACAGCTGAGGAAATAATAAATGGGCCAGAGCATCATGATCTTCAGTGTTATTGTGCTGATTAAAATGTCAGCAAATTACAGCTATGTCACCTGTAACAATCTTCTTGCCTACTATTTGAAGTTTTTTTGCTGTTTTTAGGTTCTAAGAGAATAATCTTCTAATGATATTAGAGTTCTAAGGAAAAGAATCTTCCTTCTTCCATAGGCACAAGAGGCTTTTCAGCTCACACATTAACAGCAAAACAAAGCCACTTTTTGGGGAACAGATACCTGCTTTTATGTAATTTTCTTTACTGTGACGAAGCTGAAGTTTGCACTTGACATCTGAGGCCAGTGAGAGTCCTCTAGTGGGTCTCACTGTACACAGCTTTATAAAGCAATGGTGTCTTCAGTCTTAGTCTTGAAAAATCAGTGTGTGCTGAGTCCTGGATTCACTTGGACACACTGATTTCTAGATCCACGTGCACTGGATCCATGCAAAGCCTTGCATGCAAGATCTCCAGCTCATGAAGAGCTTGTCCTTTTGGTGGGAGAACATATCATAAGAAAGAAGGTAGAAAAGATGAAGGAGAAATTTACATTCCTCTATTTTATTCTGTAGAACAACTGAAAACAAAGGAAGAGAAGATACTTGAAAGGACAAGGATCAGTTTCAGAAGGAAAGGCTATTTCTCAGAGAAAGAGTAGAAGTACTCAGAATGGCAGAAGGGAGTGGGAAGCAAACATGCAGCACAGAGGACCAGAGTACATCTCCTTGGCGAAATAACCATTTCACAGTAGGTCGGCAAGGTGGCCCAAAATGCACTGTAGATCATGTCCTGGGTGCTTCCCATGGGAACTGACAGCTCTAAGGGCTTTCCAAAAAACATAGTATAGGATTTGAATTTGCTTTTCCTGACTCAGAGCATGTGAGAATCTCTCATCATTTCATGCATGGGAAAGAGAGTGCAACTTTTTCAATGTTTTGGCAGAAAAACAGAAAACTAGGTTAAAATATATGAATTAAGATTTTATTAGAAAGCCTTCAGTACAAAAATTCCCAGAATTGTATCATTTTAGAGACGTTGGTCACAAAGAAAGGACATAGTTTTCTTTCTTTTTTTAAGCACATTAAAAATGAATAAAAATAAGCACACAGCCCTCTACCAGCTCCCAGCCTGCCCACCCTCTGGGGTTCAGCTGGAAAACTGTGCTTGGAAAACATCTACAAAAATGTTGGCAAATGTATATCAGCTTTTCCCCAAAAGACCTAACAGGCTTTCATTATCCAAACATATCAGATGGCTTGGAAAATACACATCTGTACTGAGCTGCCGAATGGGAAATGAGATCGAAATGTGAAACTAAGAATTTCCCATATTTTCTTCATAAATGACATTAAAACCAGAGGAGCAGGAGGTTTAGCTTCTCCATTCCTCCTCATTCCATCATCTCCTGAAGCCCCAGCAGAAGGAGGCTGTCAGTGAGAAGCTCCCTGTGTGCCCAAGGAGCACCTTTCCAGCTAAATACAGAGGAGAGAAATGAAGAGCTGCTATTTCAAGGGGCCTGCCCTGGTGATGGTCTCAGTACCAGCATTTTACTTGAACACATAAATCAATCCTTGCAACCCAGAGAAAAAAGAAAAATATGAACAAAGAATTTTCTGCTGGTGTTTCTTAAACCAGAGAAAATAGTTTCAATGTAATTTTAATATTTTTAATATAAGGCCTGTTTTCATCAATTAAGATTAATTTTTTAAATACAACATCAGTGCTTACTAGAAGGAATGTAAAGATTAAGCTCAGCACACAAGTTTGTGCTCATAGTTTTTCCCTATCTGGATGTTACAAAAAAAAGCTGCACACTTCCCTTTTTGCCCTGGCAGTGATTGCTGTAGTGATTATTTTCCTCCCTCTCTGTTGCTGATGCCAATTGAGCATGGAAAGACACACAAATGGAGAAAAGTCACAGGAGAAAACTGACAGGAGAAAAGGCTTTTGGACTGGAAGTTGCCTTACATCATTTAAAGTTGCTAGGATTAGCTCATTTGAACTCCTATGGAGTTAGGAGATGTGGTGTTTGGAGATAAATCCAGCTTTTCTTCAGTGATATAGTTCATCCACTATAATAAAGTTTCCACCAGGATGAATTTGAGTTTAGCTTTAGGCTTCCTAGTTCCTGTTGTTGTATGCCAGCAGAGTGCTGCTCTGTGCAAGCCTCTGTGTTTCCTGAGCACTCGAGAGGGCAGGTCAGCACTCCAGCTGAATCCTCCCAAAATGCTGGAAAGAGCATTTCTGGGATACAGAAAAAATTAGACACATTTTATTGCCTAGGGCAATAAAAAATAATATGAAGTGGGAGTTTTTCTGTGCAAACAACTGACTATTGAGATGGAAAAGCCTCAGTAAAGAAATATAAAACTTAAAACCAATTGGATCAATATAATTATTCAAATCTGAAAAAGTCAAGATAGTCCTGAGATAACTTTTCTGTATAGTTCCCTTCTGATGTGGAGCTGTGACAAAGCACTTGGAGTGAATCATCACCTTATTCCCAGAGCCAGATAACAGGACATACACAAGTATCTCTCTTCACCCAGCTATCAGCTGCCAAGCCAATAAATGCTTGATGCATACCTCATCCCTTCTCCTGGAATCTGGATCTTTCAGGGATTGGGCAGGCTTGCAGGCTATAGAAACAGCACAAATGTCCCACTTGTACCTCACCCCAGTGCTGGCAGGTGAGGGGGTGGCAAAGAGGAAACATCTTGTAGGTGTAAAACTTGTCTAATAAAACCCATGCAGACACATCTGATCTGTGTTGTAGAGACAGAGGACAGCATTTAATCAGGCTGGACTTGAACTTGTATCTGGGCTGAGCTACATAAGGCTCCCAAGCCTTACTCTTCCTGTCAGTGATCTAAAGATTAGCTGTGTCAGCCTATAGGCTGTTCTTTATATCAGAAATGAGGATTTCCTGTGACCTCTGTGTTGTCTTTATGTGACTTCTGAATGTGTATGTTCAGAGTTTAGCCAGTGAAGAGGGCTAATGTGTCATTGTAGCTGAGAAATAGCACCTGTCCCACTGGAGCCAATGAGATATTTGCCATTTTGCCTCACTGGGACCAGCATTTTTAGGCAAAGTGCTTAAGAAAGCAGGCAGTAAGTTGGAAGAGAAGGAAAAGTGTGGTCTGGACAGCCCAGGCTTTACCTGTCTACTGTGTTACAACAGTAGCTAAAACTGTTAAGCTCTTTGGGCTGGGCTGTCCTTTATCTTGTGAAACCCCAAGGTCTTCCCCTTTCTCCCAACACCTATGCAGATCCTTCAGTTTTCATATGGTGAAAGAAGTCCATGTTACACTTTGATGCTATGGTCACCAGATGTACCACATTTGCAGTGGTCCTCAGATGAAAATATCACTACAGATTCTGATAAGACTCAGGTTAGCTGTCACTGAAGTGGTGACACTCCACACCCATCCATCCCACTCCACACTCCACCCATGTGGGTTTCCAGCACCCAGCACACTCAGATCCACTTCCCCCAAATCCCCAGGGTGAAAACCTATTAGCAGTAAGCAAGTCAGAACCAGGCAGGAGTACTGCCCGGGGCCTTCTCAAACATCTCACACACATCCACATCCAGAAAACATTTCTTCTAACCATGGCACACAGCACTAGCTAAGCCAACAGGGAATTCCCTCCTGACCATCCTGTTTTCTTTCTTTCAGCATCTACTCTATCATCTTCTCCCATTAAGTTCTTTCCAGCAATTCAGAAAAAATACATTTTGGCACCAGCTTTGATGTTTTAATCATCCAAAGTTCAGATGAAATTCAGGAGCAGCTTCTCAGCCTCCAAGTTCCACTGCAGTGCTCCTGGGATTTTCCCTGTCCATATTGTGTCAGATGAAAGAAACCAAGAGTCACCAATGCCTGCATTTCTTATCAGTTGGTTCAGTTGTTTTTCCTGTAGGCTGAGCTTTTTGTCATGATTTGCCACCTCAAGGGCAGTCTTACACTCACATGGTCACACAGTTTTCCAGTGATGGTGAACCCACGCGTGGCCAGCTTGGTGCCCAGGCAGTGAAATCCTGTATCCATCCACACCCTGCTGAGCCAGCATTGCTGCATCCCAAAAAAGCCCCTCACCAAACTCAACTCTGATGTCAACTGAGGCCTGTGGGCCTTCTCATAAGACAAATATTTTCCCATGTAAGATCTGCTAGGACCACAGATGAAGGTGGACTGCATTAGGCATCTGTTTTCCATTGCAACCAAGCTGTTTTGAAATCACATTTTTGCAGAAACATTAGCATGTTACCATCAGTTTCAATGGGAATTTCTATGCCAGAGTAGCAGATGAGGCAGTCCACCACTCTGCCCCTCCCTTTTTTTTTTTTTTTAATTTTACAGTACACACAAATATTAACATATCATCCTGATAAAGCTTTGTTTACTGGCATGGTGCCAGCCCCTCTGCAGTGCCTCCTGCTTGGCAGCCTAATCTCCTGAAGTTTGAGGGATGCAGTCCAAATCTCTTAGCAACACTAAATCTCATTCAATTAACTTTGTTGGGGGACAAAATCATTTTGTTACCGCTGCTTGCCAGTCTGCCATATACAATGTGCCATCCAGCACTTAGGCCATGCAGCCTTTAGACACAGCAAGGAGGCACAGCACACTCCAGCACAGCAGCTCTGGCTACACTGGCCATCCTGAGCTGCAAAGCAACCCATTAGCCAAAAACTCAGAAAGGTCCACAGTGGCAACAGATCCAAGCCACAGCTTGGGTTTTAATGGCTTCTATTGATGCCACTTGTGGTCTGCTTCCAGCAGAGACTCCTACCCCAAGCATCCCTGCTCCCTCTTGGGAGTCACATGCCATCCCTGGCTTGAGAGATGCTGGGGAAGCAGCCACCAAAGAGATGTCCCAACCCAGCGTGGCCCTGCACTGGTGCCAGCAAGTGCCACACTCTAAGTGTGCGAATATACATCTCCTTCTGGCACTGCTCTGTGAATAACAGCCCAAGACATGGCCTCCAAGGGATGTTCTTTTATACCTGTAAAAAAGCAGGGAAATGTATGGGGATGTCTTGCAAGTTCGCAGAGAAGAAGAAAATGAAACTACTACTAATCCCAGCTAGAAGATGCTGGGTGCTGTATCCTCTGGGAGAATGGTGGGTTAACATCACAGGACTCTCCTGTGTGAATTTACATAGTATTTATGTTTAACTGCAACATGTGAATCTTTAATTACAAATCTAAGACATTAAAGGGAAATTAGCTTAGTTCAAATTCATTTTCTTTCCAGAATTAGTCAAAAACAACCAAAAAATAGTAATTTGATTCCACCACATAGCAGGTGGCATTATATCCTTCATTAAATCATACAGATATGACTAATATTAATCTTCATTTGTGCCACTATGTATCAAATTTGGTATCCATCACACCATCCTTAGCATACTAATTATTTTTAAATGTATTTCATTAATGTGTTAAGACATAAGTAAAAGCAGTGAATAGGACCTGGACAGGAATTAATCCCTCTCCCACCTCACCTCCAGACAATTAATCCCAGCATTTCTCTGAAGGGTCTGTACCAATATTAGAGCATTAAGGAAAACATATAGAAAATCCACATTTATTTTTCCTTCTATTACTGAATTCCAAAAACTCTTGCAAATAAATTCACTGTATTGGGACAAAGGGTTCCTTCATCTCTTTTAATATTGGAAAGTATCTTTCTGAAACCAGATGCTAATTTACAGTTCATAGGCAGCAAAATGAATATCCATGCCTTTATAAAGGTGTACACCTTTATCTCTTATTCTGTTAGTATGCCCCCCCTCCACCTTTTTCAAGCTTCCCCATAAAATGCCACCCATTTATTGAAAAGCTAAATTCTATCCTGTCTGCTCAGTCCTGGATAAAACACAGTTGTTGGCAGCATCGTGTTAAATTTAATTTGTGTCTTGTAATGTAAATGCACTCAGACTGAAGCAATAGGCACACTGTTTTTATAAATCAGGTTTTACATACAGTATCTTTTTTTTCCTTCAGACACTCTCAAAGTGCAGGAAAATCAGTATTTTACAGGGAGCACATGAGTTAACCATCTCTGTTGAAAAATGTCACCATAAATTTGTCACTGGTCCAGGGTGACATTTAGGGTGGCTACTGTGACAAAATATTGTTCACTGAGAAAGCTGCCTTTTTGGGATTTTCAAGATCAGAAAAAAAAACATTTCCCTTTAGTTGCAGTAAATACACATAGCCTAACCTGTAATTTACCATGTTATCCAGGAGCTAGCTTTGCAAAACCAGCTTTCCAAAACTTTGAGAAGCTTTTACTAGCATGGCTTTGCAGCAAAACAAAATCCTGGAGCTGACCCAGCATGCAGGGAAAATCTGTGCACTGAGGACTTAAGGGCAGGTGTCTTACTAAGAAAATGATACAAACTCTTGGCTGAGCTCCAGTAGGATAAAGACTCCAAATTGTTTCTGTAGCACAGTGATACTGCTTTTATATTTCTGAGAGTGGTATAGATGCACTTTTCTGTGAAAGCAAGAAAATTCCTACTGCCACTGTTGAGATCCAGGTCAATCTCATAAATATTTACCTCAACCTGCAGCAAGCCCAGCTAAGCCCTCCTCCTGGTGTCAGCAATGGGGTAAACAATGTGCAGCACAGCCAAGCCAGTGGGTTTAGACTCCAGGGATCTGGCTGTGCCATGAGTCCCTTGCATGGGGTTGCCAAAAGTCCCAGGAGCCCCAGTGTTGGCACTAATTTTTATGAATGCTTGGCCATAGCCAAAGCCGCTGGAGACCTTGTCTCCAGTTTTCTCAAGCTCTGGTTTCCCACCAATAAATTGGGAAAACCATAGGGGCTGATACTATCAGTGTGCTGGAAAGCTTACGAAATTAATATTATAAGAACCTTATGACTCTGGTATACACAGAGTTACAGAAGGATTGTTATTTTTGAGCCTGCACAGCCAAAGACCAGTAAACTGATAACATTCACCTTCAGAAAATAGATTTTTATCTTCTCACATTAAACCTGACTAGGGTAAAACTTGCTTCTGTCCTCCTGCTGTTGAAATATGTTGCCATAAGTGTTTAGTGTAACATCTGACCTGTTTCTCTTGAATCTTCCCAGATTACGGTCAAGTCATTTGCACTTCAATAGTTCAAGGGCTGTACCACAATTTCTGGGGCTGGAAAGTAGCTCAGCTGTAAAAACTTGCTGGAGGCTGTAAAATGGCATAAAGAGGCTAAACCAGGGAGTATTTTTAAAGACAGTTTTGGAGGGAGACAATTATTACACTTGAGTCCTTCCCCCTCTGTTCCCCTTTTGGTTGTGAGCCTAAAAATTATGGAGATCTTTGAGGCTGTCTTTCCAAAACGGCTTAAAGACAAAACTACAGCAACCATTTGCCAGCTCTCTGACTCAACAGGTAAAGCAGAGGCATCAGTGCAAAGTTAAATGGCCTGATCAATAATGCACTGGGGCTATATTGACTGCATATGTTCAGAAAGGGACAGGGGAGGAATAGATGTGTGAGGACTGTAAGCCTTATGTACCAGTTCTGCTATAAGGGACAGGGGAACTATAGCAACCAAGGGCTGTGTGCTCTTCCATCACCACACAGACCTTGGCACCACAGACCCACTGTGGTCCCCTGGCTAATACCATCATATAAATTGCCCACAAAGTCTTAACACTTGAAAGTCTAATACTGTGAAATACTTCTCTGCAGAGTGTGCCACTTGGAACTACTCCCTCCCCCCCTTCCCAAAACACCTCTCAGCTAATACATGTAATTTAGTAGCCATGTATTGTTTAAATCCTCATAAACAGCATGAAATAAAATAGAGAAACTAGGCTGCCTGTGAAGCATCCAGGTCTCCAGAGAGGTGGCAAATTGTATCACCAGTCCCTTTAGAATTTCCAAAGAACCCCATCAATTCTGTTTGCACCATCAGTCTAAAGATGCTGTATTCTGTATAATGGATGGATAAAGACAGATTCTGAAACACATTCTACAGTAGAGATAAATATACAAGCTGTCTCGGTGAATTAGTTACATGTGTAAATAGCTTCCTGAAGAGCAGGCTCAGTTTGACTCAAGCTCAGTTAAAATCTGATCCAAAATCAGCAGGAGTCACACAAGAAAAAAAAAAATTAAAATAATCCCCTACTTTGAACCAGGGGCTCTGAACCAGGTCTTTGGTTAATTGGAAATGGATAACATTGGATATGACACCTGCTGGGCAGTCTTTGGTCACTAATCCACTCCAGTTGTCCACAAAGCCTTGCAGCCTTGTCACCCTTCACGCCAGGCTCAGCAGGGAGGTGAGAGATGAATGCCTCAGAAAGTCAAACTACTCACTCCAGCCCTGTTATCTTCTGGATGGGGTCAGGGCAAAGCCACGGGTAGCACAGCTGAAGTACGCATTGCCACTGGCCACGCAGCACCTGCCTCCAAACAGGAAAAAGAGCTTGGTCTTCAGCACTATGGATAAACAGGGAGGGAAAAAATACAAAAAAGCCTTAAAAATTCAAAGAATTTCTACTGAAATAGTGCCATAAACTGTGGGAAAGACTTCTCAAAGAAAGTAACTTTCTCTATGGAAACAAATAGATGATTTCTCAAGTGGATGCCCCTGCCAAGCCCTAGCACTGAAGTCCTGTAAAAAGCTCCAGAAAGGGATTTAAGCTGGCTTTTAGGCCAGGACAAATCCCACCGGCTTGTAGCTGAGATACCACTTTTGTTAATACAGAAGTTGGTTTTTATTCCTTCTGCCAAAGCAACCTGGCCTGCCTGGTCCCGCAGTGAGGTCATAACTCAGGGCTGATCACATCACAGCACGTTGCCATGGCAATGCTTGAAGTGTCACAAAGGATGTGCGCTGTGATTTCACAGCAGATGGGCTGTGAGGGAGGAAGCCCTCATTTAAATTTTAAAAATTGCTTTAGTAATTAGCAAGAGCAATAGAAAAAAAATTAAAAAACATTGAAAAGAGAAGAAAAATCCCCAAACTGTCACTCTCAGCAAAGGTTATAGCATTCACGTGAGACCTACAGGTCATCCACAAGAAAGGCCAAGCTGCTGCTCCAAGTTCACTGAGCTTGTCAGGTCACTG
Organism: Vidua chalybeata; assembly: GCF_026979565.1. Taxonomy (NCBI): domain Eukaryota; kingdom Metazoa; phylum Chordata; class Aves; order Passeriformes; family Viduidae; genus Vidua; species Vidua chalybeata. The sequence continues at coordinate 141,043,091 of NC_071530.1, forward strand.
GTAAGTCCAAAAAGTCTGGAGCCTGCTTGGCTACAGGAGGCCCAGGGCACCCAGGTGGGTGAGCAAAGCCCCCTGGTGCATCAGTGCATTTCAAAGCCAGCTGCCCTTCACAGGGACCTGATAGGAATGGCAGAGGGCAGGCAGAGGCTGCCAAAGGCTTTATCAGAACACCCAACACAAGTCAGTACAGTGGCCTGGCTTCAGAAGTTTTTAGCAAGGAGCTGGCTCAGTTATTTCTACAGTCCTTCTTAATGAAGCACAAATAGCACACAGATGTGCTTGCATCCTTTCAGGGACAAGGTGGAGTTTTACTCCTCAAAGGTAAGAGTGAAACACCTTGGCTCCCTAAGTTTCACAGCCCAGCAGCACTGACCCACAGCAGCCTACGCCGGCCTTGTCCTGCATCCTCAGCAACCGGCACAGAACGATAACCCATTCCCACCTCTTGCCCTGGCACCTGGGAACTGAGATCAACAGTGAACACTGGAGGCACAGCAGATGGTGTCAAGCTTTCCAGATAGCCATGGTGCAGCCCTGCTCTCTCCTCGGGTTTCTTCATCCCTGGCAGAGGTGACCTTGAGGAAGCAAAGCCTCGGGTCCCCATCCCCATGGCCACCACAGCTCACGGCAGAGACGCCGACGTCCCCCGGCTCGCCACAGAAGCTCTCTTCCACATGACAGCAGCTCAGCAACCTCAAGGCAAAATTAAATCTCTCTCCCTTCTGCCTGCAGCAGGCAAAGCACGTGGTGTTTCAGAGACCTTGGGCTGAGTCCTCATATTTAATGGGGAGAGCAGACTTCAATGCAGCTTGTTCCTTGTTCATTCAGTGACTAACTGTTGATCTCTCTAAGAATAAGCCAGATGGTTCCCGTGATAAGTGATCAGCTCTCCTGGAGTTTTTGAAACAGAAAAAGACAGATGCCTGTGTGCCTCTTGCCAGGACCCATCTTAAGCTCAGGCGATGAGTGCAAATGCTTAGGGAGGTTGTGTTCAGGGGATTCTCTCCATCCAGGCTTAGCAACTAATCTTCCCCATCAGCCCTTCTTCCAGGAGGGGAGGTATCTTGCCTTCCGACAGCTTTCCCCAGCTTAAGGGCACTACAAATCATAAGATCAGCCCTTATAATTGGATCAGACTTTGATATTGTTTTCCTTTTCTGTGCATTCATATTAACATCTCATTTTGCAGACAGCACATCTGATCGATGCTTACTACTTCAGCTTGTATTTGCACACGCCCCGGTGATTGAGATCACTGATAGGAGCGACAAAGCATTTTAGCAAAGAAGAAAGCTTGCTTTGGGAAGGTGTTTTGCTGAGGTGGAGAAAAAAAACCCACCAGGCTAAAGAGCTTTGTGTCTCAGCCATTGATGTGCACACCACCAGTCAAGCACCGCTTCCTGCCATCAATGCAGAGATCAAGGTCTCCACAAGAGAGGGAAAAAAGGTAGCAGTGTTTGTCTGCTGACTTCTTTTTCATTTGTTTTTACCTTAATTTCTCCTTCTGATTGTATAAGAAGCCTGATTCCACTACTGAGCTGGCATTAAAAACAGGGAGCCAGCAAATCGATATGCCCATGCAGGGTTAGAAGAATGGGGTGGAAGAGGAGATGGGAGTAAGGTGCAAAGTTAGCAACAGAAACTGAGTTTTGTTCTTCCCAAAACCAGCTCCAAGGCAGTAGCTTGGCCCACCAGCCAAGAGCTGGTTCACCTGCCCTGGGAGAACATTCCAAAGCTCACAACCTACCCGTTTGCTGCTAGATCTTCTAGGCAAAACTCCACTTGATCTCACAGAGTTAGGCCAGCATAAAAATGAGAAACATGTAGCCATGCACTCAACAGAAAACACTTCTTTTATTTGCATGCCTCTGTTGTGGCTCTTAGATGATGTACATTCCCCTTTAGGATATTTATGCAGTATCTTCAAAAGTTAGAGCTGCACCTCCAAGACAGGGAATTAGATCTGTAATGCTGACTCAGCCTGCAATTTCACAGGATTAAACAGTCAGAAAGAAACCATTAGACTGAAAAGGACTGAAATGTATGCGACACTACGTATGTCAGGCACTCATACCCACACTGTTAAGAAAACTACGTATCAGTACACAGTTCATTATGTCTGACCAAGGCATTATTTCACAGACAAGACTGCAACTACATCTGAGGGCTTTATGGAGCAGATGTCACTTTAAACCCAGAGACCATGCACAGAAGGAACAGAGAGGGCACTAGATTTGAAGCAAGCAAGTACTCTACCCTCACTTTCCTGGGAAATTGTGCATGCATGTTCACTGTGCTTTGTAATCAGTGTGGCTTTCATTGTGCTATTAATTAAAAAGAGAGGCCTTATGCAAAAGAAATTTTAAATTGCAAATTTCCTTTTGCATGTTCTGCAAAAGCAATTTCCATTTTGCTATGTTACCCCACGTCATGTTAATGTTAGGTTTTTATAAATGAATATTGAGACTTTGTAAGAGTATTCAAATTGCATTCATCACTGATACTTTTTTAATTGCATGACTTCCCAAGGAATCAAGGCTTTTGTAATTATAAACTCTAATCTTAAACACCGTTCTCCCATCCCTCAGTAAACCTTTGATCGTTTCACTTAACTTCAATTAAATTTGACAGAATCAGAGCTAACCGACCAACTACAAGTTTCGTAAAAGACAGCATCCAGACAGAGATGCCACACAGCCTGTTTGTCCCACTGCTCAAGATTCAGAGGAGGAATTTGATGACCAAGTCAAAAACGGTTCATAAAACCAATCTCTGTGCACTATATTTTGTGCCTCTGTGTAGGAAAATGACAAGTCAGACACAAGCAGGTATTCTTAGAGTTAGATGACACAGTGTGAGCAGCTTCTCTAGCAGGAAGATTGAACACACACGTGCTCAAATAGTTGTCCTTAGTTTATTCATATAGGATAGTAATAACAATTGCTCCAATTTCAAACCCACATCCTCTTCATCTTAAATACAGTGAATTGTGCCTCATTTTTAATGACCTTCCAGTACCTAATTTGTGTGGCACCATCCACGATTTTGGGGAAGGTGGCTAAGCCTCACTGCGGGCCTTACTTGGTGCAGGGATCTCTCTGGCCACAGGTTAGAACTGCCTTTGTTATAACCCGGGCTTAAGGTCTGAAATCCCACACCTGGCTCCCACTGACAGCCCTTTTTTGCACTTGAAAGGCAGCATTAGCTGCCAGATCACCTAATCAGTCAAAGAGCCTTCTGCATTTGGAAATGCAAAAAGAAAGCTAAACGGGCCTTAAAGTACGTGTCAATTAGGACAACAGCAAGAAGATGATTTTTTCACCTGTTTTTCCATTAATCTACCCTTTCAAGAACATTTTATACTCAAAAGTATAGTAGTCTTACTAAAACACTTCGGCTTATCTCTTTTTCTAGATCATAGAAAAGGAATTAAAGACAGTAAAAAAATGTGTATCCTGGAGGAAAATCTTTGCACCCTAAAATAACTTTTTTTTTTGCACCCAAGTATTAAAAAATCAGAAACTTTTCAGGGCTGGACAGCTACTGAAGAGTTAAACGCAATATATTCAGTAATATTTAAAAGAGAAAGAAAATTCCATTAAAAATATCAAAACCACCAACAGCTTTCAGAATGAACACCAGAGTTTGATGAGCATCGGCAAGCTTTAAGGGGCATCTTCCGTGTCCCTAACAAGTGCAGAGAGTATGCTCAAGTTTGTCCCTGCCTAACAGCCTCCATCTGGAAAGTGAAGTTAGCAGGAATCTCGGGGCTGGTGGCAGCAAGGAAAGAATCCATCCTCTTATCAAATACTTACAGAGAGAGACTATACTCAATCAGGCAGTCAAAAACACGCCTACTCAGATAAGGGTATCCCTGCAAAGAAATCTCTTGACACTGCTTTGACATATTTACGTTCTGCGATTATTCAGTTGCAGTAACTTAGAGCTCCTCGTCTGACACTCAAACACGAGCCATCCCCAGTCCCCAGCCCTACACGGGGAAGGGAAACAAAACGATGCCCAGCGAAGTTACTCAGCTGGGTTAAGGGCTGCAGCCTGGCCAACCTGCTGGTGACATGGGGCAGGGTGACAGCCGAAGCAAGCCGAGATTTAAAGCCTGTAGCATATAATTAAAAGATTAATCTAATGGAATCTAATCAAAGATACGACGTCTAGATAGCACATCCCTGAAGTTACAGTGAGATTATGCTACTCTTAAGTGTTATTAGCCAGGACTTGTTGGAAGATCTGCAATCTAGCAGCAAGATACAACCGGTAAATTATTTCTTTTAATGAATTAATTGAAGTAAACAGAAAATAGCCTGGGTCCTATCTGTCTACATCTCTTTGGAAGAAAGGCAAAGAGTTCAACGGCAGTTTTAAATTGGGGAAAAGATTCCTGCGTTGCAGCAGAGAAGCAGAGATTGCGGTAGCATCCCTTGGAAATACACACCACCTTCTTCAAAGCAACAAAAAAAAAAAAAAACCCACCGCCTGAAACCCACCCAAAAGACTGTGGCTTGGAAAACCTGTATCACAAGCCGAAGACGAAGTGCCTCCCACCTCCCCAGGTAATCTGCCCCGCTTCCGAGGGGCAGTCCACGGCAACGGCACAGCCACATCCAGACCCTCAGGATCCAGTCGCCGTGACCACAGCGGGGGTCAGCCCCCGCCGACTCTACAGCAGGGATGCGATGCAGAGATGCTGGTCCCGTCCCCACGTCCTAGAACGAGGGTCCAGCGGCTGCCATCCCCACACGGGGAGGTCCAGCCCACGGGATACTGGTCCGAGGGTCCTCACTCCCAGCCCCTCTACCAAGGGTCCATATCGCCCTCGGCGTCGCCACCGCTCGCACCGCCCGGGGCTGCGGCGGGGCGGGGGGTGCCCCGCTGCGACCCCCGGCTCCACCTGGACGATCGGGAGGCTCCGCGTGGTTCCGTCCGTGGAGCGGGAAGGGGAGCGCGGCGGGGACCAGCGATGCCACCGGCCGGGCCGGGCACGGGCCGGCGGTGTCACCACAGGGGCAGCGGAGCGCCCGGCGGAGCCCACGCTCGGGGCAGGGGGTGCGTGGAGGATTGGTGGTGCTGAGGCGCGGGAGGCGCGGCCGGGCCGGGCGGGCGGTGGGGGGGGCGCGGCCCCGTGCGCAACTTTCCGCCGCGCCGAGGGACCCCGGCGGCCGCGCCGGCGGTGGTATCGTATGCAAATACGCAGGCTGACGTCAGAGATCATGTGGGGTTTGGCGTAGATCCCCGCCGATCGAGGGCTCTTTTTTTTTTTTCTCCTTTTTTTTTCCTTTTTTTTTTTTCTCCCCCCCCTTTTTTTTTTTTTTTTTTTTTTTTTTTTTTTTTCCGCGGCGGGGCAGGGCCGGTGCGTGCGCGCGTGGCGGGGCGCGCGTGTTCCCCGCGGGCCGGCGCGGCGGGGGCGGGGGGCGCGGGGTCCCGCGGCCGCGGGCGGCGCACGGAGCGGAGCGGCGCGGAGCGGAGCCCCGGTGCCGCTCCGCCCGGGACAGTCGGTGCCGCCGCCCTGGGCGCAGGTAGGAAACTTCCCAGGCGGGGCCCCCTTCCCCGGTGCGAGGCGCTCCCCAGCCGCCCCCTCCCTGCGCACGGACGCTCGCCGGCGCTCCCGCCCCGACCGCTCGCACCCAACTTTTCCTCCTGCCAGAAACTGTCCGGTTCCCTGGACTTCGGCGGGGGCCGGGAGGTGGGGGGGAGGGCGGGGGAGACTGCCGGGGGTGGGAGCCGGGAGGATTGTTCGGGGTGGGCTCTTAATTATTTTAGCTACATTTTCATTTTTGGCCATGCAGCCTCTCTCCCCTCGCCCTTTTCCCGCTCCCCGCCGCCTCCCGATCGCAAGTTTGGGTGAAGGGGGAAAAGCAGGAGGGGGGGTGAAACATGTCTACGTTTGTCTATGTCGACATCAGCAACACAAAATATGGCGTCCGCTTTCGACAGGGCGTTACGTAGAGGCGAGCAGGGGATTTTGTCAGCGCGGTCCCTGACGAGGAGCCGCGGTCTCCCGGGCCGGGGGGGCAGAGCCGCCCCGGGGCGCGGGAGGGGCCCGGCGCCGCCGCCGCGCGTGGCTCCGCGCCCGCGGCCGCACTTGGCAGTGGTTTCTTCTGGTTTAATTTTTGATGTTTTTTCCTTCCTCCTGCCCTCCCTCCCCTCTTTGGCAGCCCCCCTCCCACTCGTGACGCCGTGGTCGTGGCGCGGGTCTCGCTGCCGGTAACTGCGGGGAGCGGCGAGGCGTAGCGGCGGCACTGAGCCGGGACCACGGCGGGGCAGAGCCGGGCGCCCCGCTCCATCCCTCCTCCACCCTCGGCGAAAGGCTTTGCCTTCCCGTGGCATTTTATTTTGTCCAAAATCAGGAGATGTGGGGAAATTCGGGCTTTGTCGCGTTGCATCCACTTTTTTTTTTTCCTTAAATGAAGGGTGACTTTCCCGTTTGTTTTAGCCTATTTCCAAAGACATCACAGAACCGTCTTCTTTTTTTTCCCCCCCTTCTCTCTCTCCCTCTGGGATGAAGGCGACAGGGAGGGATACTGATTCTTCCCCCCCCCCCCCCCGCCCCTTTGTTAGGAATATAACTTGGAAATTATACAGGGAAGTACCTGTGTCTGACTTTGGGGTATCCGTATACCCAGCTCTTTCCTGAGCACTTCAGTTAGTTCAGAGCCTGAGAATCCCTCCGGAGGGAGACGGCCGGGGAGGCGGAGCATGGCTCTGATTTCCTCCCCCTTGGCTGCCCAAGCACCTCTCCGATGGCGGCTCCCCATCCTTTCTTGGGGCAGGTGCTCCTTGGAAACCCTGTGAACTTGCGAGGGTCCTGCCGTGCAGGGGAACTCAGCAAAAGTTTTGGATTGGAAGGTAGAGAGCAAAAGGGGAGAAAACATCCCAAGAAGTAGGAATGGGAAGGAAGAGCAGGACTCCTGGCTGGGTGGGAAGAGGACCTGGTGATCAGGATTGCTGGGCATCAGCAGCTCCTGCCTGCCGGGTCCCGCAGCAGCAGCGCGGGGAGCAGCGGGCGAGAGTGGCAGAGTGTACATTGCCGTGAGAAGCTGCACGGCTGACAGCGCAGGGTCACAGCACAAGGCTGTCAATGAGGTGCCTTTTATTTTTAAACTACAGATCAAACTTTGTGCGCGGTTTTTCCCTCCTGGCCGGGGCTGGGTCGTGAAGGCACAGATGTAACTAGAGGACGTCTGATGTCTCTAGCAGAGACCTCATTCATGCAGCCTTACTGGGAAATGGCATGTGTATTAGGAGTGGTGTGTGCTGACGTGGTTTTATTAGACCAGTAGATGAGCAATAGTATTGTTTAAGAGGTATCTGTGACCAGAGTGCTTTGCCAGGATAATATATTTCTGTAGCGGTGAAGCCTTTCTAATGTAGATGTGGCTTCAGGATGTTGTATGAACTCAGCAGTTCTTTGAAACAGAAGTGCAGATTGATTTCTGGATTAGGGAGAACTAGGTACTGGCCAGCAGTTGGGAAGAATGTAAATGCTAAGAATTGGCTGGTCCTTATTTTACTTTGGCCCCATAAGCATGTTTATCCCCTCAAGCTTCTACAGAAAGCAGTGGCCGAGAGAGTTCTCCCATGTTTGTCCTCTCTTCTTGTATCTGTGATAAACTAAGTGCCAAAAAGCCTGGATAGGTGTTTATAGCTCAGTCATTAGCCCAAAGACCTTGTGATTACTCGCCTTTGTAAAATGACATTTTTCCTGTCTGTCCACCCCAGGAGTTCAGCTGTCAGAGTTTTGTCACACAGGACTCTTCCTGCAGTCAGTGTTTGAAAGTAGCACGCTCCTTCCAATCTCTTTCTCTCAAAATTCCACTTTTTTCCTTTTTTACTCTAGTTAAAATCAGCAATTTCTAGTCAATATCTGTAGAATGAATAGTCCGTTATATGAAACAGCCCAAGTTTGTAGTGTTTTTTCATGTGGGGAGGGGGAAGTTTTATTGTGTTTTTTATTAAAAGTCAAAAAAAGCCAACATTAAATACAGTAAAGTTACTGGCTTCTTTTTGCATTTTCAAACCAGTTTCAAACTGCTCCAGGCTGGAATGAGAGCACAGCAGGTTTTGCTGATCCTCGTAAAAGACAAAGATTTTAATGCCAGACGTGACATCACTGTATTTGCATGCGTGACATCTTCAGGTTTTATTTCTTTTTGTTTTGCCCTAACTTGGATGATCCTCAGAAATGCTATTTGGAGTGTCTTCTGGTTAGGATGTTTGGATCCATGTCTAAATTATTTTTTTTTGTGTCCACTTAAGGAGTCCACTGAAAATAACTAGAGTATTTTAATTAGAATTTGTTCAGAGACATGCAGTGTCACAGCTGAATTCCCTGAGATTTCAGCATGGCTGTCAGGTAAAGCTGCATTTACATTTCACATGAAGTGTAATTGTAGTTTGACTTTGTTTCAGTTGTAAGGGTAATTCAGCAAGTGTGTTCTTTCCCTAAAGGTTACTGCACATCTACATGATGCTATTTGTTCATACTAAGAGTAAGTACTAAACAAAAGTTGGCACTAAAATAATCTATAAAGGCTTTAACTTAAAGCCATTATGATTATTGCTGGTCTTCTGTCAGGGTGTGTTTACATGTGTCACATCAGCTAGAACTAATATTTGTGGTTAGTTTATTTTATCAATCCTGCAAAAATAGATCTGAAGTTTACAGGATGTAATGATACAGTTCAGTCCCAGGGTAACAATAAGTTGGGATTTTTTTCTGAAAAGCTGAAAGAGCTGCTGATTTCCAGAATGATTTAAATGCTTTTCACATGGCGTAATATTTGAGAGTTTGGTTTGTGAAGGTGCAGCAAAATGGAAATAAAATAAGTTGGGTGCTTGGAAGATGAAGGGAACAGTGTTCAATTCCAGCCTTGCTTTCCAGAGACAGTTCAGAAATCACCAAGCCAGCCCTCTCCCCAGAACCACCATGCCTTTGCAAGGCAGAGGGTTTTTTTGGTTGGTTCTTTTGGTTTTAAAAATTAGCACTTGGGGTTGTTGTAAAAATGTTGGGAGTTTGAAAATAAGACTGCATTTGGCAAGCTTTTTTCGGAACTGTGGGACCCCAAACCAGTTCCTACAGTGAAAATTGAATTTTCCATAAGCTGAGTTTATGTAGAATGACCAGTATTGTGAGTCTGCTGGTGAAACTGAGGGAGAGGTGTGAAATGATTTTGTGTATTTAGCACTGCAGAAGGCTCAGATGGCTTGGTTTTGTTAGTGAGCAGAGAGACAACGACACAGGCAAGGAGAGAAGGTTTAGGTGTTGGCAGCTAGGAGGGGACTTCAAAAAAGTCATCCAGGGAGATTCTGATAGCTGAAGTGGTGGATTATGGTGCAATATCTCCTTGAATTTTTGGATGAGGCTGCATGTGGCCTGCAGTGGGCAGTGCTCTGCGTGGGGCTGGTGGTGGGAAGTCTCATGAGTGTTTGGCAGAGGGAAGCATTTGCCCTCTGGAGGGGAGACAGGGGAGGAAGGGTTGGGAAGCAAATGGGGAAGAATGTGATCTGGAACACCTGCATGGTTAGAAATCTCACATCAGGAGTGCAGGGGGTGAGCTTGCAGTGAGTTTTGACCTTTTGTGAATTGGCTGGGGGCAAAGGCACATGCTGGGTGCTGAAAGCAGGGCAGGGGCAGGGGATTCAGCTTTGCTCTGAGAATAAGCCTTTCCAGCACCCTGTGCAGTTTGTATTTTCTCCACGCTGTTGTCCAGCAGGGACCTGATCTAGCAAACTGGAGCCTGCTCACCACTTGCTTGCCTCTCAAACTATTATAGGCTTATTGGGAGGAATTTGCAGATCTCCACAACTCCCACCCACACAGACTACAGGGTAAACGGTCCAGGCTCAGCCTTGGATGCAGTTTCTGTCTGCATGGTTCAAAAACTCTGAAGTCCTGTAGGCCTCTGCCTCGTGCTGCCTTTGTCTGGAATTGCCCAGCCTGAGGGTTGAAAGGGATCTTTAAATTGTTTCCTGATGTCCAATCTAAACCTACACTCTTTCAGTTTAAAACCATCGCTCCTTGGCCCATCGCTACAGGCTTTGGTAACAAGTGAGACTGTGTATGTTTAATATCTCATTAGGCAGGGTACCGCGTGCTTTGGTCTGGTCAGCATCCCACAAGCACATCAAGAACTTTCTCCTTGGGTGAATGTGCTGATGGTGGGTTTATCGTCCCAGCCCTGTCTCAGTATGTGACACTGGCAGTAATGTCCCTTTGCTGGTGTAACAGCCCGTTCACGCACGGCAAGCTTTGGTGGTACAGACCTGATGTGAGATGTGCCCATGCAGACATGCCTGCTGTCATGTGCTTGTTCAGCTCTGGGTGTGTGCTCTGGGAAACCCTTGTTACTGCTGGAGTGCAGCCCCTCCTGCAGGTGCAGGCAGTGGAGGCTCTGGATCGCAGGAATGGGCACATCCTGGCAAATGCAAATAGCTCTGTGCAAGTCACAGAGTTTCCTCAATGGTGGCTTTCAGTTCACTTGGTAAACTTCCACAGCCTGAAATTCGTCTTCTTTCCTGGAAAAATGTTGCAAGACGAAAAGCAAAGCTACTTGCCTTGTGTTACTCCACTTAGCAAACCCTTAGCTTTGGCTTTGCAGAGAAACAGCCCTCTACTTCTCTCCCTGTTTTATTAAGTGACATGTAGAGATATAAATCTTTAGTGTCAGCTTTTAATATGTAGCATTTTGATACTGTGATTTGCAGTGTGGTCCCAGTTGGCACTGGTGGAGGGGACGATTAATTTCATGTGAGCAGTGGTTTGGGTGGGATGGGAACATCTTGCACTGCTTTTCATTTATTTATTGAGCCTATTAGAGGCCTGAAATCTTGGATTTTCCTTCTCTTTTTTCCTCCCCATTCTTCCTGTCCTGACCTTATTTCCCCTCTTAAATACTAAATATTTTTTTAAACTTGCAACCTCAAATTACCTGTTTGTTTTGGCTTCTCTTTTGTAGTTGATTGTATGTTGTTCCCATAATTTTTAATAAGTGCTAAAACTGCATATTTCATTCACTGGAGCTTAAAATAAACAAAACCCCCTTCACCCGCAGACAAATGGAGAGAGATTTTCTTGCTTCTTTTGAGTCAGTGACCATAACTAAGGAAGCCTCAGATTCAGTATTACTTAGCCTCTTGTCCAGTTTGATGGAGGAAGTAGAGTGGAGGAAGAACTCCTGTGAGCAAAACTGTATAGTGAAGAATGTGGCTCCTTTCTTTTCAAGTAGAATCTTGTTATTTGTGGTTTGGTTGGTTGGTTTTTGTTTTTTTGGGTTTTTTTTTTTTTTTGAATACCACCCAAAAAAGCAGGTTCTGGGCTGCTGCTGAAGGCATTCTTAGAGGAATTTAATAAAATACCAGTATGTCTCAAGATCTCCGTGCCCCTTCTGTTGCCTTTCTTGTATGTGTTCCCTTTTCTCACTCTAAGTTTTGGACATATATTTTTTAAGTTTCTCAACCTAATTTCATGTTTATTAGCTTCAGTTACTTTATGTTGCACTTCACGTAGATAGCAGAAGTGGGAAAATACTTGTTCTTTCTCTTAAATCCTACTAGCAAGACAAAAGTCCAAGAGGATACCAGTTGGAAGCAGTTAAGTTTTGTAGAATTTCAGTGTGCCAGGATGGTGGCCTGGGAAGTGGTGCAGGGAGCTTTTTGCCTCCCCTCATGCCAGTGAAAGCCAGTACGAAGCAGACAGCGGCAGCATCTCCACACTTTGCTGCCGGGCTGGCAGAGCACTGCTGATTCACTTTCACACAAAATGAAGGAAAGTCTTGATGGTTCTGGCCTCAAGTGTTTCTGGGGATATTCCTTCCCCTCCCCTCTTCCTACCACCTACCTCAAAAGCAAATATGTCTTGTTGTGGGGTATTTTTTTTCAGCATCCTCTTGAGCACAAACCGTCAGGCACCACAGGGAATTTTTCCTTGTCTTTTGTCTCTCCAGAAACTGATTTATTTAAATGATATGCTGGGAGCACACTGCTGTTAAAGGCTTTGGTAGTTGTCTTCCGGGCTTTGGAAGCTTTCTTGAAAATTGTGGAAGATGGGGTTATCCCAAAGAATCCTCATTTCCCCTGAAGTTGTTTTTTTCTGCATTTTTCCAAAGAGATTCCCTTTCCTCATCTTCTGTGAAGAGTGTTAATTTCCATGTGATTGAAAGGCCAGGAAGTTGTTTGAGTGCTCAGCTCCCTCCCAGGGAAAGCACTTGGCTGCCTGGCTGGAAGTCCACATGACTGTCACTGCTCCCACCCATGGGACCCGTACACCAGTGCCCTCCTTTTGCTCAGCCAAAGGTAGTTACAGAGTCCTTTATCACTCATGTATTTACTGTCTGGCATCCCCATGTCATCTCTTGCAGCCTGTCACCATTATGATGCTGCTTTATTACCATCAAGTAATAAATACAGTACCAGGAGACCAGGAGTCACGACCTTGCAGTTGCAGATTTTTGGGATCTGTTTCTCGTGTCTTAGGGCCTCGCATCCTTTTTTGTTTTGTTTTGTTTTGTTTTGTTTTGTTTTGTTTTGTTTTGTTTTGTTTTGTTCTGTTTTGTTTTGTGAGACAGTAGCCCCTTTACCCAGGCTTTAACCTAAGGCACAGGTCCTCCCAACCTGTGCTCGGGTACAAGTATCTTGCCAGGAAGCTATCAGCTCCACTATGTGACCTTTTTGAGGGCTAGGTTTAGTTCTCTTTGAGAAACCAGCTGAAAAAGCTGGCTGATGATGCTGAAAAAGCTTCACGTGGGGTTTTCAAACCAGGGAAAGTGCCAGGGGTTGCTGCATGGAAGAGTTGGCAAATGCATCGTGCCCATGCCAGGCTGCTGAGGACAGTGGCTGGTGGCCACTGAGGACCTGCAGGATTTTGCCCGACTATGGCAGGTAGGAAGCTTCCAGGTGTAAATTATGATGAATAAATTCAGAGTATAAATGGTGATGAATAAATTCAGAGTAAAGTGCTGCCTAAAGAAGCCTCTACTTCTCTCTGCCTGTCCAGGATTCTTCAGCATAAGAGAGGAGTTGGCTCTACATGTGTTTTAAAACAATTGGAGTGACAAGAAAGAATGATGTGTTTGGAGTGAACTGTTTTCTTTACTACTTTTAAATTGGTGTCTCTTTAGAGCATCCTCACAATTTCACTATTGCTAAAATAGTTTTCACAGGATGCCCCTCCTCTGAGTATCTGTTGGCATCTTGTCTGTTTACCTTGGTGATGTCAGGGGAGTGAGGTGGTTTGAGAAATACTGCTCAAGGCAAACACAAGTTTCAAGAGCTGCACTTAATCAGATAAAGGGAAAAAAAAAATCTTAGCTCTCTGAAGGATTTTGCTTTCAACCCTAAATATACTTGAAGTGCCTTGGATTCTGTTTGTTTGTCCTCTTATCCTGGATCTTAGCCTTATCAACCTTATTTTTATGTGTTTACCCTCTGTGTGATGATCCAGGAGGGCATGCGAGCACTCAGTACATGTCCAAGTCAGGAGAGGAGTGTCACAGTATATTATTTATGCTGAAAAGAGCTTGTACATAGGAATGATCTTAGCTCCAGCCCCATCTCTTCTCCAGCAGCAAATCAGAGCACGGAGTTGGTGGACTTAAAATTAATCTCCTGAAATCTGAACTGCTTTTTCCTTGCTGTTCTTGCCTCTTGGTGAGCAGTGAATGGTCTTGTTCTCACCACAAAGTGCTCAAGGGTGAGTGCTTTCATCCTCAGGGTCTACTGCTCTAGGGTGCAAAGGGTGAGCAGGCACCAAACACCCTTTGCCAGCTGGCTCCAGTTCTGTGCTGAGCCCTCTACAAATCTCCCACAAAAATTCTGAGGGACTTAAATATAAGGTTCTTCTAAATTAAAAAATAATGTACACAAATCCCTGTCTGCACCCTGTGCTCAATTCAGGAGGAAGATCATTGTTGAGCACATGGTTTGCATTTTTAATTTCTTTGTGATACCCTCTTCCTTCACCTCTTCCCTTACCAGTCTTTTCCCACCCTGACATTTTTTGGAGGGCTCCATTCCCATCCCAACAAGGAGCTTGCTGTGGCAGGATACTCACAGGACAAGGAGAGTACCTTTCCATCTGTGGGCAAAGGGCTGTTGTGGTGTTTGATGGAGACAGGGATCTGCTTTGAAATGTGCTATTGAATGGGAAAAATGTGCAAGGCACTTTGCAAGCAGATTCTGGGTATTTAACACAAGCTGCATCCCAGAATTGGTGGTGATGTAAATGGTATGCAGTACTGTGTGGCAAAGGACTTGTGGCTGTTTGCAGGCTGCTTTACTTACAGATGGTAGCAGACAGCAAGAGGGATGGGAATTATCACCTGGGCTCTGCCATGCTTTTAGCTTTGAGATGAGTTGTGTGGAGTGGTGTGAGTTGTAGTTTGATGCATTTTGAATAGTGTATTTGCACAGGAAACCTGAATTCATACCTGAGTTTCCTCTCTGTATTGATTTCTGCAGCCACAGTAGGAATTTGATTGTATTTTTCAGTTATCTGCCTTGAACTCAAGGCATCCTTTCCTATTTGCCTCTCACTGGCACAAGCATAGAACCACTTTCACTGGTTCATGTTTTCATCTAACATGCTTTAGTTATTTTTTTTAATCTGCCTGTATTTTGCTCATCCCTGTGTAAGTAGGGGTTTTATTTGTTCCTTCTCTCTTGTCCTGATCCTTTTACTGAGTCTCAGGGTGGAGGCTGCTACTGTGTGTTGCAAGGTCACTGCTTGGCTTGTGTATCTAGGCCCTGCTGCAGCATCTCCCAGATGAGTTCCACACTGAGCTTCTGGCACAGGTTGGCTGAGACACCCTTCTCCTGCTCAAATTTGTGATTGCTGGTCTGCACAGCAGTGGAAGAGGCCTGTGATTTGCAACCCTTTAGTATTGGTCTTTGCAGCTGACATATACTCAATTTGGAATATTCTTCAGCTTCTGCTGTGGCCACTTTGCTTGTTTGGGGTTGCAGCTTGACAAATTTTTGGCTAGTGCATGAATGGCCCATGTCCCTTTGCTGTCTTGTAAAATCAGTAAAAAATAACTTCTCAAAGGACTGGAAACAGAAAATGTAACACATAGTTAGCATTAAGTTTTGCTGGAGGAGAAGGTAAAATGTCAACTTTTTTTTTTCCTTCTTTTTTAAATGAAACAGGCAGCTAATAGGAAGTTGATTAAGAAACATTTGAGGTTGGGTAGGTTTTTCTGGTCATTAAAGTTTTTTTTTTTTACTTGTCTGCTATTTTAAAATACTTGTTCTTAAATTATGCAAAATAGATGGTGTGAGTGAGGAACAGCCCAACACACATCTGAATTCGGTAGGGTTCTTCCTATGTGACGTGTCATCCTTAATATGATTTAAATTAGTTCAAGGTATTAAAGTCTTTAAATCAGTGTTTATGATCACTTTAAGACACTCCCCACTCAAAGCATGAGGGAGCATTACAT
This sequence comes from Vidua chalybeata, assembly GCF_026979565.1. Lineage (NCBI taxonomy): Eukaryota > Metazoa > Chordata > Aves > Passeriformes > Viduidae > Vidua > Vidua chalybeata. The sequence goes on from NC_071530.1 coordinate 141,058,543, forward strand.
GCTATAGATTTTAAAAAAATGCAGTATACATTCATTGCTAATTATGTACTTTATTATTAAGTCTGAGTAGTAATTATTTTCCAGAGAATGTTTGGCAAATGATAGTTTTTAGTAAAATTACAGAATAACGTCATTACTTGAAATTTAACTTAATAAATTTATTTTATGTCTTAGCACAGTAAGGATCTACTAAGGTCGCCTTTGATCTGCATTGAGAGCAGCAGGCAGTCATGTTTGAAGGTGAGAAAAGTCAAGGACCAGTTTTGTTAAAAAGTAGAGGATTATCCCAGGAGGTGCTGTAGGAAGCTCATTGCTTAGGTGAGAGTGGGGTGTTGATGGGGATATTTTTTGTCTCTTCAGTGAGAACCTGAAGGATAGATTAGGCAAATTGTAGTAAATTATTTAACAAAGGGTCCCGTGCTGCAGTTGCCTTTGACTCCTGCACTACTAAAACATCTCTGGTTTGGAGGGTGGAATTAAGACTGTAACTTTGAGATTAAGCTTTTCTTTTCCTTTTTCTCTTCCATTTGAATGCAAAGCTCTTGACTGCCAGTCCTGAACGGCTGGAACAGATGAACTTCTGCACTTCTGCACTCTGTGCTAAGGACACTTACATAAAAGGGAGATACTCAGATTGCATGGCAACCCAGCTCAGTTTGCTGTTGAAGAAGGTGGGTCTGGCTGTCCCTATCCATCTGGGGGTCTTCAGGGAGCCTCTCCGCTATCAATACTCGCTTTTTGTGCAGACCCCATTAGAAAACCACAGAAAAGGCTTAATCTGTGACAAGCCAGATGTGATGTGAGCTGAAATCCAGGAGACTGATTATTCCTGGGGCCAGCAGGACTGACACAAACCGCTTTTAGTGTGTTTGATTCGTGGTGTTGAATTCCTGCGTGCACTGGGTCACACTGGCCACTCTCCAGAGCACAAACGATGGAGGGTCTCTCCACAACTTCCCTGTTTTCATTAGACCACTAGGAAGTTACTGTGCGGGGATTGATAGACCCACATACACATGAATGTGGAGGAAGATGGAAACAAACCTCAGTAATCCTTTAAAAATCAGTGATACTGGCAGGGATAAAATGAAGGAAATTAGAGTTTGGCAGCGTCCAAACTTTTACCCAATTCTTCTTGCCATGCCCTTTTATTTTGAGAGGCAAAACAAAAGGGCTGCAGGACTGCAGTTGCACTCAGCAACCTGGCCAGTGGTGCCCTTCCTTGGTAAAGCTCCTGGCAAGCAGATTTACCAAAAAGTGACTTCTTGTCTGCAAGGTGCTTTCCTGTCTACAAAGATACAGCCAAGGTATGTCAGTTCAGGTACACAAAAGAGTAAGTACAGCAAAAATACCTTTTCACCAAAGTTCTTGCTGCATCTGAGGCTGAAATCAGAAGTTGTTCTTTAAAGATGGCTGCTGAGTTGTATTGGGAATTTGGCCTTCAAAGTGCAGCTTTGAACAAACAGTTGAGATTTTTAAAAGGCCTCAAACGCCTCTCTTTCTATTGGCATTTTTACATATGTGTGGCTATGGAGTGCCCGCACACACCTGCACATAGGCATTACTTGGTCCTACCTGATTGTTTAGAAATTAGTCTTGTATTTAAGACACATCACTGAAACCTTTGCAGTCCCTCAGATGTGCACAGAGCATCAGGACAGTTGGTTCAGACCACTTCCAGCAGCCTCCATCCCTGCTGGATGACAGCAGTGGGGCAGGGGGTTGTGTGTGGTTCTGCTGGAAGTCCTGTGATCAGCTGCTGGGTCTTGCTGTGATGGGAAGAATTTGATAGAAGGATCAAGCCATTCCTTCATGTTATCACATTGTAGTGAATGGGCAAATGCTACTGTTCTCCTCTTGCCTTTACCTCTGAGATCACCAGCAGCTGCTTCATTAAGTATTAATGGCCTGCTCATTAATGCTGTAAAAGGCTAGGACCAGTCTTGCAAATTTTCTGGACTCTTCCCCTGAAATATTTATGACTTTCCCGCTGTGCAAAAGGGCAAGTGCAACAGCAGAGAACATGACTCCAAATTTTGTTGAGCTTTATTAAAAAGCTTATGAATATGAAGAACCTGGCAGCTTCTTCCTGATTTTTGGCTTTCTGAGCTAGTGTTGCGCATCTGGCTCTAGGGGTCAAGTGGGCTGGTGGTTTGCTGAAGCATTGGTGGCAGTGTTGGGTACTTTATTGATGATCTCTGGTTCTTGTAGTGCTTTCCTTTGCAACCTCTTATACAACTACCAATTGATACCTCCAGCAGAGGTTTTATTACTCCTGTTTAAGTATTGGGGAAACTGAGGCACAAAAGTTGAACATTTTGCCTGGAGCCAAGCAATAGAAAGCCAGCAGAGGATGGAAACATTTTGCCCAAAACTGTAGTGATCCTTTTAATTGAAGTGTGATTAGTGTGAAAGAGGGGGACAGTCACTAAGCCTCATCTGAAGCCTTTGCTACAAGTCATTCCTGTCCCTTCCAAACAGCTCCTGCATGATGGCAGAGATGAGCAGTAAGTAGTGAATTCCCTGGGAAGGATCCAGTTGTTTTAGTTCTCTCTGGTACCAAGAAACAGCAGGGAAGCTATTTTACCCCTCTGTCCAGATTTTGGAGATAAAACTGTGTTCATCTCATAGTTTTAAGTCCACCAGCAATAAAGAGTCTGTCCACTGAATCCCAACTGCAGCTGAGCTGGTGGTGCACCAGACAGATTAAAATCTCTATTTCTTTCCCACAGACATCTGCAGAGCCAACACTGGTATAAATACATGTGGGAGGCATTTTTTGGTAAAGTAGGGAGATATGCTTTAAAGAGAACAGGTATGTCTCCAGGAATGAGGACCAGTTTGTACAATGTTTAACATCTTTCCCTTATGCAGCTGGCCTTCAGAGTAAAAAAGGTCCTCTGTGTCTGGAAGATACAGGGTGTGTCAGGAATGACCAGCCTTTAATACTCTTTGAGCTTCTAGGGTTGCAGGTGGTGCTAAAGTGGAGCCAAGCAGCAAAATAAATCCATATCAGAAGCATTCTCTGGTACAACTTTCCTGTTATTTCTTACAGAGTGTGAATATTTCATCCCACATTATATCAAATTGCTTGGTTTCTCTCCTGGAGACATTCCTTTCAATTTCTGGAGCAAAGTTAGGGCAGACCCAGGCTAGAAATTCAAAGCCCTTCAACTGAAACAACGTTTAAGTTAGTGTTTTTCACACTGCTCTAGCAAGGTGAACGTGGTGGACACAACTCAGTGGTCATGCTGTGCCCTGTATGATTTCGTTAGGCGCTGGTGGGACTCCCTTGTCACACTGATCTCCAGGAATATTCCAGCAGTGTACTGAATGCCATCTGCTTTTGCCCTCAAAAGTAACACAAGTGTCTTTGGGGAAGACTTCTGGGATTCTACTGCTACAAGAATAACATCCAGATCTAAAGCTTCTTTTGTGACTCTTTATTGAGGCAATTCCTCCAAAAGCTGGAAAATGGGTAGATGCAAGAATTGAGTCTCTGACTGTTGGCTGGTGCAGCTCTTCTGGAGACAGCTGCAGTGAAGGCTGCAGAGCAGATCATTGTTGGTTTTTAGTTACCAGTGGGTGTCATTACCTCTCCTTTTGTAGAGCTGCTCCCTTCCTCAACAAAGGTATGCCTCTCAGCATGGGTACAAAGCTCCACCTAAGTGTTGGGAGCCTTTTCCTCACATTTTCCTTGGTAGTTAGGAGGAGTCTGCCATCCAAAACAGACACGATTCCTCCAGCTCTGAGTTTGAGGCTGAATCACAGGTAAGAGATGTAAAATCTCTTTTCCTGAGGGGAGGGAGGATCAGTGTAATTGAAAATATTGGGGGCCATGTCTTACCAGTGCCAAAGACATCGATTATCAAGTATCAATTATGTGGGAAAACATAGTGATAATTAACACTTCAATTAACGTAGAAACTCACTGTATCCTTTGAAATAACTGGAAGAAAGAGGGGTTCTCAGTAGAAACAACTTTCAGTTCTTGGTATCATAACATGAACTAAAACAGTGGCTGGCAGCAGAGAAATTCCAGATGTATCTCCTGCCTGCTCCTCAGCTGTGAGCTATGTTTCCAAGAAGAAAGCATGTATTTGCAGTCTTGGGCAAATTCCTGATTTCAGCACTTTCGGACTGAGAACTGGACTGTGCTTTAGAAGATGCTACAAATCATAATTCTTTTTCTGGCAATGTAGTCATGTCAAGATAAAAAATGATTGTTCAGGCTTATGGTTTCTAAAGTCTAGCCTTTGAAGTGATATCTTGGCATCTAAGTGATTCATGGGGTAGTGGGAATTCATTGGGACTTGCTGGTCTCTAGCATTTTTAGCAGAAACCAGTTGTTGATTAGCTATATCTGTGTTTGCCTGTGTCCTCAGGGGTGATACACAGGGTTGGAAGTGTTACTTTTTAAGTTTTCATGTGTATTTAGATTGGGTACTCCAGCCAGTAGCCGCTTTGGGTTATAGTAAATTCTGACACAGGAAAATGTTATCCAGGCCTAAAATTAAGAGATGAAAGGGCAAAACCAGTTCATGGGCAGAAAGAGGGGAACAGGTCAGCCAGCCACGTAAAAGGGCTACTGGTTGAGTCTGTGATAAGGCTGTCCTGGGACAACTGCTAAACCCGGCCTTTTCAGAAGAGTTTAATCTCCTTTTAAATGTGTTAGTTCCACATTTTATCCAGTGATGCTGTTTATGCATTGTGCTTGCCTGGGCTTAAGGACTGCAAATTGGCCTTTTGGCTGCCCTGCTTGTATAGGTGGGTTCTTCTGCACTGACCTGATGTCATGGGGCCCAAAACAGCACTCATCTAGAGTTTGTGTATCAATGAAAACTGTCCTGTTGGGACGTTTATAAAACCATTTATTTCATGGCATCAGCATCTTACTTGAGAGCATCTGATGGTCCCCACCTCCAGTGCACTGAGCAGCTCTGTGTGGCAAGGCACAAAGGCTGAATTTTGCATTATGACACAGGCTGTACTGTATACTGGGAAGTTAGCTTGCATCCTGCCTTCTGCTGAAAATAGCTCGGGGTTAAGCTGTGCCTACACTACAGACTCCTGCCAGGAGCTGACTCCTGGCCAGGGCTGTCCTGGCTGAGCGCGGGGAGAAGCGCGATTCCTGAGTGAGGCGCGGCGTGCCTGTGCTGGGGCGGCCGCCCTTTCTGCAGCCCCTGCTGGGCTCCTGCGCAGCCGGGCTCTGCTGCGTCAGCCCTGCCCATTGTGCAGCCTTGGAGGTCACACAGGTGCTTCTCTGCTGCTGGAGTGCTTCTGGAAATCAGCTCCTATAAGTCTTAAAGGTGTGTTTTCAAATCCTCCTAAGTAAAACAGAAGTGAGAGATGCAATTTAATGTTCCATGTTCTCTCTTACTCTCCTTCTTTGCAGGGTGGTTCCAGTGTTCCTGCTGCGCTCCGGAGCAGGGCACGGTGGCTGTTATTATAGCTATGTGCCATCTAGTGCTGGATAATGTTGCGAGATCCAAAAATAAAAGGTGGAAAAACATGCAGACAGAGGAAACAGGGCACAGCTTTACCCCTTGGGCAGAGCAACTCCCTTCCCGCTTCCTAGCACCCTCTTTCAAGATCCCCTGAGTTTTGAAAGATGGATACTGTTGTATTTTTACTACCTACTGTGCCTTTGCACACCAACTTTTAATCCTTGGCTCCCTTCAAGATATTATGTTGTTAGATTGCTAGTACGGGTCCTTTGATGAAATACTGCTCTTCTCTTCCTCCCCAGCATTTTAGAGTTACACATTTCTTTGCTCAAGAAGAACAGGGTTGTTCAGGCCTTCAGGGTTATTCCAAGCCTCACTGGAGAAGCAGAAATGAGAATGGTTTATTGGTGCTTATTTGATCTCATATTTTTAAAATACAAGCGCCTTGTATCCTCTTGGGTATTTACCATACCAGTATGTGTGATACAGAAAATGTTTTGTTGCAAGAATTAAGTAAAGAAGTTCTGGAGAGTAAAATGGTTTACACACACTCAGGCAGGGAATTAAAATCTCTCCCACAGCCTGGCTGGGACCATACCCTCCTGCCCTCTCCTTTTCCTCTGGTGCACCCATGTCCCTGAGTTGCTGCCTGAGTGGCTCAGCTTCTCAGTACAGTATAGGACCACTGATTTCCAAATAAATCCCTAAGGATTTGCCAGCTGAGGTCACATCAGACCTGCAAGTCTCTTATTTATCTGTTTGCTTGTATGTTGCAAGTCACTTACTGCTTTTGGCAAAACTAGTGCAATCATTCAATCTGTTGAAATTGCCTGATTAAGTCATCAGATAAGAAAAAAGTCAACTGAGATGTGATTATCAACAAGAAATTGTCAAGATGGCAAACTTGGCCTCTTTTAGGAATTTGGACTCTGACTTGGAACCAATACATGGTAAAGCTGTGGTTTTGGCTTGGTTTTCTCCCAAAGTAAGTATGGGAGGTGTCTCATCCTTTGTAACAGTCTTGACCCCTCTCCCCTTCAGTGAAACTTGCCACTTTTTCTTCTGGAAAAGGGGACCCAGAAAATTATTTTGCTGGAGTAGGTACTCCTTTAAAGATGCAGATGTGCTATGGAGAAGCAGAGCTTGAAATGTTAGCTGCTCTCTAGGAAGTTTCACACACACACACACACGCACACACACACAAACACACACACACACACACATATATATATGCACCAGTTCTCTTAATAGCCATAGAAAGCAGGGATGTCCAATTACCAGGAGCATAAAGCTTTTAGTCTGTTCCAACAGATAACAGGAGGTGCAGCCTCAGTATCATTTCCTTAATTACATCAGCATTTCTTGTTCCCCACACACTCCCTGCAGCCACAAAATCACAGTTACTGTAGGAATTCACACTGGTGTCCCAATGTTCAAAACCAACACTTGCTATTTCTATATGTTTCTTGGAGTTTTTTTGGGTTTTTTGGAAGCAAGATGCTGAAGACAAATAAACATGTCTATAAGCAAAGCATTTGAATCCCTGTGCAGTCATTGTAACTGATATCAGGGCAAAGGAATGCAAACTGGCCAGTCTGTGGCTTCATGCCTTTAGCTCCTGTCCCTCTGTTTTGTTTTTCATTTTGAGCACAGGAAGGGGCCAGTATATGACCATATGCTTACAAAATGCTGGTTACACGTCTTCCAAACGCTGTTGTCATAGTAATGATATGACATATATATGTCACATTTTGTCACGCTCTGAATGTACCTGTGTAACTCCAAACTTTACTGTGTTTCCTTCTCCTTCATCACCAGTAATAACAATTGTTTCCAAGGAACTAACGTAATACATCTGTTCCAAATAAATTGGAAATGTGATTTCACTTCTGTCAGTGCCAGTGGGAATTTCATACCCTGGGAAATGTGCGAGGGTATTGTGGGCAAAATGTTAAGCATGTACTTAAACATAATTGATGTTGATCAAGTTAAGTCTGCTTTAAAACCTTAGGAGCTATCCTCTTTCTAAGCATTGTCTTACTGGGTGGTTCTGAATGAAGGAGAATTGCTCTTCCCTTGAAAGGCCCTAAAGATGGAATTGAACCTGGAGGGAAGAAATAGCATAAGTTGCTGCTGATACTGCTGTGAAGATTACCTTGGTCATACCTTTTCATTTTCTAAAGATAAGATTCTTTCAGTATGATCTAAAGATTCCTTCAATTTTCAAATGTTGGGAGTGGGTGTTTTTCTCTTGTGATTTGTTTTCCTTTATTTTTCTTGTCTTGTAATTGTCTTTGCAAGTTAAACAAGGTTTTGAAGTTAACACTACTTTGAGGCAGTGATATCTAGGCCAAAGAGGTTCACACCTCTTTGGTGTGAGTGATTCTTGTGATTTTTGTGGAGGGGAGGTCTTGTGATGAGAACGTGGAGGAGCACAGCCAAGGTCCAGATTTGATCTCTGTGGCTTTTCCCCTGCAAGCTTTTGGCAAATGAGAGATGAATGCAGGCTCCATATAACCATCTTTAAAATAGATATCCCTTGGGGAGAGTATGGATTAATTAACATTTCAGAGATGCTTTGAGTTTCTTTGGTAGGTGTTGCAGAAATGCAAAAAGGATTTTTTTTCTTGCTAGACACAGGCTGTCTAAAGGACAAATTATAAGGATGTTGGTTTACCTCCTCAGTGCTCTTTTTTCAAACTGAAGACTATTTAACTTCTTTCGTATGCATCAGTATGGTATTTTACTGCCAATTTAAGCCAAATAAAATATACATTGTCTGGACCAAGATTGGATTTCATACCTTCACATCATGAGAGCTCATGCTGATAATTTGCCAATAGCCTCAGGTCTTTGATAGTAATTTGTCAGATGCTATACTGAACCTGATTTGCATCTGTATTTACATAAATGCTTTAATTAAAATTATATGCATCAACATGAGATAGATGAAGAGCACTGCCTGTTACTTATTTACATTCCCTGACAATGAAACCCTGTCCTGGCTGCTTCTTGCTGATTATATGACTTGACAAGGCTCTTTGAGATGCGGACTAGAAACTTGACAGGTCTCTAGTTAAACTCTGCTGCAAACTGAGGAGCAACAGGAAGCTTTCAGGACAAAATCCTGCCTTTATTTTAGCAGCAGAGAAGATCTGAGCAATATGATTCAAAGGGCCAAATTCAGTCCATATCCAGTCCTGAAGTTCTAGCTTTAGGGTAGTTTTGTGCAGTCACAATTTTTATTTCCTTGCACACAATGTCTGTTTTGTCACACATCCAAAATGTGAAACTCCAACGAGGACAGTAGAAAATCTTTTTAAATACAGCCCCTATGAAGAATAAAATTTCTGAGCACTATTCATTGTCCAACAGAGCACTGCAGAGCTTCCTGAAGGGCAGAGTGCTCTTAGGGATTGTGGGGCACAGGTGGGGCCCTGGTTGTTTCAGTGGGACATCTGAGAACACATGGCTGAGTTTAGATGAAGGCAGTGAAGACTCTGGATGTGTTTTTTGCTTAGACCACACATTTCATCTGGAAAACACAGCCATATAAATAGAAATTAAATCCAAACTGTGCAGTTTGCCTTTGGACAGTGGAGAATGTTCCAGTTGAGGAAGCTGTGCTGCTTTACAGTTATTCAGAAGTTGTCATAATGTTGCAAAGGACAAATGGGAAAGTTATGACTGATTCCACAGACTGCTGTGAAGATCCATGAAGTACAGGCTAAAAAGAACTGTAACTACCCTGCCTGGATTTGGAGGGTTGCTGAGCTTTGTTTAAAGGTGTTTACTTAGTTTGCTTTATAGGATATCCTTTAGAGCCAATGTTTCCTTCACTGAGAGGTTGTGTATATGCAGAGGATTGGACTAAAATCCATTTTAATTGTAATTAATACATAATTAAAGGTCCTTTTCAACCCAAACTATTCTATGATTCTGTATAACTTTGAGCATTACTAGTCAGTTTCTCTGGTGACCTCTGACTATTTCTGAATCTCATTTGAGAGAGTCCATTTAGGTTCAGCATATTTGTACATTAACATTCATCCATTAGCCTGTTTGCCTGGTAGCTCTGTTCAAGGTGCTAAAGTGTCCCCTGTGGGACAGGTGGCCAAAAGCTGTTTATTGAAGTCCACGTGAAAGAGCAAAGGAACAAAAGCATCTGCATTTGTGGCAAAGTGTCCTAAATATTTAAATTAAGGGGTGTTAGTAAGCTGGCTGGATTGCACGCTGGAGGTTGTGAGGTGTCAGTGCAGGGTGATGGTGTCGAGGGAAGCTGGAGCCCACCCCCCTCACACAGGCACTACAGTGCCACAGCCCTGAGCCTGGCACAGAAATGGCAGCCAGCAGCGATGGCCAGGGTGACACCCTGCCAGGGTTCCATCCAGGGGGATACCTGCCAGGGCAGCATCTGCCACAGCTGGGGTCTGCACTTTGCACTGCTGGGATGTGGTGGGCTCAGTCGAGTAACGGGCGCGACAAAGCCAGATTTGCAACCTTGCCTTAATTTAAACTGACATAAGTCAGTCCAAACTATTAGTCTTGCTTTGCTTCATCCTTAATAGCAGGATGAAAACACCATATTAAATTCATTTTGTCATGAGGGTGCTCTGATGCTTGAGAGGCAGGTGGGGAAGGCAGTGGAAGGGAAGCAGCCCTCGTTCCCCTGTTGTTACAGAGGAGGGGAAGGTATTCGCTGGTTGCTCGGTCTGGCTTTTATCGGTCACCGAGTGGAGCGCAGGGCCCAGCAGCACTTGGCTCCTCTCTGCTAGTGAACCTTTTTCAGTGTGAGGCAAGCACATTAATGAGAGGGCCTGGGATGTGGCACACAGGGGAAAACCTTTCCCCCAGGGAAAGTGGCCTGTTGGGAAGGGATATTTGTTTTAAAGTCTGCTCTGCAGCTGTCTCCTCTGACATTTTGGAGATCCATTGGCCAGCCGTCCCAGCTCAGCCCCCCACTTTCCCCTCTGACATCTGTGCTGCATCTCCCAGCAAGGGATGAAGCAGGATGGTGGCTGGCTGTCAGGAGCCCCAGAAAAGTGTGGATTACGACCTCACTTTAACACTGAAGCAGCTGCTGGTTTGAATTTGGACTGACATCTAAGGTGTGGGTACCTCTGCTCATACCCACTTTGGTACCTCAGGCTTTCCCAAGGGGAGCTTTAGGTGTGTTGTGAGGTGGGAGAGCAAGGAAGAGGGTCCAGCAAGCAGTCCTGCATTTGGAGAAGGTTTCTTTCATAAATCCTGTCTGTTTGATTTTAAAAGTCTGCACTAATGCTGCAAGTCTGGTGAGTGCTGCAAGCCAGCCTTTAATCAGCCTGTGCGTATTTTAAGAATTGTGCCGACTGTTGCTGCCTCAGAGGTACCTGGAGATTTGGTCGAGAGAAGCCTGTCCTAGTTTCTCAGGGTAGCCAGCAAGGCGTGCTCATTTCCCAATTTAACGTGAGCCTCCTCAGTCTTATTTTTCAAAGCATTTTCTTTGAAGGATTGCAAAGCTCCAAGCAACCAGTTAATGCATGGGGGAAGAGAGAAGGCATAGTGTAACAGAGCAATAATTCCTGCAATTAGAAGTATATTAATAACTGCACTGGGCCATGGATGGAGTACAGCAGGGTGGGTTCTGGAAGCAGGGCCATCCTTGGGCAAAGGGACCTCCAGCCCTGCTGCAGAGAGGGCAGCTCACTTGTCTGCAGCTCTTTGGTTATAGATGTGCAATGCTGGAGGCAGCATCCAGCAGCCTCGTGCAGGACTGGCAAGGTTCCTAATGAGGGCAAGGCTTAATGGGGTAAAATCATGGCAAGAAAGTGTTGGGGTTTAATCATTTGTGTATCAGAAATCAGTTAGGCTGGGGGTTTTGTATGGGTCACACAGTGGGTGTGATGGAAATGATTACACATCTTTCCATCCGAGCTCTCCAGACTGGGAAAAGTGAGTATAAAAAAGTTGATGGATCTGTGCAGACAATCCTCTGGATCTTGAGCATGCCAGACAAGTGTCCCAGAGCCGGGGAGTAAATGCTTATCTTAGTCAGACCCCTCTTGAGTTCTGACTTGGAAGTTCCCATGTGCCCAGATCCCTGTGAAACAAGGTTTTGTCAAAGCAGACACCCAGCTTCCAGAAGAAGCACATTTGATAATCAGGCTCTTGGACAATGTGGTGGAGTTTCCAGCATCACACCAGCATGAAAATATGCAAATAGTATCTCAGAAGTAAAAGCATTCCATTCTGGAAAAGCACTTGAGAGACAGTTCATTAGCTCTTTATTTTCACCAACCTAATTGAAATTCCTCACTACTTTATTTATTATATTCTGCTGTCATCTGAAGTTGTAAGCAAATTTTCTGAGTTTTCCATACTAACTGTCACCTGTTGGTAGGAGTCCTCCGAGAAGGGTCCTTCCTCCATCTACCATATGTGTACAGATGAAGTTGATACAGATCTTCAGGATGTCTGCAATAAGTCATCTCCTCCTAATACAGGATGTCACCCGAGGCCAGTTCTTACTTATTATTTCTATTTCAGAGCACCTCAAGACACACATCGGTTGATGAAACAACATAAAGCAAAGCTGGAGGCCAAATAGTTCATAACCATGGAGGAAAACCTGGCAGAGGAGCAGAGAAAGGAAGGGAGGAATTAATGCTAAAACATGTGTCTGAGCGGTTTTGATGTGTTTGTTTCATGTTAGCTTTCTTAGATGTTGTCAGCTGTTGCTAAGTTTTGTACACCTAACAGCAAAGATGGTATTAATGGTGTTAATGAGAATAGACGCAGTATGGGAAGAGGGCATTTACTGAATTTAGAAGTTGATCCAGATGCCCTTTCACTGTTAGATGGATTTTATTATGAAAAAATCTACCTTTTTGATTTGGAGTCACCCAACAAAACCAGTCCTTGGCTGAGATGGATGTTTGACTTAAGTTGTGATGTTCTCTTTTTCTTCTTTTTAAACTAAAAAAACCCTTAACTTTAAAAAATTATACAGTATTTGCAGAATCAATAGAAAAGCTGACCCAGATAAAAGGGCGCAAAAATTGGTTTCATGCCCTAGAACTTTTCCTGCATGCTTTTTGATGCAATGTATCTGATCCTTCAAAAAGGAGGTAACATACCGTGATCTCAGTAGCTTTGAAGAATTGTTCTGGAGGAATAACAAGTAGTACTGGAGAAAAGGGTGTGCACTCGTCTGGTTTGCTCCCCCTTATTAAATATATCATAAGACAGAAGAAATTTAATGTCATGTTGCTGGTTATGTGGAAGGATAAGATACATTTAATATTAAATCTGATTTTGTCTGATTTTTAAAAGGTGAAAGTGCATTTTCCTGAACAGTGTTCACAGCAGGATGTGAATTGCACTTTATCTCCTTGGTACAAATCTGCTTCTGCTGGAGTAGTGAGTGGGAAAGTTGTATCCAAGTAGTATCAGGGTTCTCTGTCATGAATGGGGTAAAAGTATCTGGTGCTCCAGATGTATTCCAGTAGAATCATAGAATGGTTTGGGTTGGAAGGGACCTTAAAGATTGTCTCATTCCAACTCCCCTGCCATGGGCAGGGTCAGCTCCCACTAGACCAGGCTGCTCAGAGCTCTGTGCAGCCTGACCTTGAACACTTCCCAGGACAGGGCAAGCACAGCATCTCTGAGCAACCTGTGACAGTGTCTCACCACCCTCACAGTAAAGAATTTCTTCATAATATCTAACCTAAACCTAGTCTTCTTCAATTTGAACCCATTATTCCTTGTCATGGCACTGCATGCCCTTGCAAATATTCTTGACCCAACTTTCCTGTAAATTTTCTTCAGGTACTGGAAGGCTGCAATTAGGTCACCCTGAAGCCTTTTCTTCTCCAGGTTGAACAATCCCAATTCACTCATCCTTTCCTCGTAGATGAGGTGCTCTATCCTTCTAACCATCTTTGTGACATCCTCTGGACTCACTCCAACAGGTTGATGTCTTTCCAGTGTGGAGGGCCCTGGAGCTGGGCACAGCCCTGCAGGTGGGGTCTTACCACAGCAGAATAGAATGGCAGAATCACTCCCCTCAACCTGCTGCCCACGGGGCTTTAGATGCAACCCAGGCTGTTTGTATTTCTGGGCTGCAAACACACATGGCTGGAACATGCCCAGCCTCTCATCCAGCAGCACCTCCAGGTCTCAGCACTGCCGCTCTCGGTCTGTTCATCCCCAGCCTGGATTGGTACTGGGGTTCCCCTGACCCAGATGCATCATCTTGCACTTGGTCTTGTAAAACCTCACAAGATTTCCATGGGCCCACTTCTCAAACTAAGGCAGATCCAAACCTTAATTTTATTCCAATACGGCACAGATCTGGAGGAATCACACATTCAGTGAACCTCTGTTACTTTGGTTTCCAAAAACATCCCAGGCTGTTCTGGCCTGTGTACCCAGACACGTAACAAATTCGTCTTCAATACAGACATCAGTGCAGTGAAGGTGGTAAATTGATAGGATAAATTTGTGGGACAGCAAGACTGACAGGCTGTAGGAGACTTTCATTCCATCCCTTTGTATTCTTGGCCTTAAAAGTTAAAGTCTAGCTGGAGGGGAAGGATGGGCCCAAAGTTACTGATTCTTAACAGAATAAGCAGACACATTGCCTGGACTGTGTTGCCTATCCCCAGGACAGGGAGAAAAGGCCACAAAAGCAGCTGCAACCCTTCCCAGCCCTTGGGATCAGTCCCTTTTTTTAATGTGTCAGTGTATGCCGGCTTTCCCCTTGTGGCTCCCTTTACAGGAGCATGGGGATACTGAAGAGACAGGGCTGGGGCTGTGCAGCTGGGAGAAGTGCAGTGGGCAGGAATATGCCCTGGGAGATACTCCCATCAGACAGGAACTTCAGGAGTATGCAGTGAGGAGAGTAGCTGAAGCTCACGACCAAGCAGGAACATACAGCAACATATAAGGGACCCTGGGCAACCTTCCCTACAGTCTGGTTGTGGCTCTGTGATTACTTGTAGCTGACCCAGGTACCTCTCGCTGAACTTTCCAGGTATAGGGACATGGACACTCTTACTGAAAACAAGAGACTCAATAACACCTAACAGTGCTGGTCTTCATGAACAAATGAAGCACAAACACAATTATTTGAGAGGAGCAAAGTGATCTTTTGCTTTATGTTTATAACCTGTGCTCATTTCGTTTCTTGCACCACTTTTGCACCGATGGCTGCTGTGTTTGGCAGGAATTTGCAAATACATCGGTGCTTTACAGCCAAAAGTAGGAATGGTCTAAACAGCTGGAAAAGGGAAACCCCTTCCTCATGCATTTATTTTTATGGCAACAAAATGTAATCACTGTCTGGTCTTAATCAGTCTTGGGTTTTTTTCCTTTTTTTTTCTTTTCAGCTTGAGGGTTGAGGGAAACAAAAGAGGGAATGAATAAAGAGCAAGGGAAAAGAGTGATTGCTGCTGGGCTCTGTCATGTGGTGAGGAAATCAGGCTGAAACTGGAGAGACCAGGCCAGACCTAACAGTCATACTGGGAGGCCTTGAATTGTGTCACTCTGACAGTGGATCTGAACAGTGACAATAGCTGGTGATGTTTCTGGCTGCAGTCTAGCATTATCCATATGTGAAGTTGTGCTGGTGGGTTGCTGATCACAACATTTTCCCCACCTGCCTGCTCATACAGGCAGCCTCAAATGATGACCCCTGTCCTTCCTTAATTGGCACATCCATTTAGACCATGGGGACTGATGTGGGGTAGCATGTTTTTCTGTTGTCCTTGCTTCAGTTCTCTGGTTTTTTGTGTGTGTTTTCCCTACTCTTAACACTGCTGTTGTCATGAGCTTGGGTATTTGGTGAGTAGTGGAAGTAGGGTGTGTGATTTCTGGCTCTGTCCCCAGTGTACAACTTAGACCATGTATTTCCATCAAATGGAAATATCTCCATGTATGGCACCTGGATGGATCTGAACACAGGGACTGCAACACTACAGGCACGGGGAAGAGTGGCTGGAAGGTTGCCCAGAGGAGAAGGACCTGGGGGTACAGGTCGACAGTGGCTGAACATGAGCCAGTGTGTGCCCAGGTGGCCAAAAAGGCCAATGGCATCCTGGCCTGGACCAGAAAGTGCGGCCAGCAGGACCTGGGCAGGGATTGTTCCCCTGTACTCAGCACTGGTGAGGCCACACCTCGAATCTTGTGTCCAGTTCTGGGCCCCTCAATTTGTAGAAAGGCAGTGAGGTGCTGGAGATTGTCCAGAGAAGGGCAACAGAGCTGGGGAAGGGGCTGGAGCACAAGTCTGATGAGGAGCAGCTGAGGGAGCTGAGGGTGTTTAGCCCGGAGAGAAGGAGGCTCAGGGGAGACCTTGTCACTCTCTACAACTCCCTGAAAGGAGGCTGTAGCCAGCTGGGGGTTGGTCTCTTCTCCCAGGTAACAGTGACAGGATGAGAGGAAGTGGCCTCATTTGCACCAGGGGAGATTTAGATTGAATATTAGCAAACAGATTTTCACAGAAAGGGTGGTCAGAAAACAGCACTGAAACAGAAGTCACCATCCCTGGAGGTATTTAAAAGACATGTAGATGTGGTACTTAGGGAAGTGGTTTTGTGGTCAACTTGGCATAAAGGCTCCTTCCAACATAAATGATTCTGTGACTATATAAGGGGACACCCTATGGTGTTGAAAATTAACTAGCAGGTTAACAGTCCACAGCTTGGTTGTTTAAAAATAAAAAGTTATTGATGTTCATATGTTGGGCAGAAAAAGTGTCCAACAACAGTGCAGCAACCACTGTGTTGGAAAACAGTTCTCAGTTGTGGCCCTGGCCAAGGAGGGGTGCAACTACTATTTTCCAACACCTTCATTACTACAGGCATGTAGGTAACTAACCAGATGGCAACAGTCTGAAGTGCAAGGGTTAAGAGGAATAATGTGAAATAGTTTAACCTTACTAAAAGACAAATAAACGAATAATGAACTTTTTGTTAGCCAGAACCCTACAGGACATTACTTTCTCTCTCTGGCTGAATTTTCTTATGCAATCAAACATTTTTCTCCCTGCTCTAAACCCCTTGTTGCCAATTTAAAATAGTATGAGACTGAGATTTCTCACCCTTCAAGAAAACACTTTGATTTGTTGAAGGAAGTCAGGAACAGTTAAGGAGATGGGAAAGAAACTAATATACCTTTCTCTGTGCTGACATCTGCAACTGGGGGATGTGTTGAAAAGTAAATATAATCCACTTTGAGCAGTGCTTTCCCATTCTCTTTCATTCTGGTTCAGTGCTCTGGTTCCCCATGAACTAGACGTAGCTTTGGAAAGTGAGGTGCAGAAAGGCGGTAGGACCTCAGTGAGGAAGTGAGTGGTCACCTCCCCATGTTGGGGCTGTGGGGTTAATGTTGTTTGTTTGCAAATTTTTGAAGAGAGCACTGAGATGAGAAGTGGCAGGATCACTGTCTGTCTGTCTGTCTGTTCAGTGCCAAGGAAGCCAGGCCAGGACCCTCACCAGCCCCTGTCTCACCTTGTAGCCAAAGGCCAACTGCAGCTGCTGCCAGCAGCCACACCACTTCTTACCAGCTTCAAGTAAAACTATGGATGGGCACAACCCGGCCCTGAGCAGCCTGTGCCCCAGGAATTGGAGCAGTCCCCTGGGGGTGGCAGTCAGGCCATGGTGGCCTCTGTGGCTGCCCAGGCTCAGCCATCTGCTTCCCTGGAGCATCCTGCTTCTCCCTAGAGGAACGTGAGATCAGTTTCAACCTGGCAGAGAACATGTTTTCTGAAATCTTCTAAATCTCTAAGACAGGAGGAATAGTTTCTGGGACAGCGCTGCACAGTGAAAATGTGCCTAAAATGATGACATTTTTCCCTTTTTTTTTTTTTAAAGACAGCTAATTTGGTTTTTGATCTTATTTACTCTTTATTTTGCTGTTATTTTCTCTTTGCTTATTTTTGTGCTTTGTAATATTTTCAAAAGCAGCTGGTAATATCAAGACGACATTGCAAAGAGGGGTTTAGTCTATTTCTGTAGTTTACAGAAATTTTCCTGGAGGAAGCTAAGACTGGAGAGCTGCAGCTTGGTGCAGCCTTGGATTGACTGTCCGGGACAGCTTCTGCTCACAGATCCCTGAAAATTGTGCAGCATGGATAAGGACTTTGTGCGAGTGGTCATCACACCAGTGAGGGGGAGAAGATGACTCTTGGGAGGGGCCTCCTACTCTGTGTTTTCCTGGTCAGCACCAGTGGTTTTCCAGGGGAGCTCAGGGGCTGCCAGCAGGAGCTGGTGTGGGGTGAAAATACCACTCTTCTTCTTAAGCTTTGTTCAAAAGGCTGGAGAAGGACAGCTGAGTGCCAAGTGGGACAGGAATTATACCTCTGGGGCTGGAGTGCTGTGGGAGATACCCCGTGGTCTGTCCAAGCATCACTGTCTGCACAGTGTGTGTGCACTTGTTCAGAGACCTCAGAGCACTTTGGGGTTTTTTTGTGGCTTTTTCACTGCATATTTAGGATTTGATGTAGACTCTCAGTTGTGTTTTGTCTGTTGTAGGGATGGGGGCAGGGATGGGTTAATTTTAATAGCTTTAGGAAAAGGTGTTGAAGGCAAGGAGGCTCATGAGTGTGTTAGTCCATGGTGCTGCTCTCTGCCAGGTTTGGTGAATGCTTGACAAGGACTGGACCAGCAGCCAGGAGCTGTTGGGGCTCCTGGGATCTGTTGGGATAACTGTCATTTTCAGTGTGTGGAGAGAAATGACTTTCAAGAACATTTGTATCTGCTAATCATGCTGTAATAACAGTCTGCAATCGAGAGGCTGCAAACCCCCCATTTCCAGCACAGTTGTGCATATTTAACTCGATAGAAGGCATTGCTAGTCTGCTGTTAGAAGCAATTCAGATTGCTAAGGTGGTAATTTTGATCATGGTGTTTTTTTGGGAAATATAGGTGTAAGCTACACTGAAAAGTTCATAAATGCTTAGTATGATACAAACACCAGGGAGTGAGGAGCAGGGACGTGGTGGGTGGCTGCCAGTGCCCCACCCTGCATCCTGGGCTTGCTGTATTCCTGCCTCACTGAGCCAGCAGCAGAGGAAAGCAACATCCTGGGCACGTTAGCTTAATGAGGGAGGTTTTTCCTGACCTATTACCTGTACCACCAGTTTGGGGCACTGGGGCAGTCAGGCCGTTTGATGGATCAGCAGTGCTGTGGGGGGAACACCAGAGCTGGTGGAGCTGTGGAGAGTTGGCACGACCTGCTCCATGGGGATGCTTTTGGCTGACCCCAGGATTTAAACCACCAAACTGGCATCTTCAGGAAGAGAAGTCAAGAGGAGTGTGGGGTTTATTTTCCTTCATCTCAAGCACATCTTGGGAAAGCAAGTGCTTTCAGGGCTTCCAATTCAGTTTCTCTCTGTAAAATACGCTTTTGCAAAATTGATAATTTCTGTAGGTTGAGAGAGTCTCAAAGGAACTTTTCTGTCAAGCATCTAAAAAGTACCATTATTTCTCTTCCCTGTCGTAACAGCAGCTCAAGATTTACCTTTTAGCTCTCTGAAGATATCTCGACAATCTCTCTTTTTTGTAAAAAACTCCATGGTGAATAAAGCAAAAGAATCCCATTTTCAGGTGCTTTGTGCTGTAGTGTTTGGGTTGCAGAAACCATGTGGAGTGCTGGTGTTTATAAAGTATGTAAAAGCCCTTTTGTTTATTTTGTTTTGTTTTGCCATGAGATGTTTTTTTTTTGAAAGAATCTAGAATGATGAAGCAGCTGGTGGCTGAGTCTCCTGCTCAGTGTGCAGAGAATGAAGATTGGCTGGGATAGCTGGAGTTACTCACTGCATACTGGGGGCCATGTAAACACACAAACAGGCAATTCCTGTCATCCAGGAGGTGTGTGGTAACTCAGAAAGCACCATTACCTGTTCTGTACATGCACTCACCATGACACCACACGGGAGCCAGCAGATACAGATCTCCCCAGCTCTTGTCCATTACTCTGTGGGTGTTGATGTGGCACAGCTCATGTGGGTGAAATGGTGATGGCTGTATGAATGCCTCCTGTGCAGAGGGGAGGTCTGGTCTGAATTTGCCTGATCCCAGCATTGTGATGCATTCCAGGAAAGTGGTGTTTTCATGGCAAGGAAAGCTGCTTCTGCCTTGTGCTGCCTTGGAGTAAGCATGTCCCCATGGGAGGCTGCTCAAGAGCTGCCTACAGCAGGGATGCTCAAGACAAGCAGACTCATACAAGAGTTTTCAGTAGTAATTACCTACCTGTTGAAAAAAGTTGGTGTTTCTATATGAAACATGCTTGTGACTCCTTCATTTCACTGTTTCCTAACTCCAAGCGTTCAAAAGCAGTAGCAGATCTCCCAGAAGTGTGAAATAATTTGAAAGATCTGAAATATGTATGTGTGTGTATATATATACACACATACATTACCAACTTGTTTCTGAGCTGTTATATTAAACCCAAATCATGTTCTCCTAGCCATGAGGGGCAGAAACTTTTTGCATACTTTCTGAAGAGGATTGTGCAGAATGATTACAACAGCAAGGGACTGGATGTAATAACCCTGAAGATTTCTTTCTGCTTTATGTTTCCGAAAGTGGAGAAGATCCTTGCAGAAGCTTCACCAGCTGGGTCTTTAGGAGAAGTACCAAAAATTGTGAGGGTCAATATGCAGTCCCAACAAGCAACAGCACCATACACATACATATTTATTTTACTTAACATTCTAAGCAGGGGTTTGAGATTGGGGAAGGACAGGGCTGTGTTGGACTGTAGGTGATTTCCTTGTGCTTTAGTAGTGTTTTATTCATAGCTTTGGATTTAGTTCTGTTGTAAGCTGTTGGCAAGCTGTAGGGTCACTTTTGTGTGTTGGACACAGCACTGAAAAAGCAGGATTTCAGATAGCAGTTTTAGTAAAATATAACTGGAGTAAACCAAATAAATACAGAAACAGCTTCATCCTAAGCCTAACATGTGAGAATGGAGAATTTAACCCAAAAGAGGGAGGAAGAGCAGCAGAAGGTGGCCTGCTGGGTCCCAAAGATATAAATAGCACAAAATCTGCAGCTATCCCATGTGTCTTATTTCTCTTTTACAATTCAGTGAAACTAGCATGTTTTTTGCCTTACTCTTAGATGGAGCAAAGCGGGAAGCAGATTCCCTTTTATCTGTGAATAAACATGCAGCTTTTTCTAGCCTAAGCTCTTAAAATATGGTTATGGTTGTGTAATAGCTTCTGGCTTCCCAGCTCCTCCAGTAGCCAGTGTGCTCTTCCAGGAAATCAAGTCATACCTTCCTTTGACAAGATCCAAAAAAATATTAACCTAACCTGCTGGGAAGCAGCAAAAGACTCCAAGTGATTTCTTTTGGGTTTATCAGCCGACCTTCCTGGGGGCCAGATAACAGGAGTTTGGAGTTTCAAACCCAAATACTTCAGCTTAAGCTGAAAGTGCAGGTTGTGCTGACAGTCCTACTGAAGCAATCAATAAGCTTCTGCCTCTTTTCTTGGGGGGCTTTTGAGGTGGTGTTCTGTTTCTATTTCTTTCACTCAGAGCAGTCCCTTGGCTGTTTATTATCTCTTTAGCCATTCTTGTAGACCTGCAGGCACTGTGTTTTTTAGGTGTGTATACAGCCACTGCCAAAGGGGAATATTTTTCTGTTCTGTTCTTGCAGCTGCTGAAGCTAAACCTTCTTCTCCTGTTTTTTTAGGGAAAAAAAAAAAATGAGGAAAGCCTACTTTAGCTTTGGGAGACAGCAGGTGAGTCCCCTTAAGGAAGAGAATGACAGTTTTGATGGCATTTTGTAGAAGTTCCCACTAGCCAAAGAGTTTGTTCTGGAACAGGGCAGCTGCAGCAGATGTTTTGTGGGTATTTCCAGTGCAAACCACAGTGGTGGTATCTCAGGATATCAGTGTGAGTGCTCTCCACTGTCTGCTTGGCCTAAGAAATGTGGATTTTTTTTTTTTTCTCCTGAGAGGCTCCCAACATTCATTATGTTACTGTAAAAGGGCTGGAGGACCAAATTTTTCAAATTTCTTGTCAGTGATGGTCAGTGGAAAAGAGAATTGCTGGAATTCCTGCTGACATTCCTGGTGCTGGTGAAAAAACTAAATTACCAGTCGTAAAAGAGAAGGGATGGCTGCTATTTTCTTCTCTTTTATTTTTCTCCCTGACTTATATGGTTTTTTCCACTTTTGTAGGTATCAGAAGTACTGTTCACCTTCAGAGAGATTCCCAGGATGTAAGAAATCAAGTGCTGTGAGTGAGTAGCTTTTTTTTTTCCATTTTCCTTTACATGAGAAATCCAAGCTTGCCCAAACAGAAGGAGAATCTTCTATTTTTTTTTTTTTTCTTTTAAAGACATTTCAATAAATGTTTACAGCAAGCAAATACAGTCTTTTGGAACCAGCTGAGTGCCTTTGGCACCTCTTTGCAGCCCACAAAATAAAGTCAACATTGTATTACCACATAGGCTGAATAATTATCTCACTACAGATATAAACCACATGAATGCATTTAACTGGGAATATGGTTAGCAGAATGGACCATTAGCACCATCTGAAGCTTGTTTGTTGTTTCCAAGCTTTACCAGCTATGGAAAGACAGAATCTTGCTGAAGAGTTGAGGCATTCCTTGGGAAGTGAGCTTGCATCTTTTGCAAGGGAAAAAGAGCCAATCACAGATTGGCTGTGATGTTGTTTTTGTGTGCATGGTCAACACCACAGCCTTGTCATCACAATAGGAAACTATCCAATATTTGGGTCTTCCCTGATGTGATAAAATAGCTTTGAAGGATGTTTTCTATCACAGGAGACACTTGTACACTTGCTTCAAAGCACCTTAGCCAGCAGCTTCTATATATATTAAAAAAAAAAAACAAAACAAAACAAAACTGAAAATGTATATTTGAAGAGAGCTGCCCTAGGACCTTTCCCTATGCATTGCTGAAGGGTGTGGGCTGGGATTTCCCAGCAGCTGTGGCTGGTCTGCAGCTCTCCAGGTGGGCCAGCCAGTGCTGTTCTAAAGGAACCTCAGGAAATCCTGGTTGGAGCCTTTGGCTGTGTGCCTGGCACAGTGAGGGCTCCTGAGGCAGCTTCTCTACTCTGAGGCTGGATACCAGGGCTAAAATTTGGATGCTGTTGTTCTGGGCTTTCTTGCTTTCTGTAAGTAAATCCTATTAGCAGAGGGGTAGAACAATTGCTCAGATTTTCTGAGCATTTTATAATCAGGTCAACTCCTGTCCTGTTTTTACCCTGTTCTGTGGTGATGGCAGTCTGTGGTTAGTTGGACATCGGCAGAGTTTTGTTTCTATTTTCATTTCAGTGGCTTAAGCCTGTTTTCTGTTACAACAACAAAAATCTATTTGGCCTAGAGCAGAATAAAACCCCAGACTGAACTCAGTGTGAAAAAGAAAGGACTAGTTTTGTTAAAGGAGAAAAACTGAGTCCATCCATGTTTGGTAAAGGTGTGGTAAAAATTCCCTTATCTATACCTATCAAGCATTCAGAAACTGGTAAGCAAAAAAAATGAATCCTTCCTACAGCCTTTTGTGAAGGATGCCGGCAATGAGTGCATTTACTGGAGAAAAAAGGGATGTGAAATTATGACAGTGTTTTGTCTTGATCTCCCTCAGTAAGGTCCACGGTTCATATTCTTCCTTTGAATCACAAAGGTTTTCTTCTAACTCCTTGGTGTTTCGACTGCCACACAAGACCTGCTAATTGAGCTCTGGGGCTTATTTTTTATGAGTCACTTACAAAGCATTGCACAGGGTGGGCTCTGGCCTCTGTTTTTTTACAGCTGTGTTGGCTTCACAGTGATGAATAGATACCAATTTAAGTGAAGAAAATTCAGCAGAAGTGTGCCTTGTATATATTGTGTCTCTCAAAGTATATCCACATCCTAGAAAAGCCCTTTGCTCATCTCAGAACCAAAACTTGATTGTTCTTCTGTTAGATAGGCAGTGTTGAAATCTGGGAAGCATTTTCTCAGGACCTAATGAATCTACATCCTCATGCACCCCTGTGGTGCTTGGTTCCACAAAGGGGTTGAACATGGGGAGCTGCTCCTGCTCTTCAGAGAAGGACTTGCTGGTCCCAGGTAGATGTTGTCTGTGTTATTAAATCAAAGTAAAACAGCAGTGGTGATACAGGCATGTAATCCAAAGGTTCCTCTGAGATATTATAGCTGTGTTTAGAGGATGAGAGATAAAGCCAAGAGTGGCCTCCTTGGAAGCTCCCCAAG